>NW_028277098.1:98920000-99220000 GCF_059951505.1 Python bivittatus | reverse complement strand
ATCAAAGTCATGCACACTAACACAACTTTTATTATAAGGTTACAGTAACAGAGTCTGAATGCACTCCCCCCCCCCCCCCGCCGCTTTATTTCTGGGAGAACTAGGGAAGGGCTTGCCTGAGATGTTTTTTTCCGGTTACATTTCTGGCCCTGACTCATGTTTCTTTTATCTGGCTATTGTTTTGATAGCAGCTTTTCCCCCTGTTCCTCAAGGTTATTCCTTCTTCCCATTACAATTACTTAAGCAAGACATATTTCTTTTTCTCGGGCTTGAACAGGAACATAATCAGAGAATTTGATCAACCATTAGGAAATCATCCATTAAATGCTCACTCAAGCATGCTTGCAATTAAGCAGATTAAGTGGTGATAATTAGCTCATCAGAATAACATGTGAAGAGAAAGGAAACACCAAATTCCTTAGAAAGTTACCAGATAGTTATTTGTTTTATATTCAATTTCAAGTCTGACTGATGAGCAAGATGACTTTCTTAACCATCCCACATAAGCTACAGGGTTTAGACTTTATCATTAATTTGGTAAATTTAAGGGAAGAATAATGCCTAGTCAAAGGTGACAATTTTGTGTTGAGGTTGTATCATCCCAGACCATAAATGGGGCTTATATAACTGAACATCCCACAGATTTGCAGCCTGCCAGGGGTCTGCTTCCTCACAGAGGCATACTGCAGTTTCTTCCCAGAATTTAAATGTAAACTTCACTTCTTTACCATGGACCTTTAATGAAAACTATGCAGGCAGAGTCTGATATAATCTTGGTTGGCTCCAGGAACTTCATGCCACCACCTTCAGGACACAGATTGGTCATTTGTGAGCTAATCCCATTTTGTGCAGTGATCTTTGGGGGGCCTCAGTGGGAATATGCCTTCATAAGTTCAAGATCCATTCAGCCAATTCAGTGGGGGCTAGCTGAACATTGCAGTTTGGAAGTGAATGAACCTCTACGTGCTCCTGTATTACCACATGTGGGTGAATGAATATTCAAACATTGGTACTGATTTGATGAAGATCAGGAATGTGGTAGACCTTATGAACATTGACTTCATCAAAACATTTAACAAACTCTCCGTGATATTCTAGTAGAGAAGATTATCAGATGTAGGCTGGACTATGGTGTCATTAGACAGAAGCTGGTTGAACAGTCATACCTACCCAGTGTACCTCAAAAGCTCTGCCTCACACTGGAGGGAAACATTGAGCAGTATACCCAGAGGACTCCATTCTAGGTCCTGTGCTGTACAACATATTCATAAAAGTCTTAGAAGAGGAGTTAGAATATATGCTGATCAAATTTGCAAATTACACAAAGAAAGGAAGGATGGCAAGCTTCTCAGAAAACAATAACAAGATTAAGGAGGAACTTCTTTACAAACTGAAACAAAAAGCAGACATCAGCAAGATGAATTTCAACAGGGAAAAATGGAAAGTCCTACATTTGGGAAGGAGAAGTCAAAGGCATGGAGTTAGGATGATGGTGGAAATCATCTTGGGCAGCAGTATATGCAAAAATGATCTGGGTGCCTTAGGGGATCGCAAGGTGAACATAAGCCAGCAGAGTGATGAAATGAAAGTGTTGCAGTCAAGGAAAGTAATTATTCTCCTCTATTCTGCACTAGTTAGACCACACCTAGGATATTGCACACAGTTTTGGAACATATATTTGGAAGGGAGAAACCACATTGATAAGGAACCTGGAAGGAAAAGCCTACAGTGGACTGTTGGAGGCACTAGGTAAGTTTATCGTAGAGAAGAAAAGGCTTCAAGTTGACATGGTAGCTGTCTTCAGGTATCTGAAGAACTGTCACGTAGAGAACAAGGCAGAATTGTTCAGAGTCATTTTGAGAGAAAGAACAAGAGAAAAATAGGTTTAAGTTATAAGGAAGTAGATTTCAGCTGGACATAGGCCAAATGTCCTACTGGTAAGAGTTTTGTAACAATGAAACAGAATCTCTTGGGAGATGAAAGATTCTTCTTTGTTCTGTCATCTGCTGGGACTCCTGTAGTAGTGAATTCTTGCCTTGGGCAAGGGTTGGATAATCTGATTTCCAAGATGCCTTCCAAATGTTAGATTCTACTATTTGTATTAGATTAATAATATGAATATATTTGACTGACTGATCATATTATCTATTATATTATATTATATTATATTATATTATATTATATTATATTATATTATATTGTTATATGAATCATTTTATTACATTAATATTCTAAGATTTGATGAATTTGAACATTTGAATTTAACTGGCCATATCTAGATGTCTTTAGACTGATTCAAGTAAGCAAAGACACTCTTCATACATCCACACGTGCATATTAAGAGGCTGAATTAGGTTGAATCTAATTGAATTGGGTCCAGTTCAGGGGTTCCCCCAAATCAATTCACCCATCACATCTGGCTGAGTTTCTGAATCAGTTCAAATGTTTGAATCACATGGGAGAGATTTTCCAATCATAAGAGCTGTATAAGCAGCACTATCTCCAGAGTGGACCAGTCTACCATCTTTGTTTTAACCCAATACAAAATGTCAGTAGGAGCTAAAATATAGTCAGGATTATACAAAAATCCCAGCAGGATATTTTCCATGAATTCAGACTTCCTTATGCAAGATGACATCTTCTATCATTAACACTAATGGTCTCCAAGTGAGCCAACTTTCAACCAAGATCCCTTTGATTAATAATTTAAAAAATAAGAAAGACCTTTCTAAGCAGACAGTCGCCTCCCTTAATCTAATTAACATCTCCATAAGTTTGTGGATAAAAGATTTATTGCAATTAAAAGGTTAAGGCTAGAACAAAGGATTTGACAGACTTTGAAAATACTTTTTTTCTCCTTTTAATGTTCTCTGAGAGGGAGAGAAGTGGGACCCAATGTATCATTCCTTTTCCACAGTGTAGGAAGCAGGGGGCTAACCCCATAAAATCCAGAGATTTATTTATTGCATTTATACACACTACAATGTTTACAATGCATCTACCAAAACACGATAAAATTTCCATGGTGTAATAAAATAAAACAAAAATAAAGAAGATAAAGCAGATCCAACAAACACAACACACATAAAAACCGATAGATGGATAGTACCCTCAAGACTGTCTGAAATCTCAGTTTTTAGCAGCTTATAAAAAGCCAACAGGGTGGGGTCAATCAAATGTCCAGAGGGAGGCTTCCCTAGATCAGAAGTTCACCAACAAAAAAATGACATCTGTAGACATCCAACCCTTTCCCACTGCAGAATCACTACCATGTTCTCCTGGGACAAACAAGTCAGGTGTGTTAAACCTAGTTTGAAAAGACAGCCCTGCAAGTATCTAGATGTAGGGCTTAACAAGTTAAAACTGTTAGAGAATTGGTTTAATTGATTACATGGCATCACGTCAATGTTGATCCTTAGCAACTGCATAGATAGATTTTCTCTGTGATGATCTTCTCCCCAGTTTGGTCTTTCAGGTCTTCTAAAGGTGCACCCATTGCTGCTGTAATGAAGTCCATCCGTCTTGCCTCTGGCCATCCTCTTCTTCCCTTTCCTTCCACTTTTCCCAGCATTATGGACTTCTCCAGAGATCTTGGTGTTTGCATAATGTGTCCAAAGTGTAATTATTTGAATCTGGTCATTTGTGCCTCGAGTGAGAACTCTGGGTTGATCTGTTTGATGACCCATTTGTGCATTGCTAGAAAATTACTGTGGATAATTTTGGTTGGTTTGTGTCTAGCACCATCCCAGTCAATCTCTATATCCAGATCAAAGCAAGCACACACACTACCAAATTCAGCAAGTAAAAAAATATCGCTTGATAGTTTATTTATTAACTGGGAGTGTCTGGTTTTGAATGGATATGCTTGATTGGATGGAGGGATCTTTGCCCCAGATTGGGAACTCTGAGGGCCTGGGATTGGAGGTACTTGGGCCTGGCACCCCCGGGGATGATGGGTGGGGGGGCTACATTATCGAGGTGGTGATGGGTAAGGGACGTTATGGCGGGAGCAGGGGGGTGGGCCATCTTCGGGGAAGACGCCCCCGATGTGTGCTACCGGTGGCGTGTTCCGGCCCCCCTTGCTCACTCCTAGGTCCTGGCCAGCAGGTTCATAGGGGCCCTGGCCTCCGGCTGCTGCTGCTTAACACCAGGTCAGTTAAAAACAAGGCCCCCATCATAGGTGAGTTGATCACTGAGGAGGGGGCAGACCTGGCATGTATCACCGAGACCTGGCTGGGGCCCGAGGGGGGGGTGCCCCTCTCGGAAATGTGCCCAGCTGGGTTTACGGTGTGGCACCAGCCGAGATACCAGGGCAGGGGAGGAGGGGTGGCTGTTGTCATCCGAAACTCTCTAGTGGCCTTCAGGGGCATTGCTCCACAAGTTTCTGGCTGTGAAACACTGTTTCTTAGGTTGGGTGCCCGTGAACAGTTGGGAGTCGTGCTACTGTACCAGCCTCCCTGCTGCGTTGCAGCTGCTGGAGGCCATCTCGGGGCTGGCGGTGGAGTTCCCCAGGCTTATGGTTCTGGGGGACTTCAACCTGCCATCCCTGGGACGGTCCTCGGAGGCAGCTCGGGAGTTCATGGCTACCATGGCAGCCATGGGCCTGTCTCAAATTGTGCGGGACCCAACCCGAGATAGTGGCCACATGCCGGATTTGGTTTTCTTGTCGGAGCAATGGCAAAGTGATCTGAGGGGAGATGTACCGCTTTCCCCACTGTCATGGTCAGATCACATCCTGGTGACCCTGAGTTTCTCCTATGCCACTGCCCTCCGCAGAGAGGCAGGACCCATGAGATTGGTCCACCCCCGGCGCCTGATGGACCCATCAGGGTTTCAGAGGGAGCTGGGGGACCTGCTGCACAGTCCAGCAGAGGCCCTGGCTGCTGCTTGGAATAGAGAAGCGGCTGGGGCCCTGGACAGGATCGTGCCTTTGCGGCCTCTCTTGCCACGTCGGCCCCGACACTCCCCGTGGTTTACGGAGGAGTTGAGGGTGCTGAAGAGGGTTAAGAGATGTCTAGAGTGCCGCAGGAGGAAGACGCAGACTGAATCCGACCGAACACATGTTAGAGCCGCTATTAAGGCCTACATCGTGGCGATAAGGATGGCAAAGCATCAATACTTCTCCCCCCTTATTGCGTCTGCAGAGTGCTGCCCGGCAGTCCTGTTTGGGATCACCAGGTCCCTCCTTGGTAAGGGGGATGTGGTGGTTCATTTGCAGGGCTGCACGGAGGAATTTGCAGAGCACCTGCAGGATAAAATCGCTCAGATTCATTCCAAGTTGGACTCCGAGTGTGGCACAGGGTCTGGGGAGATACCGGGGGATCGTTCTTGCCTAGTTATCTGGGAACGGTTTGATCCTGTGGTTCCTGAGGAAGTGGACAGGATCCTCTGGACTGTGAGGACCACCACTTGTCATCTGGACCTGTGCCCCTCCTGGCTGGTGAAAGCAGCTCGAGAGGTGACATGTGGTTGGATCCAGGCGATGGTTAATGCATCCTTGCAGGAGGGAGTGTTTCCAGTGCCCTTTAAAGAGGCGTTGGTGCACCCCCTCCTCAAGAAGCCCTCCCTGGATCCTACTGTACTGGACAACTTTTGTCCAGTCTCCCACCTCCCCTTCTTGGGGAAGGTGGTTGAGAAAGTGGTGGCTTCGCAACTCCAAAGGGTCCTGGAGGAAACGGATTATCTGGACCCTTATCAGTCAGGTTTCAGGCCCGGCTATGGAACGGAAACGGCATTGGTCGCACTTATGGATGATCTCTGGCGGGAGCAGGATGGTGGAAGTGCGACCATCCTTGCTCTCCTTGATCTCTCAGCAGCGTTCGATACCATCGACCACGGTATCCTATTGGAACGGCTCAGGGATATGGGGGTGGGCGGCACAGTTCTGTGCTGGTTCGCCTCCTTTCTCCGGGGCCGATCCCAATCGGTGGTGATAGAGAGCGAGAGGTCCCATCCTTGGTCCCTCCTTTGTGGGGTGCCGCAGGGTTCGGTTCTCTCTCCGCTCCTTTTCAACATCTATATGAAGCCGCTGGGCGAGATCATCCGTCATAATGGGATGAGGTATCATCAGTATGCTGATGATACTCAATTATACATTTCCATCCCTGGTGAGGTAAGTGATCCTGTGGCCACCCTTTCGCGGTGCCTGGAGGCTGTGAGGGTCTGGATGGGGAACAACAGGCTCCGGCTGAACCCTGGCAAGACGGAGTGGCTGTGGGTTAATGGCTCCTCTGTATCCGGGACGTTGTCATCATTGGTTCTGGATGGGGTAGCACTGCTACCCAGACCCAGTGCGTAACTTGGGGGTCCTCCTGGACTCACGACTCCTGCTCGAAGAGCAGGTGGCAGCCGTGGCCAGGAGGGCTTTTGCACAGCTTCGGGTTGTGCACCAGTTACGCCCTTTCCTGGATCGGGATGCCCTGCGAACAGTCACTCATGCCCTTGTTATCTCCCAGATAGACTACTACAGTGCGCTCTACGTGGGGCTACCCTTGAAGAGTATCTGGAAGCTTCAGCTGGTCCAGAATGCGGCTGCGTGAGTGATTTTTGGGGCCCGAAGAAGGACCCATATAACACCTTTGCTCCGTGAGCTGCATTGGGTACCGGTCTGCTGCGGGTCCAATTCAAGGTGTTGGTTATCACCTTTAAAGCCCTACATGGCATGGGACCAGGTTACCTGAAGGACCGCCTCGCCCCCACGATTTCAATCCATCCCACCCGATCTCACAGAGAAGGCATGCTCCGGATCCCCACAGTAAAAGAACTTCAATTAGCGGGGTCCAGAAGGTGGGCCTTCTCTGCTGTGGCCCCCGCCCTTTGGAAAATCTTGCCCCCGGGGGTGAGACAGGCCCCCTCGCTCCAGGCCTCTCGGAGGGATTTGAAGACCTGGCTCTGCCATCTGGCCTGGGGCGGGGAGAGAGGATATCAAAAATGGGGTTGGCTGGTCCCTTAGCAGCCTGGTGTGGCCTCTATTGGCCTCTTGGATTTTTTAGCCTTTTTATCTTTCTCTTTGTAACTTTGGTTTTATAATCTTTTAATTATGTACTGCTGATTTTAGTTTGTTGTAAGCTGCCCAGAGTCCCCCGTTGTGGGGAGATGGGCGGGGACAAATCAAAATAATAATAATAATAATAACAACAACAACAACAACAACAACAACAACAAAGCAAAAGCAACCATCAAAAACATTAACCGTGTGCTAAGGAATGGAATGGAGATATAGATAGACATAGATGTAGATGTTTTCAAACTGTACTCTAATTCTTTTCTGTTCCTTGCCAGCATATGAAGGATTGAGAGGCGGTCCTCCTATCCAGAATGAATGAGAGCAACGATGCCTCATGGAATCATATTGTATGGCACCTTTTATTTCCCAAGTTTCAATAAAGCCAAATAAGAAGACTTGAGATGAGGCTTTTAATTAACAGAAGTTTTATTGGCCAAGGAACCTTCTGGATGGCTCAGTCAACACCGTGGCAGGAGTGTTGCCCAGAACCACACCTTGCAAAGCAAACAACAAAGATTTTATAGGCATATTCAGATGTATTCAGATAGTACATCCCCTCATACCCATACAAGGGAATTTTGGGATGACCCAGGGAAAAGTAAAGGTGGGCCCTAAAGAGGTAAATCTAAGTTTAACTTTTTCTTCTGGTTACCAAGGAAATAGCCCATGTCGGTCCTTATCTCTTCTTTGTTCCTCTTTGGAATTTCTTCTGGCCTTCTTTGTAACTTCTTTGGAATTTGGTGTCTCTGCCTGCCCGGTATGAATCTAATTTATAGCTTACTTGTTCAGTCAGGCATCTGGCTAATTGCTTCTAAAGGAAATGGGGTGGGGGAATGGTGTGCTCTCTTGGAAGGCAATCAGGCATTCAACAAAGAGATAAGGTGGGGGAAAGAAACGCTGTGCTCTTTATAAAGCAAGTTAATCCTTTGTAAATAAGATAGAGTGCACTGTCACATGCATGCCCACACATTATGAGAGAGTATAAAATTGTGTATCAAAACAATGCCCTTCAATATCATATGCAGAGAGCATTTTGGGATAAACAGACCAGGTTGTGACTAGCTCTATCTACCATGGTAGCCATTCTGTGATTGTGCCCACCACGTGCTCTCAGAAAAGTTCACCCAGCCTCACAAGGTTACCAACCCCTGTTCCAGCTTTAGCTTCTAAAAATCTAGCTCTGATTCCACATATATTCAGCCATCTTTTAACCTTGCCAGCTCTTTCTTTCTGACAGCACCTCTTCTGACTCTGTGACATGCTGGGGATGACCAAGAGCACACTCCACCTGAGGTGGTTGGAACGAATGTCACTGTCATTATGAGCTGTCCCCACTACCCAACTGGCTTGTGGCTGCTTCCACATCTCCACCTCCATAAGAGTTTCTGTGGCTAAGATCTTCTCCTTGGTTAGATTTTCTGGAATGTAATGAGTTGTGCAAATGCCACCATTTGGCTAATTTACATCTTAATGTGTTGTGCAAACCCAGGGAGAGGCCTAATTCAATAAGCAGCGAAAGAGTCTGGTGGGGCTGGAAGCATTGTTTCATTCGTAGTAGGATATGATGAAATGGGTGAAGCTGCTATCTCACCCACAATGCCTCACTCTGTGGACATCCTCAGAGTATTGGGCCTGGCAATGTCGGCCCTTCATGGTAGACCAAGACAGGAAATAGATACTGCAAGAATTACTGGAACTCTACTTCCGTGTAATAGGATATAATAACAGAATCTTGAAAGCCTGAAGATATTTTTTCTCTCTCTTCTTATACTAAAGAGAATCAAGGCAGGGCGGTCTTGATTTTTTTCCTCACCCTCTCTTGTCTATCTGGGCTAAATTGATGTTGGCATAATAGTCACTCAATTCCTTCTTCAAGGCTATTTCCATGCCCCTCTATAAATGCATGCTATTAGGACAACTGCAAGCTGGCATACAAATTGTACGCCACCCAAGGGTGCCACATGAAGAGGGGTGCCACTTGCAAGTTTAAAAAAAAATGCAAAAGCCACTGTAGAAAGCCAGTTATAACCCCTAGAAAGAGACTGAGGAAGAGATACAATATTTTAAATATGAAAAAAAAATGGGAGGGAGGAGTATTAAGTAGAATTCTGCAGCTAATATGCCAGCAGCATTCCTGCATGGTATAGAGCAGTGTTTGGCTGGCTGAGGAATTCTGGGAGTTGAAGTCCACACATCTTAAAGTTGCTGAAGTTGAGAAACACTGCTCTAGAGGTGCTACATCTAGAAACTAGCCACCCAATGAGATTGATTCATGCAAGAATCAGGATAGACAAAAGGAATTTTTTAAGACAATGCTTAATGAAACTTTGGAATTCTCTATCCCAATATGTGGTGCTGGCTATAAACCTGGCTGGCTTCTAAAAAACGTTGGGCCAATTCATGGAAGTCCTGGGGAACCATGGCTATTAGCACTGATGATGGTGGGACTGCCTCTGAAGGCCATCAGCCAGGATGCTAGGAAGTGGGCTTCCTTGGGAAGTTGGTTGGCCACTGGGAGAACAGAGTGCTGGATGAGATGGGCCAGGGGGCTGGTCCAATAGGGCACAGCTTATGCTCTTATATGGACTCTTATACGTGCTCCTGTCTTGGTGCTTCATTCTCAAGGGTCCATAAGATGAGGTGCACACACTGAAAAGGCCTTACAGGTGGCTTCTTATTTCTGGGAAGCCCTGGTGCCATGACATTAGACAAACCTGTTTCAGCGTATCTGTACTTTAAAGGAGACCTAAAGTACCCAGGGTCTGAACAGATTAAGGGCAGGCTATCCAAGAAACTGTCTCAGTAAGAACTTATCTGGCCATCATGGTTGATAGGACAGCTTTCTTCAAGAGGTCTGCATTTCCAGAGACCTTGAGTGTTTCAGAGGGGGTTTCCTAAGCAATGAATTGAGTTTAGTCTCTCCACCCTTTCAGAATTCAGCGTAAGAGCTAAGGACTTTCTCTTCAGTTTGGCCCTTGTGCATTTCATTTATTTCACCCAATACATCAATCATAAAAATGAACAAAATCTCAGACTTTGATAATAAATCAGTAGAATGCAGATCATATTAGGCAATACATGTGGAATAAAACTGAGATAGCTCCACCATTATGGACACCAGATTTGGGCTCCAAATGGTCACTAGATTCTGCAAAGATATATTTCTTGCTGCCCTCTCATGTCTATCAGTTAGCAGGGCATCTTCTTGATGGGTCCACAGGATTTGTCAATGAGCCCTTTTTTATGGCCTCTGACCAAAACGTATCCACTGTTTCTGATACCCCTGAAATCTTGCCAGTCAGTAGATCCTATCTCAACAGTCTTCAGACGAGGAGGACCAGGAGAAAAAGACACCTCAGAAGTCAGTTTTGGTACGTCTAGGCCCCAACAGCTATGATGAACTAACAACCAGATCCACCGTTTCTGTCCTGGACCCAACGGGATCTGATCCAGACCAAAAGCCTTCTTCACCTAGTCTGCAAGATACTGTTGAGTCCAAAGTCTGAGAAACAGAGAAGTACAGCACTAAGTCAAGAAGTAGCTAAACCAGGCAAGGCTACTTGGGTATAGCTTGTTGAAGGAAATCAGGCTAATCAAGGCCAATTGTACTTGAGGGATTTAGAGCTTCTGGTTTCCAGAGGGCTCTCTGGCATAGTATCATTTCTGGAATAATGTGGGGTTGTAAAGGCCATCTGCATGCTCTTCCTCACCAGAGAATTATAGCCTTTTTATGGCGTCTCCAAGCCATTGTTAAGACAATATAAAGTCTCATTATCATTATATCAGCACAGCAATGGCTAAATGATGCCAGACGATACTATAAATCACTACAGGGAAATGACCTGTTTATCCCAGCTCATCTTACTACTTGCTACAAAGACATCAGCATTTAACTTTGGCTTGTCCGGGGGCTTGTTACTCTGCTTGTTTACTCCTTCAGATTCTGGTTCCCTGATAAACTCATGTTGTCGTTTTGAACTTGGACTGGATTTACCATAATGAGATTATGGATTTGTAGCAGGAAGAAGTGATCCCAGACATGCAGCGTTTGATCTATCTTTCTGGATGCAGACGTTTTGCTCATCATAGAGGAATCTTGCAGCATTAAAACATGGTATTACTGTATGGAGAGTTTTTTTGCTGTTTAATAGTTTCTAAATGCGAATAGCTTATTTTAGGCTATTCCCCCTTTCTGTCTTTTCTTTGTGGGCCAGGCAACCCTTTTATTTATAAGACGGCAGGCCCCTTGTGTGAAACAAGGACCACAAATCTCTCTGGGTTAGTCAGAAGTAACGTTTATTGGAAGCGTTTGCAAAGGCTGGTGGGCTTCGTTGCCAGTAAGAAGCCATGCCCACATACGCACTCCGGCCTAACTATATACATTCCCGACTGCAAGTCCCTCCCCTTTTCCCCATTGGCTAAGGTACTCTGGGTGTACAGTCTTTCCGGCCGCTCTAGGATTTCTCCCTGGTCCCTCCCACCTCATCTATGGTAATTGCTCAAGGTTTCAGCTAATTGCATTATACTGATAAAGATTGCTCCAAATTAATTTGTATTTACATTGTCCCACACAAGGAGACAACTTCCTCTCCATCTGCCACTATTTGATAACCATAACACTTAACACTACTTCCTTATCTCTCACACAGCTGCACTCTTAGCATGCTCAAGCTACTATTTCTTTGTCAATAATAACATATTTTATCCATCTCTCACACCCTTGAAGAGAGTTTACCAATTTAAGTGAGAAACAAGGATGCACCAACCTTGCAACCATCTTTTTGCAGTTCATCAATTCAACCTTCTGCAAATCAAAGTTTGTATTGTGTGGGAATTCTAAAAGTTGCGGCCTCAATGCATCTGAAAGATCTTGCTTGGAATGGACTAAGTATATAACCGAAAGGGAGAAAGACTGAACAGTACTCGTGTGTCCTAAACTGAACTCCGCAAAGTTTCCTTATCTGTGATTGATTTTATATTGTTGAATAATTTTCTATAAGCTAAGCGGGTGTCCCTGCCAAACTCCTGCAAATTATTCTTGACACTATTGATTTGTACGGACTCTTCCCACACTCAATTCAGCGAAAAGTGCCTTATTCTGCTCAGTGGAACAATGTTTTCGTGACAATTCAAAGAATGCTACTTCCTAGAAATACGTTTTTGTTTTCTTTTACAACCATTAATATCCCTAAAAGCTAAGATGGAAGACCAGCTAGTTTCGATCCAGTCATATCCCAAAGTTCCTCAAAGGCATTCATGAAAGAACACAGATGCCAGATAATATTTCCTTTGTTCATTTAACCCAAGATACTGCTGGCTACTCAAGATCTTTAGAGAGTTACACTTAAAATCAATTAAAATAGAGACATTTGAAAAACAGGAAAAATAGCTAATAAGACATGTAAAATTAACCATTAAAATAATGAAACATATTAATTGTTGCCATTAGTTATTAATTAAACTAATAATCCAATGTGAAAAAGGAACATTCTTTAAGTAGACATGGATGAAAGCGTTCTTTAATCTGAAAACCCCTACTGACATTATAAAACTGCAGAACTGACTTTGAGAGCTTCACTCTGGCTCTCACATTTTCGAGTACTGAAAAATAAAACCCCAGTGCCTGAAACTAGCTTAGTCATCTGAAAATGCAATAGAATTAAGATTCTGCAACCATCACCACCATATTACAGTACATAACTTTTAACTAGCACCCACTGGGTGCCTGAAGCCATATTCTCCTATTCAGCAGCTCAGCAAAAACAAAAAAACAGAAAAACCCCACAAAGAACAACGTGTAATTTAATTCCAAATTAAGTGATTCTCTAATTTAGCCCCAGAAACAAAATGGAAGTTATAATGGTATTGTCCCTGAAAAGAAGGGGGCCGGCATAGGTGTGTGGAAGAGAAACTGATGCTCCATCGATGGAGTTTCACATTATTCAATTTGTAGAATTTTAGTTTTCCTTGGAAGAAAAGCAGTGAAAAGCATTTTTCCTTATTTTATTTATTAAATGTTTATACCCCCTGGGTGGTACACTGATAAAAACACAAAGAAGAATAAAAGAATACCATGATAAAAACAAAGAATAGAAGATGAGAAAAGATGGCAAAAAGATTGCAGCGGCAAGAAGTATGTATGTATGTATGTATGTATGTATGTATTTATTTATTTGATTTGTACGCTGCCCATCTCCCCCAGCAGGTGACTCTGGGCTGCTCAGTAGACCACCCATTGTCCAGAAAGGAGCTTCAATCAACCTCGCCAAATGTCTGGGTGAAGATCCAGGTCCTCAAGGCCCTTTGAAACACCAGCACAGTGGGGGCCATCCAGATCTCAGGGGGAACCTCTTTTCAGAGGGCAGGTGCTATGACAGAGAAGATGCACTTCTGGGGTCCTGCTGGATGGCATTGTTTAATCAAAGGAACCCAGAATGCACCAACTGTGCATGATAGAGTTGGCCAGACAGATACTATGGGAGATAGGCGATTCCTCCAGTAACTAGGCCATTTGCTGCTAACTACGACCCTAACATGCTTTCCCAAACTTTTTATTGTCTGTCAAAGATTTTCTGAGAAGAGACAGTGAGAATATGAAGAGCGACGTGGATATCTTTTTTCTACTGGAATTATAAAAGGGGCTTGATCAGGATATCAAGGATTTTGAGAGAAGAGACAAAGAGAGTATGAGAAAGCCGATGTTAGAACTTTGTTTGAGGGATCTAAAGATTGTTGGGAGAAAGAAAAAAGAATATAAAATTGGCTTATTTATTCAAGGTGAAAAGAAAGGGGTTGAGAGGTCTAGTACTGTTTAAGGGTTTGTTGACTGAGACTGGATGATGAGGCTTTAAAGATTTTGTTTATTTGAAGAGAGGCAATAGGGGGGATATGCTTAAATAAAAAGGGAGATATAAATATAAAAAGAAGGATTCAAATCAGGATTAGTAGATACAGTTTGTAATAGTTATGTTGTTATTTCTGATAACCCTTAATGGACTTTTGCTGATTCATATGGAGAGATGAGATTTTAGATTGGCTTTTAGAAAATGGGGTGAGGTATTGGTTTTACTTTAAGAGATAGTAAACTTACTGGTGATGAAGGGGGAGGTTTCTTCTCTTTTTCTTTTCTTTTTTTCTTTAAAAAAAACCCTTTCTTTTTTCTTTTTTATATATATTTTATACTATGTATATTATATTAGTTTTATCTGTATAATATAATTTTTAATAAAATTATTACCAAAAAAAGGATAGACCAGCCATCTGACTCAGTTTAAGGGACCTCCTTAGTTGCAGCCTCAAGCAGTGTATACTTGTTAATTGTTATTTCTGCATTCTATTCCAGAATTTATTCCAGAATTATATTATTCCATTTATTCCAGAATTATATCCTGCTTTCCCTGCAAGAGCTCAAGGCAGCATACAGGGCATTCCTTCTTCCTATTTCCACCCCACCCCACTCCCAGGACAACCCTGTGGGAGGCTGGGCTGAGACAGAAGGACTGGGCCAAGGTCAACCAGTGAAGGTGGATCTTATCCTGGATCAAAATGTTTTACTTGGACAAAGGTTCTGAGAAGCTGCATTTCACAGCTTCTTGACAAAGTGATAAACCCTCCCTAACTTTAAAAGTGCCTTAGCTTGGCATGGCGTAGTTTGGCTTGGCTTGGCTTGGCTTGGCTTGGCTTGGCTTGGCTTGGCTTGGCTTGGCTTGGCTTGGCTTCTAAGAGGACCCTTTCTTCTGGCCAAGGTAACTGCTGGGGTTGAGTGTGGAATGATACAGTACATCTTAATTAGCAAACAGTATTACCTCTATGCACAAGCATAGTTTCTACTATTCTATCAACAAAAATATGGGGACTTTCAGGCTAAGACCAAGGATGGCCAGACATCAGAATTATGCCAGACAGTCCAGATATTTTATGCCAGACAACCTTCCATTCACCTCCATCCTCTGGTTTTCAGACTTTTTCAGACTGTGGAACCTGTTAATTTTT
Organism: Python bivittatus; assembly: GCF_059951505.1. Lineage (NCBI taxonomy): Eukaryota > Metazoa > Chordata > Lepidosauria > Squamata > Pythonidae > Python > Python bivittatus. Next base: position 99,205,002 of record NW_028277098.1, on the reverse strand, counting down.
AAAAAAAATTCTCAGAAGTCCTGAACAAGAGGCAAAACTCTACTGAAGTGACTCACCTTTTGTCCCCCTTTATTGTCTGCTGTGCTTTGTCCTTTCTCTGGACATCTCAACTTGGAAACTAGGGCTACCATATTTTGATTTATTGATTATGTGCCATCAGGTTGGCATCAACATTTAGTGACCACATAGATGGAATTTCTCCAGGAGGATCTGTCTTTAACCTGGTCCTTCTTTTCTCCCAACGGTGCCCCCATTGCAACCCAGTTACAGTCCATCCCCCTTGCTGCCCCTCTTCTTCTCTTTCCTTCTATCTTTCCCAGCATTATGGACATCTCAAAGAATCATAGTGTCCAAAATATGATAATTTGAACCCAATCATTTGTGCCTTAAGTGTGAACTTTGGATTAATTTGTTCTAGAATCCTTTTGCTTATTTTCTTGGCCATCCATGGTATTCTCAGGATACTTCTCAAACACCAAACTTCAAAATCATTAATACACTTTCTATCTTGCTTTTTCAAATTCTTTCACTTCTGCAGAGTGGCACAAGAAAAAACACTGCCTGCGCATTTCTGAACTTTCTAGCTATATACACATTCCTGTGTCTCAATATCTTTTCCAAGGCCTTCATTTTTATCCGACCAGGTGCTAATCTGTGGTGTACTGATTTGAGTATATGCCATCAAGTTGGTGTCAACTCTTACTGACCACATAGATAGACCTAACTTACCCCAAATGCCTAAACAGAATACTTAGTTCAGAAGTCTCCAAGAATTAAGGCGTCCCTACAGGACTGTCAAATCCTGCAGGATGGCATAACACACAGGTACAAAAGGGGCAAGGCTTTCAATTAGGACCCTATACCTGGCATCTTGACATCTCCTTGCAGATGTCTCTAGGAAAGACTGGTCACCAGACTTCTGCATCATGTCATGGTATGTCAGCCTGTCAAAGAAGACCAAACTAGGAAACCAAAGCTATGAATTCTAATGCTACTTTTATTGTAGGGTTACAGTAACAGAAACTTACTGTATGCAAGTCTGAATGTGCTTCTCCCCTCCCTGTTGAAGAGAACTAGGGAAGGTCCAGTCTGAGATGTTTTTTCAAATCACATTTCTGCTTTGGACTCAGATTTCTCTCATCTAACTGTTGTCTTGGTTGTGGCTCTTCTTCCTGTTCCTCAAGGTTATTCTCACAGCTCATTACTTTGTGATGTGTTCGTCAGCAGTAAGGAAAAAGGGTCCTTTAAAATTTTGCTAGACAACAGAAAATGTCTAGACAGTAGCAAGAAAGAACAGGACTCTCAAAACTAGTCTGGAGAGTTTTGGGGTATATGCATCTAATATTCTTCTTCATTATTATATATCTTAAAGTTGGAAGTACATTTAGTTGATTTTTTTTTAAAAAATCACTCCACTTTTTTTCCTCTTATATCCTCTTTTCTTTAAATAGCCATTTTAATGACAATGTGGTGATGGTCTGGATCAAGGTGAGAGTGACATGTTTTAGCCAGCTGAACAGCTCTTGAATTCCAGACCTGTCTGCTCTGTTGTTTTATCCCTATCAGTCTGACTGTAGTCAAATTCTGAGAAATAATTCAGATGAAGTGGCCTCAAGCGTTTCTAGCAGATGGATTATTATCAGGAAAGAGTTGACATTTTACTATTGTTTCATATTTTTCTCTTGGCAAGGAGGGTACCCATACATAATGGCAAACTGGAAAAGAGGCAGCAAATTATAGAGTGTATGGCGTTCCAAGTAATATTATCAAGTTTCAGTAAAGCTTCTTTTTGAAGGAATATTCCAGACAAACATAGCCAGTCATTTGAGGGCTCCTAATAGATCAGGGTTTTGATTGCTGGGTGGCAAACAAACAAACTCTGTTTTTCACTTTGCATTTGCAGTGGGAACTTTATGATGGCCAGTGTGTGTGCAGTGATGAAGGTACTGGAATGGGAGTGGGGAGAGTCTGGTCTTAGACCAGATATGAAAGATGCAATTGTATGTGAGAAAGACCTTGAGAAACAGGGCAAAGAGATCCTGCCTAGGGAACAGTCAGATAAGAGAGGGCACAGCCCACAGCTGCATAATTGAAAGAGAAAGAGGTTCAAAAGAGACCCTCCCTAATTTTTCGGGTTGTAAAGAAGACAGAGGGAGAATTGTACTTTCAGACTTGCAAGACTCTGTTAATGTAGCCTTACAATAAAGTAGAATTAGCTCATCTGGCCATGTTTCCTGTCTGGTCTACCTGGGAAGGCTGGCAGAAGCCAGCTGGGTGACCTTGGGCCTATCCCTCCGTCTCAGCCCAAGAACCAGCGAAGGTAGTGGTGAAGGAGAGAGGAAACCAAAGTCCTAGTCTTCCTTCAGCCCTAAGGGATTAAGGCCAGCCCCTCCTTCTCAGGCCACGAGCATGATGTGGTGCTAAATGTGGTGGACTATGAGCATCGGGACCCAGGTTCCAGTCCTGCCTTAGGCTCAGAAGCCAGCTGGGTGACCTGTCACTGCCTCTCAACCCAAAACAGCATTGGGATGAAGAATAAACCTCTTGTTGTGTCATGCATTGATAGCTTCACTGTGTGAACTATGCAAGCACAATGCAAATGAGCAGATCCTGTAATCAAGCAGGAGAAACGCTTTGAAAAACAACAATAGCGGCTGTAACGTTTGCAACAGGAATTTCGCCTGTTTTATGATTCAGGCCGATGTAGATCAGGTGCGTGAAGACTCGTTTCAACTGTACAATCATAAAGGAAAGATTAATAGACAGTTAATGAAATGGGGCACAAAGCAGTAACCATTTAGGCATGCCACCTTGTTTTCTTCCCCGCAGTGATTTATGTCACTTTCCTTGAGACATAATTAAAAGGTTGTGGGTGGGTGGTTTTTTTCTTTTTCTTTTTCTTTTGGCACCTCTAAATTAAATCAGGCCTAATCAAATCTCAAAAGCCATGGCTAAAGTTCACGGCAGGTGAAAAGCAAGAAAAACTCCGTCAGTCCAGTCAATTTATTTCCCTCTTGCTGAGAATGAAAAGTAACTATTGAAAATAAGTCAAACCATTTGCACCCTTCATTTGAATGAGTAACCCACATTTGTGAGTCCACTTCCTACCATGCTTCTATGTTCAAATGGCATGAGAGTGGGTGAATGAATTTAAAATCATGACCCACTTCCCATCCCCAACCTTGAACTGCATGGGGACCATTCTCCTCCAGAAATGATTGGAGGGGAAATACAGACCATCTACCCACAGAATGATCTGGTGCTTGCCTATTTGCAACCTGAGTCCCACTGTGGAGGAGCTCTTTAGTGGAGCTAATCTGCAGATATATGAGAATTGAGTGAGAATTCCAAACCTGTTTTCAATGTCTTGGCAGAGACACATTTTTGCAGCACAGTGCACAAAGCCTTGTGGCTGCAGCTTCTCTAAGTTCTGGTCCATTTTGCAGGCCAACCTCAATGGGCTGCCCAAAGCCTCCTAGGAAAAAAAAATCAAACATCTTTGGGAGTCTTGAGTTTAGATTCCTGCACTGGGTAGGATGCTGGACTCAGGGCCTTTCCACAGGGCAGATCATGCAATCCACCAGACCTCCAGTTGATAGAAAATATTGCAGGGAAAATATTGCCAATCTCTATCCTACCTCTTCTGCCATAGTGACCACCAGAGAAGCCATTAGGGCTCCAAAGGCTTCCATGCCAATGGAGGTGGCTCCTGCTGTGGCAACCAGCTGACTTAGGAACAGCAGGCAAGGAGGTGGTATCAGCAGTCCCTCCCTCCCTCCCTCTCCTTCCTATTCCTTCCTTCCTTCCTTCCTTCCTTCCTTCCTTCCTTCCTTCCTTCCTTCCTTCCTTCCTTCCTTCCTTCCTTCCTTCCTTCCTTCCTTCCTTCCTTCCTTCTCCTTCTCCTTCTCCTTCTCCTTCTCCTTCTCCCTCTCCTTTCTCCTCCTCCTCCTCCTTCTCCCTCTCTGTCTCCTTTTCCTTCTCCTTCTCCTCCTTCCAGGCTATCCTCAATGTAAAGTCAAAACAGTCATGATGGTGGCCATGAGGTGCATCACACATAAAAAACAGGCGGAAGTTCAATTGCAACATCACCACCACCAACTTGACCTTTTAAAAAACTCTGCTTCCTTCACTATGGATCTCTGTTTGCCTTACCCTTCTGGGCTGCAAAAAAAACAGTCCACCACCAGACATGATAGCCAAGAGATACAGAAAATTCCCTTTGCTGCCTCTGGTGACCAATCTTGAACCTGGCAGCTGGGGTGGCCCTTCCCAATGGGATCACATTTGTTGAAATTGTGGAATAAGGAAAGGGCAGCAAGAGACCGCCCAGTGTGTCCCCCACCTCCAGGCCCCCAGCAGGTCCCTGGCTGGTGTTCTCTGTATTTCTGCCACTAGTAGCTGGAAAGATTTCAGAGCCACACGAAGAGATGGAAGTGAATCAGCAGAAACAATATCCCCCAAAATAAAAGAAGCTCCATGAAGAGAAATCCTCAAGCATTCAGTGGCCAGAGAAGCAGACTTCCCTTTCACAGGAAATGAAAACTTTAGAGTTGTGTTTCTCAACCTTGGCATCTTGAAGATGTGTGGACTTCAACTCCCAGAATTCCCCAGCCAGATTTAGAGAATTCCCAGAATTCCCCAGCCTGCTTTAGAGCAATGGCAAGGCAAATTTCAGCCCACCATTTCATTTCACAATGACATAAGAGTTGTCTGGCCTGCAGGGTAATGCATAAATAGAGATAATTTTGTATTACAAGTGGATCATTTGCAAATGTCATCAGTATCCTCAGCCTTGGGTCATGTAAAAAACCCCACTTTGTCCTCTCACGGGATTTTCATGCTGTCTTGCATAGAGCAGCCCCTTTTCTGGAGGGACAACATCTGCTTGTAGTAAAAAAAAATGCTTGATGGGTAGAAAGCAAAACAGCATAAACACGAATTGATATCTAGTTAGATCGCTGTGCCAAGACTGGAAACCAAACATTCATCGCCCATCGATGGGAATGTTAATATAGAGATTTATGGCACCCAAAGAGGAAATGTGGGTGCTGGGGGGAATGGTAAGAGGGTGTAAAGGTGATTAGATCAAAGGGGTAGCCCTGAAGATTGCAAAAAATGCTGAAGGATTTCCCACCCCCCAAGACTCAGCAGATGACAACATCTGGCTGACCTTGTCTGCGCTCTGAAACTAAATAGATTGACCCTGTTTAAGAAGTTGGGCAAATCTTTGGAAGGTTACTTTTTCAACTGGCTGAGTTGGGTAGCTTTGTAAATCTTATAAACAAACAAACCAATACTTCATTTTGAGTTCTGAAAGCAACTGCTTCCTAAGGCTGGAAAAAGACATAGCTGCTTTAATGATCCAAAAAGAGGTACTTTGCACCCACTCCCCTGTGCCTCTTTTGAAGCCTTTGTTCAGCGCTACAGGTTAGGACATGGAGGGGAGTCCGTTAGGGGATTTTATCAGGGCTGTGATTTCCAAAACACATTCTGGAAGAAGGCAGTGGAAAATGCTTTCTGTATTTTATCAAGAAAAATACATGGATGTGTCTAGGTGTCAAATGTGAATGGAAGACTTTACTCTTACGCTCACAAAAGAAGAGGGTTTTTTTCCCCCTGCAATTTTCCACCCTCTTCCCCTTGAATGTAGAAAAATATCTCTTGTATTGACTCAGACCTGTTAGCTCATCAAACCTTTCATTGTCTGCATTTGACTGACAGAAGATCTTCAGTATCTTTAAAAAAAAGCACAAGCTTTTCAGTTACCCAGCAGACGAGCTTCTTATCCATTAGAATCCTAAATTAATGCCAGAATTCAATGTAAAGCATTCACAAATGTTGTTATCCAGGCGCTTCTGAATATTTATTTAAAGAGAGAGATTGCCTTTAGTGAGCAGTTGGCCTTTTGACCTGTTCTTGCCATTAGTCTTTTTCTGACGTTCAGATCAAATCAGCCATGCTTTGTTATAATATAGGACCAGTTTCCTGAACAGTTCATGGCATTCTTCAGTGTAACATTCGTTTAGTATTTAAAGGGTTTTTAACTGTGGGCTGAGAGTTTAAAGGGTTAACTGTGTTAGCCTTTCGAGGTAGTCTAGACAAGAAGCACAAGCCATGAGTTCTAACACTACCTTTATTGTAAGGTTACAGTAACAGAATTTTACAAGTCTGAAAGCACTTCAGCCCTCCCTTGCTTTTACTCTCCAGAAAACTAAGGAGGGTCCCTTCTTAGATGCTTCCCACATCCTCTTTCCTTCTGTGGTCTGAGATATTTTTGCATGATGATTGTCTGCCTGCCAAGGTTATTCTCACTGACCATTACACACTGGCCCTAACCATAGTACAAACATGTCTGTTGGTCTTTATGATGTTGCTTTTCTCATCTCATTTCCAGTCCAGGAGTGAGACAGATTTAAGTCCTTTATTGGGGTTAAGCTAGTGGTTCCTCTTACTCTGACATCGTCCAAGGGAGCCTCAAAGTGTGCCAAATCTGTAAGGCTTTGTCTCTGATGACCTTGGATGGAATTGGCAATGGAGGAAGCAAATTTTACACACACAGATGGGTGGAGAACACTTTGGTTAAGCATTGCAAAAAGATCTGGCATCTCTTCCTCCATTCTTCATAACCTCAAAGGGGAAGAATTGGATGTAAACAGGATGGAAGCACACTCAACTATATGCCAACGTGTAGGAGGTATGTCAGGTCAGAGTTGGGCACAAGAAGACTTATAAAACCTCCCCCCAATTTTGGGGTAGAGAAATCGAGTGAAAGCATTCTCTGAAGTTGTTCAGAAGCAGCAGAAGTCCTCCCATTTCTCAAAGGCTAGTGTCAGAATTAGTCTTTCCCTCTTATTCCTCCACTATCCAAAGGTAGCTTCAAAGGAGGTGTGTCCACAGAGTGTGGTCAAAACAGTCAAGATGGTGGCTATGACAGTGTAACGAAAGCTCTGCCTTTTTTAAAATGTGAATAAAATGCCTGAGATTTGATTGCACCCTTGACGTTTTAACCACACCTTCTGGACACCTCTACCTCAAGGTGTGTCAGATTTCATGCTATCAGATTCTTCTGCTGATTCAAGGATAGGTGGAAGCCCATCAGCTCAGCAGTGGGGAGCATTCCTTGAGACCATCTTCTTGCAACACACTTAACCAATATTAATCTATTCAAAGAGATCATCTACCTGCCATGTGATCCAAGCAAATATGGTGGTCTGCACCAACTAACAACAGAATAAAGTAACAGTCAGAGCTAAAATATCACAGGGAACCTCTCACCAGAATTCAAGCTGCTTGCTTGGCCATTGAGAGGGAGATGTTGAAAATTCCCTCCCCTTATGAGATCCATGGGGCTCTTATAAGGCAGACCTTCTCTGTAATAGTCCTTCCTGTATGGACCATTCTCCCCTAGAAAGTTGGGCAGTTCCCCCTTGCTGCATTTCCAGAAACAGGTTGAAGCAGTTTTATTCTGAGGTGCTTTCAGTTGACTGACTGGATGGTGGGTGTCTTGGATATCGCTCAAGGCTTATCTTGGCTTTTTGTGATTATTGTTTGATTTCATGATTTCTTATTCTATTTTTGGTTTTCTTTTTATGTTGACAGATGCTGCCCAGAATCCTTTGGGCCTGAGGCCAGTTAGAAGAACTGCAAAATAAACAACCAGTATAAAATAACATTCAAGATTTAAAACCATCTGAATCCTGCCAAAAATCAAAACAAACAACAGAAAATGACACATTAAAAAGCAATAAATACCATTAAGATTAATGTTAAAAAATACCAGACACCAGCAGTTAAAATCAGTCAGCAAAATAGGCAGAGCTTCTATGGGGAAATGCTAATGACTTAAAGAAATGGTATAAGATTTTTCTTAAGAATAATAATTCAGAGGCAGGCCAAATGGACTGCGGGGTTGAATTTCAGTGAATTTATTTTGAAAAAAAAATAAGCAAGGATTTTATACACACACACACACACACAGGTAGTCCTTTCTTAACAACCATTCATTTAGTGACTGTTCAAAGTTACAATGGTGCTAAAAAATGACTTACGATCAGTCCTCACACTTACGACCATCACAGCATCCCCATGATCATATGATTGCAATGTGGGTGCTTGGCAACCAGCTTGCACTTATGACAGTTGCAGCATCCTGGGGTCACATGAACACCATTTGTGATCTTCCCAGGGGGCTTCTGACAAGCAAAGTCAATGGGGAAAGCTGGATTCGCTTAACAACCACATGACTGGCTTAATGACCACAGCAATTTGCTTAATGACCACTGCAAAAAGGTTGTAAAATTGGGTCCAATTCGCTTAACAGCCACCCTGCTTAACAACCAATTTTCCGGTCCCTATTGCGGTCATTAAGCAAGAACTACCTGTACACACACACACACACACACACACACACACACACACACATAGAGTTATAAAACTGACCAAATGTTTATTGTTCTGAAGCACAGCGTGTTCTGGCAGAGTGAGACTGATGTGCCTAGCAAAGAGCAGCTTCTCTGAATGCGAAGATATAACACTTTCTAAAATGCACTCTTGAAGTTTTTGGCACCAGAATCCAAAGCTATTAGAATGTTAATAAGATGACATAATGGTTGAATGTGCAGCTTGTACAAAGCAATTACACCTGTTTCTCCAGCAGATTGCCAGCCGAGAGCCTCCAATGAATAGCTTAATGAGCAAAATTTTAAAATGCTCAATTATTCTCTTCAGACACTAATTTTTGCCACTTTGGTATTTTCCTCTTCACCCCAACTTTCCATATGAAAAGACGAGTCTAGTGAGAAAGTTTCCCTGAAACAAAGTTTGACTCTTGATGATTTCACAGGTACATCATCTACACAGGTTTCCTGGCAACAGGGTGGACCCAGTTTGCCAATATCATCTTCTGGGAGAGTCTTCCAACTTCTCTATCGAGCCTCCAGCCCAGGGATTTCTTAGTGGTCTCCCATCCAGGTGCTAACCTGTCCTGAACTTGCTTAATTTTTCTGCATTCAGCCAAAGCTGGCCAAGTGGGGCCACCTATGTTGGCAAGAGCAGATGCAGTTCAAATGAATTTCAAACATGCCAGTGAGAGTCAAAGACTAATTTGCTAGCCCTGTGCCAGGAGCAGGGGCTTTGTAGTAATTGTGCCCAACTGTTCACCTTACTAAAGATTTGGGATGCAAAAGGGTCTGCCACGGTTTGTTCAACACATGTATATGGCTGCCATTTACCAGAGGAACTCTGGATCGCAAACAAGGATAAAAACAGAATACAGTTATTCAGTCAAATCAATTTAAAGAAAGACAAAAGACATTGAGATCTCTGTAAATCATCTCATACCATAAACCATACACAGCCACACCCTGAGCCCCACACAGACTGCATTGGGATGGAAACATTTGCGTCCTCTTGGCTATGCCTGCGCAAGTCTCTATTTCACTGTGAAGTTATCTGCCTGACTTCGAGGACATCAGCATCCCGCAGCACACTCTACCTCACAGGGTTGTTGTGAGGATAAAAACGGGAGGGGACTCCCTCAAGTGCTGGTCTCAAACTCTGAAAAGAAAGAGGGGATTTAAAGGTAGTAAGAAACCAGCACACAGGCGGTTATCCTGGAAGGAACTTTTCTGAACCATTTGTTGATGCCAACCTGGATCAGCAACTTTTAATTTTTGAAGCATGTTTTTGGATTCTGGGGATCCAGCCTGCTTAGTTAGGCAGGGGTGTCATGAATTGTGTGAACCCCAGTGGCTCATTCAGTGGCTATGACCTGTGTTTTATGATGTTGGTCTTACAGAGGTAGGCCAGACCCGGAAACCAACTTCACAAGAAGACAACTCTACTTTATTGAGATAGGCTATAATAAAATGATTTTTCAAGTCAGCCCATGCTTCTCTTCTGTCCCTCTTATACCCCAGGGAATCGGGGGGGGGGGCAGTCTGAAACTTTTCCTATTACTTTCCATCTCCACTGGGCATAATGTGCTTCTGCACCTGTGATTGTCTTTAGCAGCTTCTGGATGCCTTCTCCAAGGTCCTCCCCATGTCTCCCTAGATATGCAAATAGCTAGCAATCCCTGCTTTACATCACAAGAAAAAATTAAGGGTGTTTCGGACAGATTGAAAGACCTCAGCCATCAGGCGAAAGACCTCAATCATCAGTTAAAAGGCTTTGGCTACCATTTATAAGAACTCAGTCATCACTTTAAGAACTTCAGCCACTCATTTAAAAACTCCACTCATCCATTAGAAGATCTCGACTGCCAGCCAAAAGACCTCCTCCACCAGTCAATTGCCTGCAGTTTTTACAAAATAGAATGAGAATATTTATTTACTCTGCTCTCTACCCCCTTTCTACACTACCCATCTCATGGGATCAAAAAACAGGGCATCATTGCAGATATTAATTGCATTATATAACAGTACAATTTACTATTTAAGTACCACAAGCTCATTTGACCTAAAATGATCAAAATGACTCATCAGATCTGATTTGGTGAATGTCCCCTTCCCTGTTAGAGAACTGTATAAACCATGTTGAATCAGGAAGAAATATTTATTGCTTTTTTCCTCTAAATTTGAAGCCTGTGCCTCATTTTAAGCAGCCAAAGACTGACTTTTTCAGTGAGCACAGAATACCCACAAGACAGACTGCCGAAAAATACTGGAACCAGAGAAAGAATTATTCTAATTCTTTCTTTTCTCGTCACTGAAACACAGTGAACATTTCTGCAGGATTCCCTACCTCTCCTTTTTCTCTCAGGAGTAGAAAGTTATCCTTGTGGTCTTTTTAACGGGTTTCGAACTGTCATATTTCCAGCCCTTGTAGGTGCAAAGATGAATTATAAACCATGACGGCAAAATTAAGAAAAATGCCAGGGTTTCTAAATTCTTTACAGTATATCATTAATTGGGACTTTTTTCTCACCAACTCCAAGAATCAAAGTTTTTGCCTTGGACAGACTCAACCCTTTGGCCCGTCGGCTGGGAATTCAGGATCCTCAACTCCAAGCATGTCTGAAGGCCTTCGGGTGGGGAAGTCCAAGAATGAAGTGTTGGAGGATTGAAGAATAAAGTACTTACCTGGTTTCCAGCTTGTAGCACCAATGAGATATAAAGGTCAGTTCAGGTGGAGTGGAAATGGGTAGTGGAAAAGATGTTAAAGAAGATAAATAGTAAAGTTGAAGACAGTATGAAGTCAAGCTCAGCTTCTTATGACTACTCATGATCTATCAAGGTTTCCACCATGGGAGTTACTTCCAACTTTCGGCTGCTGTGAGGGGTTAGTATCCATCCAGCAGGAATGTGACATCTGATAATAATTTCAGATGACCCAGTGCCTCTAAATTCCACCTTCCAACAAAGGCTCAAAGCCTACCCCTTCTACTAGCATCTTCTAATATAAATAATGTCCTTTTCTGCACCCACTTAGTATCTCTTTTCACACCAAGAAAAAAGCAACAATCTGTTTCTGTGATCTGTATCTTTCCCCTCCAGGATCATCAAGCTGTTTCCGCTCATCTGCTCTGAGTCACTTCAGAACCATAAGGAAAGGGTAAAATATTATTTGTCGCCTGCACGAACCAACAGCCATGGTATTCCCTCTTGGTTTCCTATCAACCTGCTAATCAGGACTGATCCTGATTAACTTGGGGCAGGCTGGGGGTGGGGGAGATCCACCAAGATGAACTATCTGCAAAAGAGAAGGACTGAGAGAAAGGACCAGGGTGAGTTTGTCAAGGAGGACATACCGCATTTTTCCATCTATAAGATGCCCCCATGTATAAGACACCCCCCCCCACTTTCCAACCCAAAATTAAGAAATCAATATTTTAAAGATAAAGCAGAACCCATTTTTATTTAGTAATTAGGTAACATTTACCTGATACACTCAGTGGGAGGAGGTCCAAACTGTCTCTCTGCAGCTCTATTTCCATGCTCTTTTGCATAACTGATTACATTCAATCACGGGTGAAACTGCGGATAGCTTGTCTCTGCAAAGAGACTTCCTCCAATTGGTTTGTTCAGCATCAGCTGACGTCAGTTACATAAAGCTCGTGATTGGAGGAAGTCTGTTTGCAGAGACAAGCTATTTCACTCGTGATTGGAGGCTCATGATAGGAGGAAGCCTGTTTGCAGAGACAAAGTATGGGCAGTTTCGCAACCGCGCGGTTCTCTCCTCAGCTTACTTCCTGGCATAAGATGCCCTTCAATTTTTAGTGTAACGATTTTAGAAAAAAGTATCGTCTTATAGACAGAAAAATATGGTACATACATATACGCATATTCGTTATGGTCTTCTCTCGGGGATAACCAACGTTATCTCTGCCAGCTTGCATGGGGGGAACCATATCCATGGGGGTGGCTAGCGCTTTGATGACTGTCCCTGAGAGACTGCCAATTATTCTTGGATCTATTTATTTTCTATTTATTATTGTCATTTCATAATTTTAATTGATTTTAACTGTTTTGTAAACTGCCTGGAGTCATTCAACGAGATGGGCAGTGACAAATTCTATATATAAACATAAATAAATAAATAAATAAATAAATAAATAAATAAATAAATAAATAAATAAATAAATGTAAGTAAGTAGATCATAGTAAAGGAGTAAGAAACAGCATGCCAAAGCAGGTAAAGGCATGAGATAAGCAACAAAAGGAAATCCAGGTTAAGCTGTACTGTTCCCTGTGCTTCTCCATACCTTTCCATCCTGACAACCCAACCTTGCATCCTGTTCTGAAGACTTGGGAGAACTTCATGGGTCAACCTGGAGTAAGTCCATGTTAAGGCTAAGGATCGAAGCAGGACTTGGGTCACTCAAGGGGGAGAGAGTGGAAGAACATTTTCACACCCACCTTCTGAAACCTTGTCAAGGATAGTGTTGTGAGAAGGAAATCTCTCCCCCCTCCCGCCATGCAGCCTTCCTGGTGTGATCATAGTAAAAGTGAGAAACTACAATTAGAATGGGCCCAGTACATAGATTAAAATGTGTCAAGAGACGCCAAGCTAATAACATTCCTTCCTAGCTGAGGTTTAACAGGAGATCTCTTTGATCAAACCAGGAGGGATCCTTTCCCCGAGGAGGTTACGGGTAGTTCTCGCTTAACGACCATTTGTTTAACCACCATTTGAAGTTACGATGGCACTAAAAAAGTGACTTACGACTGGTGCCTGACGTTACAACTGTTGCAGCATCCCCCATAGTCACATGATCGTGATGTGCGGACTTGGCAACCAGCTTGTGCTTACGACAGGGTCCTGTGATTGTCATTTGCAACCTTCCCAGCCAGATTCTGGCAAGCAAAATCAATGGGAAACCACATGATTCACCTAATGACTGTGTGATTTGCTTAACGATCACGTAATTCACTTAATGCCTGTGTGATTCACTTAATGACCATGTGATTCGCTTAACAACTGCCTGATTTGCTTAATGACCACTGCAAACAAGGTTGTAAAATCGGGTCCGGTCACGTGATGATTTGCTTAATGACTGCATCACTTAGTGACCTAAATTCCAGTCCCAATTGTGGTCATTAAGTGAGGACTACCTATACCATTTCAATCAACAAATACCAAATAAACAGAAAACTGCAGCCCAGCAGGGCACCTAACTACAGAGGGCTCCTTTTCAGAACGTTGCCGAAGTGTGTCTTCTTGGAATTCCTGAAGGATGCACTTTCACCCGCTTTCGAGGAACAATAGCAAGGCTTTCTGCATATCACTGTGTCTCAACCTTGGCATGCGCTGGCTGGGGAATTCTGGGAGTTGAAGTCCATGCATCTTCAAGTTGTGTGAGACTAGGCTGAAGCTGCCATAACCTAAAGATGAAGCAGGCAAGTAAGCAGAGAGGACAAAAGCCAGGAAACTTATCTATGGGATCCCTTTGGGGAGGTAGATAAGAAGGAAGCAAGTCGTTAAGGAAAAAAACAAAGGACCTGAACCAGAAAAAAAAGTTGGGCCTGAGCACATGGAAACCCCAATCCCATCAACAACTGCCAGACTTGTGAATCAACAAAGCAAGGACTTTTGGGGATAAAAGGGGTCCCAAAGCCCGCCCACTCTGAGTCGTCTGAGTCGTCTGAGCTGAATCATCTGAGCCACCTTTGGATCCAGACTTGGCAGCTTCTGTCCCTCTAGCTAGTGCCTGGCAGCCTAGTTGGGAAGGACGTGGGTAAGTGTGGAAGAGCATGTGTGTGTGTGTGTGTGTATGAGAAAGAGCAAATGTACCTTGCAACCAGTAAAGTTTTGCTGTTACTTTAAATTCACTGGATCTCCGTGTATTACAAAGAACTTCTTGTGCCTCAGTGTTCGGTTGGAAGTGATTTGTGTGTATCCCTAATTATTTCCCCGCTGTTGACCAGGGCTGTGTGTCTGTCTGCTCCAGCCACACCTATCTGGAAAACCCAGGTAGAAAGCAAGGGGGGCTGACAAGATCCACGTGCCTCAACAGGCTGTGAGTATGTGAGTGAGAGACCATAAGCCGAACTTGGGAGCAGGGTGTGTAACAGTTGCCAAGGTTGAGAAACGCTGCTCTATATAAAGGGCTTAAAGGGGAGGGCTGCGTCTAACAGCTGACTCTGAATGTTGGACTCTCGGAAATAAACTTCCTCTCTGTTTCAAGCAACCGCCTGCGCATTTTATTCCCAGCTTGGAAACGAACTTGGGAAGATTTCTTTCCAACAGTGTGACAATCGATATGACACAAAATGTCTCCGTTACTGGAAATTAGGGATGGCGCTTGCCCCGTATTCCTTCTAACCCTTTCTGGATGAGGTTGGAGGAATGGTAAGAAAATGGGCCCTTTGTCTTATCTTTGGTGACTTTGCCTTATTAGTCACTCCATTTAGTTGCAGGTTTTTAAGAATCCGGGAACATCACCAGTCTTTCATAGGGACTCCTGTGGGAGGTCTATTGCTTATTTTCGTAATGTACATAAATTAATGCAAGATAAGAAATGGAGTGCGTTCCTTTAATTAGCTGCCAGGTTGGTTACTGCCAAACGCTGGAAACGCAAAGTACATTTTTCATCGTATCACTTTAACGTGTGGCAAATTGCTCTGGCTGAAAAACCGATACGGCAACAAAAAGCATGGAAAAACCTCGCAGTGAAGGGATATGTTCACTCACATTGGGTTATAATGGATGACTAGATGAACAGTATTTTCCATGACAGATTGCCCTTGTCTGTATGATATATGACATCACCCAGTTATGATTCAGATTTCCATGCCCTCAAATGATGCATTTTTAACTTGTGTAAAAATGTGTACAAAAAGATGTGGTTTTTGTGCAGGATGCTTAAGGACAGCAACCCCCTTAAAAGCTTTTCTTTCCTATCCTCTCTCTACCCCATTGTTCTCATTTTTCTCCTTCTCCTTCTCCTTCTCCTTCTCCTTCTCCTTCTCCTTCTCCTTCTCCTTCTCCTTCTCCTTCTCCTTCTCCTTCTCCTTCTCTTTCTTTTCCCCTTCCCTTCCCCTGCGCTCTCCTTCCCCCTCACATTCTCTCTCTCCTCTGTCGTACACCTCAGACAAATATGGAAAGAGAGAGGAACCAATCTATGCGTGTTGTCGTGAATTGTGAATAGTTGGCCTGTGCTATCTGACATACGCTGTAACAAAGCCAAGTGTTTTGGTCACCCTGGAGACTTCCTGCACTTCCCCACCTCTCTGCTCCAGGTAACTAATTGCAAATCCCACCCAGGCAGTGGCCAATTTGAACCGCGGCGAAGCCTGCAAGCTCTGCGTTCAGCCAAAACAGCCATTCTGAAAACCAGCGTTCTTGCCCACTCTCCACCTTTCGGTATCAATAAAGACTTCATCACCAAGTACATAATATATGGGCAATAAGCAAAGCAGTTCAGGTCTTCTGCCATCTGTGAATGCAAACCAGAAGGTTTTTGCTTAATGATTTATTTTGCAGCAATGCTGATAGAGAATTTTAAGTGTTGCGCAGTAACTATTAATTAGAGGCACAAGCAGAAAAATCCAACTAGCGATAAGTGGGTTGGTGAGAGGATTTATGGAAACTACTGTTCCAAACTGTTGGTTTTTCTTTAATTTACTCCATTTGTGATGACGGGAAAGGAGGAATTTAAGAAAAGCGAATGCAAATTGAGGGGGGAGGTGTTACATCCCACTTTCAGTTCCACACTATGAAAAAATATAATCCCCTTTCTTGTGCCTTTTCTACTAATTAAATAAAGCAAATAGGATTTTCTGCTTTTTTACTTTTTTTAAAAAGCCTTTTTACTTCCACAAGAATTAACTCCAGTAAATCTGCAATAATTTATTTGCACAGGCAGCCCAAGGCAATCAAATAGCAATAGTTGATCAGAGGCCCCATCAGTGATAACCACCTCAACACACCATCCCTTTCTTTCTTTGCCAAATATCTACTAAAACTCTCTCCCACTGAATGGGAAAGCTACCAGTCTAAATTCTGATTTCACACACTTCACAAACTAGCTTCCTTGAGCTGTGAACAAGAGCAAGAAAGTTAGGAGCCTGGGTACTATTATTCAAACCCATCATTAGGAATCCACAAACCTTGATTCCAACAGGGCTGTTTTAATGCCATGCTCTTGATTTAGCTGTTTGGGCTCCCAAGGAAAAATGCAAAGAACTTATCTTAGGAAACAGAATTAAGTGCACAGGTGGGGGAAGGGGATTTGGAATAGTGCCTGTGAAAAAGTATTTGTGCCACATAGTAATGGATTTTAAACTGAATGCAAGTCCGTAATGTGATAGGGCTGCAGAAAAGGGAATGTGATTTCGGATGATGTCCGTGAAGTGGTAGGGTAAGACTTCCACTTGGGACAATATTGTTCATAACCACTTCAGATACAGTGCCCAGTTTTGGGAATAACCCTTTATGTCAGTGTTGTCCAAACTTGGCCACTTTAAGATGAGTGGACTTCAACTCCCAGAATTCCCCAGCCAGCCATGCTGGCTGGGGAATTCTGGGAGTTGAAGTCCACTCATCTTAAAGTGGCCAAGTTTGGACAACACTGCTTTATGTGAAGGATCCAGGCAAGTTCAAAGATGAGCAGTGAGGGTCATCAGGAAGTAGAAACGAAGTCACCGCTTCTGTCACAGTTAAAGGGCCATTCTCCCCTTGAGAAACAGTGGGAAATATTGATCCTTTCCTTTGAGAAAGTCAGAAAATTGTCTAAATTTTTCTGCCCCCAAAGGTACAGGATTTCAAAAATCCATGTCTGCACTACTCTTTCTTCATGTTCTAGTCTGAAATTTGAAACCCTACTTCCAGGTTGCAGGCAAGAAAGCTACATGGATGTGTCCATGAGTCAAGCTAAAGCAGGGTTCCTCAACCTTGGCAACTTGAAGATGTGTGGACATCAACTCCCAGGATTCCCGGAATTCTGGGAGTTGTAGTCCACACATCTTCAAATCGCCAAGGTTGAGGAACCCTGAGCTAAAGAATATCTCATATTACCTTAAGATCACAACTGGAGATGTATGAATTGTATATAGTACAAATATTTATAGATCTGTCTTTGGGGGTGTACAATTTTGCAAGTGTCTAACAAACACTACATAGGACAGACAGGCAGAAGACTAGCAGAACGCATCCACGAGCACCAACTAGCAGTCAGAAGACATGATGAAAATTCCTTAATCTCACAGTGCATGGACAGACTCAACCATAGTTTTAACTGGGAAACTGTCAGCATTTTAGACCAAGCTAAATCCAAATATGCAAGAGAATTCTTGGAAGCCTGGCATTCAGACAAGGCAGCAATTAACAGACACATAGAGATTAACAGCATCTACATACTATTCAAAAGAGACAAAAGATGAGAAGATCGCCTTACCAGCAATCAATCACCAGCAATCATCACCCAGATAAGCAAAGGTCACCACCAAGCACCCAATCAAGCAGCCAACACATGCCAATCAAAGAACTACCAGAGGAGCAAAACAACCCCCCCACCCTTGCCAGCACTGGCAAGGCAGGCCACAGCACATAAATAGAGAGCAAACCCCATCCCATTTTAGCACTGAAGACTTTACCTAGCCGGGTAATGAAGCATTTGCAAGAAAAGAACCAAGCTCAGAGAACCCCAAGGACTCCACAGGAATACTTCAAGCGTGGGGATGGCTAGCCCCATAGAGGCCTGCTGTCTTCAGCCCCAGATTCTTCAGCTTCTTGGACTCTCCTTTCCCCTTTTCAGTCATGTTTTTTAAATGCTGATGTTTTATGTATGAAGGGCATTGTTTTGATACACAATTTTACACTCTCTCATAATGTGTGGGCATGCATGTGACAGTGCACTCTATCTTATTTACAAAGGATTAACTTGCTTTATAAAGAGCACAGCGTTTCTTTCCCCCACCTTATCTCTTTGTTGAATGCCTGATTGCCTTCCAAGAGAGCACACCATTCCCCCACCCCATTTCCTTTAGAAGCAATTAGCCAGATGCCTGACTGAACAAGTAAGCTATAAATTAGATTCCTACCGGGCAGGCAGAGACACTAAATTCCAAAGAAGTTACAAAGAAAGCCAGAGAAAGATAAGGAGGTAGCCATTTCTTTGGTAACAGAAGAAGAGGAACAAAGAAGAGATAAGGACCGACATGAGCTATTTCCTTGGTAACCAGAAGAAAAAGTTAAACTTAGATTCACCTCTTTAGGGCCCACCTTTACTTTTCCCTGGGTCATCCCAAAATTCCCTTGTATGGATATGAGGGGATGTACTATCTGAATATGCCTATAAAATCTTTGTTGTTCGCTTTGCAAGGTGTGGTTCTGGGCAACACTCCTGCCATGGTGTTGACTTGAGCCATCCAGAAGGTTTCTTGGCCAATAAAACCTCTGTTAATTAAAAAGCCTCATCTCAAGTCTTCTTATTTGGCTTTATTGAAACTTGGGAAATAAAAGGTGCCATACATGTGTTTATCTATATTTATGGTTTTAATGTTTTGTGTGAGTCGCCCAGAGTCCCCCATTGGGGGGAGATGGACAGGGGAGAAATTTAATTAATTAATTAATTAATTAAATAATTAAATAAATACAAACCACCTGACCCCAATGCCTGGGGGAAAGCCAAGAGGATAGGGGCTATCCATATTTCAGCGGGAAGGCTGTGCCATGGGGCAGATGCCATAACAGAGAAGGCACACGTCCAGGAACCCACCAGATGGCATTTTTTCCAATGCTACCTGCAGGATGCCCACTCTGTCAGTTCTGCTGGGTTGGACAGAAACTACGGGGGCAGGCAGTTCTATAAGCACCTGGTCCCATGCCATGTAGGGCTTTAAAGGTGACAGACATCACCTTGGACTGCACCTGGAAGCCTACTGGGAGCTAGGGCAACTAATGTAGCATGAAGGTGCCATGGTGTGTCCAAATCTGCCCTGCTGCTACATTCTGGAGCAGCTGAAGCTTCCAGAGGCTCTTCAAGGACAGCCCCAGGTAGAGCACATGGCAGTTGTCCAATCGGGAGGCGAGTCAGGTGTGAGTGAGTCTGTGTCTCAAGTGAGGACTCTGGGTTAGTTTGTTCTATTTCTCCAGAGCCTACACAGGCATTACTCTGGTTCTAGCACTGCCAAACAAGACTGGGCACTGTGTGCTTGGAATGATCTGCAATAATTGCATGTTCGATGCCCTTTTAAGAACAAATCTTTCTCTAAGCAGGTGGATGTAAATCCAGACCCCTGTTGTGCCTAATGTTACATGCAGGTGGCTTAACTAAATCTTCATTTTACATGCCAGTTGCTCTTTCTGCCCCTCTCCTTGCCAACCTCTCAACAACATTGGTTTTCAAGTCTCATTCCTTGGATTTGGCCCTAAAAGGTAAATATATATGGCCTTGAGACAAGGCTGACATCTGGTGGTGGCATCTTTTTGGCAGAGTTACAGACATGGTTTACCCTGCCTTCTTCTTATTTTTTTAAAAAACTTTCCACTCTAACCTACAAGTTTCTGATAGTCTCTCATCCAATAGTGGCCAACTCCAACTCTGCTTAGCAGTGAGCAGAGGCAGCTGTGAGGGAATTTTAGAAGGATTTTTTTTACACAGAAGTTGGTGCAGGGGGCTTCAAGCTAAATCTCTGTAAAATCTGTTTTTTAAAAAAGAAAGTCAACATTGCATTTTTGTAGAAACAAATGTGATTACCTTTGCAGCTGTCGGAGATGTTTCTGTTTGATATCTTTACCAAGGAGATGTTAGCACAAAGGAAACAGAAATCTCTTCCTGAATGCAGTAGAATTGTTAGGGGTTGGGGGGGGCATTATAAGGGATAAAGTCCCTGTCTTTTTCATAAAAATAAAAATAATATCTGTGACCTCTAAGGCACCCCAGAAAGGAAGAAAGACTGGATAACAATAAACATGATCATTGTTAATTGATTATTTATCAGCTAAGATTGTTATGTCAGGTTCTAATAGCCCAATCAGCCACAAGATAACCAATTTCAGGTTAGTCTAGCATACAGCTAGTCCTCATTTAACAACTGCCTCATTTAGCAACCACTCACTGTTACAATGATGGTGAAAAAGTAACTTTACGACCAATCCTCTCATTTACAACCTTCATAGATCTGTAATGCAAAAGGAAGCTGAAGTAAGATTGTAAAATCATGTTTCACTTAGCAACCACTTTGCTTAATAACTAAGTTGCTGGTCCCAACTGTGGTTGCTAAATAAGGACTACCTGTATTGTACACCCAAACTATAAGAGTTAACCAGCTCAGACATGCCACTCTCAGCCCTTCAGGTAGACCAGACTAGGAAACCAATGCCATGTAGGTCAATACTACTTTTATTGTAAAGTTTTAGTAACAGAATCTTGCAAGTCTGAATGCACTTCCCCCTCCCTCCCTTTATCTTCCTGAAAACTATGGAGGGG
Organism: Python bivittatus; assembly: GCF_059951505.1. Classification (NCBI taxonomy): domain Eukaryota; kingdom Metazoa; phylum Chordata; class Lepidosauria; order Squamata; family Pythonidae; genus Python; species Python bivittatus. The sequence goes on along the minus strand of NW_028277098.1, from coordinate 99,184,130 downwards.
CTTGTCTGAGACGCTTTCTCAGATTACAGTTCTGCCGGAGGGTCGTGTTTCTTTTATCTGGCTGTTGTTTTGGTAGTGGCTCTTCCTCCTGTCCCTCAAGGTTGTTCGTTCTGCCCATTTCAAGCACCTACCTCTTTCTTCATTATGAAGCATTATCTACAGTTAATTCTATAGTTCTATCTTGCTTTCTTTCTCCTCCTCCCCCTACTGACAATGAGTTATCTCACCGTTAATATGAGTATGGACTGATGGACAGAAGACTGGACCTTTATTGTGAAGTGGCTTTATTGATTTAGGTTTAGATGAGGTATATTGTTGAAGATGTAATAGCTTTATTGATTTGGTCTTAAGTGAGATCGCTTATGCAAGAACATTGCTGTACAACGCTTAAGAGTCAGAGGACTGAAGGGGCCTGGAAGCACTTGAAAATAGAAAAAGCAATAGTGTGTTTATTTGTCATGCTTCTTTCGCAGGCCTGGACTATGCACCTATTGAAGTAGACTGTGACCCAGAAAAGCTTCTGTGATGACAGATTTGTTTGTCTTCAAAGCGTCTTTTGCTGCAAAAGACTAACACAGCTTGTCCTCTGGGAATGCCAGCTTGTTTCAGCTTGGCAAATCAGGGCTGCTCTGCAATCAGTGGTTCATGCATAGAATCATTAGATCAGTGTTTCTCAACCTTAGCAACTTGAAGTCCACCCATCTTCAAGTAGCTAAGGTTGAGAAACACTGCATTAGATCCTGATCTGATGAAGCAGAGGCTTCTCCTTAAAGCTTGGCTGCCTGGGTGGGGGCTGGGTGTGGGTGTGGAGCCTTTGAATGCACATCTACAATGAACATAGTCTTGTTTGCTTGAAAAAATGGTGGTTTGGAGACCCACTGGCTGTAATAAGATCTTTCATTTAAGCTCTGTTCCTAAGAAAGCTTTGCTGGCTCAGTATTAAAGAAACCTAAGCAACCCATGGCTTTAAAACTGGGATGATCCAGGGTTAGATCTTTGGAATAAATTCAAAGGCAAGCAACAAATCCTGGGAAGTTTCATTCTTGCAAGAACATGGCCCTGGCCATGAGATCCACCGTGAACCATGGCATTGCCAGAATTATGGTAAGCACATGGTGATGTCATCATGCAAATGCTGCGGTTATGGACTTGATGAGAATATGGAGATCATGCATTTGCATGATTATGGTAGTATACAAATGTCATTACTTGCTCCCCTCCCTAGATGTCCAGGGCAGAGGAGATAATTCATGCTTCACACCTTCTCTTGCAAAATACAAATAACCCCCGAGAATATTGTGGACAGTCAAAAAAGCAAACCAATATCATGGTGATGATGATGATGATGATGATCATCATCATCAAGATCATCAAACAAATCAACCCAGAGTTCTCACTCAAGGCACAAATGATCAGGTTCAAATTAGCCTATTTTGGACACATTATGTGAAGACACATAATGTGTCCTTATATGATTCTATTAACACTGCACCTAGCCCCACATCTGAAGCATCCACCTACAACCATCTAGGTCTCTGGAGAAGGCTCTGATGCTGGAAAAGGTGGAAGGAAAGAGAAGAACTTCTAACTATGTGGTTGCTAGGATTAGAAAATGACTTGATGGCACATAATCAATCAATCAATCATCAATCAACGTGAAGGCCAAGTTCCTTTGAGAAGTCCATAATGTTGGAGAAAACGGAAGGAAAGAGAAGAAGAGGACAACCAGCAGCAAGGGGGATGGGCTCAGTTGCAGTGGTGATGGGGGCATTGTTGGAAGATCTGAAGGACCAGGTTAGGTGCAGATCATCATGAAGAACATCTATCTATGGGGTTGCTAGGAGTAGAAAATGACTTGATGGCACATAAATCAATCATCTCAATTTGCAGTTTCTTGAGTAGGCCAGCTAGATGCTTCTAGAAGTCTACAAAAAAATGTGAACCAGAGAAGAGGCTGGGATTTGAGATGGATTACTTAGTAAAAACATCAAGTCAGCAAGTGGTGGCAGTAGAAAATGGAAAATGCTATGCTAGGACTTATTGGCAAAGCACTGAAAATAAATCTGCCAGTCCTGCACTGCAATGCCTTCAGAGAAATATATGGCACAGCCATGTTGGAATTACTGTGTATGATTTATTTCATTTATGGATTTTGTTTGTGAGCTTTGATTGATCACTCCCTTTTCAATTAGAAGTTTCAAAGTTGAGTTAAAAATACACAACAGGCTAAAAAAAAATGCAACAGTAAAACAAACAGAGACAAATAAACACACAGAAAAAGCTAGGGTAACAACCATCACCAAACCCCAACTCTAACCATAAAAACACTTGTCTGTATAAATCACTCTGAACTGCACACTGAAAATTGCTCCAGGCAGTGTACAAGAGATCCAGAGTTTTTAATTTTTGAAATTTTAAAATTAAAAATAGAAGCTTTAGTTGGGTTTTGAAATGAGTCACCTCTACATACTAGGCAAAGCCCTTAGCCACTATGCTACAATATCAGTGGCAATAAGGGCAGCATGACTGGCAGTCTTTCCTCATTTTATCCTAACAACAAGGATTAGTTGTGTTGAAAGAAAGTGAGTTGTATAGTCAGCTGTAGGTGTGATGTTTGGTCTCCTGGTCCCAGTCCAACATCTTCATCAATTTTCTACTTAGCTGCAAAAATCTGCTGGAAACGTATCTTTTAATATTTCTGAATTCTTAGAAGATTGCAAATACCCACTAGAGCATACTAATATATTCAGGTTAAGTATTTACAGGGCATATTGGTGAAGAAATAAGAACCTGAATGCATATGTATCAGATAGTTGCACTGTGCTGACTATTTTTCCCCATGTTTTTGAATCCAACAGAACCCAGCTGCCCGTTAAATTCACATATCCTTCTATTGTGAACAGCGTTTCCCTTGAAATGTATTCATTTCTGCCAGGAGTGTTTTGGTTTTTTTAAAATATATATAAATCAAAACACTTCAGAGACTTTTTTGGGGGAAAAAATCCAATTCTGCCTTTGCCTAACCGAGAATTATTTTCAAAGATCATCAGTTAGGGAGCTGCAATGCTGACTTTTTTTTCTATATTAAAAAAAAAGAGAAAAAAGGAAATGAAACAGTGTTGTTCTTTTTTTACAAAATCATCTTCACATAACAAAGGAAATACAGGTTTCATTATGGAGCATTCACACAAGATGCTAAGCAAAGTCACCCAGCCGGCTTTCGTGCCTAAGGCGGGACTAGAACTCACTGTCTCCTGTTTCTAGTCTGGTCCCTTCACCACTAAACCAAACTGGCTCTTCGCTGTATATCACGGTTCCTCAACCTGAGCAACTTTAAGATGTATGGACTTCAACTCCCAGAATTCCCCAGCCAGCATGCTGGCTGGGGAATTCTGGGAGTTGAAGTCCCCACATCTTAAAGTTGATAAGGTTGAGAAACCCTGCTCTCCTTTAGACAGAGTCCATTTTATCCATGTCCTTTCTAAAATGCAACACCTAGAACTGGATATAATATTCTAGGTGTAGTCTGACCAATGCAGAATGGAGAAGAATGACTCCTTCTCTTGATTTTGACATTATACCTCTGTTGATGCAGCTTAGGATGAAGAGAACCTGAGATGCTGAAGGGTATAAGGGCAGGTGGTTGGCCTTTTCACTTAAGTGGACACACTGGTTATCAAGATTTGTATTTTGATCCGTACTCATGATGATCTTCGTGGCTGTGTTCACCCAACTTGCATATCAAGTCATGTAAAAGCCCTGGGGATGCACAACCATCAAAGCTTGGTTAGTATTAACTGTGATTCATTTTTTTATGGTTTAGCTTACTGGCTGAATCCAAAACATTTGGTTAGTTTATGGTTTGATACAATGTGTGAAAACCAGAAAACAAGTTAATTCCATCATCAGTTGAAACATATTCTGTGAATGTAGACAGCGTGTGTTGGCTTTCACATAGTGATGTATGAAGAAGTCCTTTCTTTCATTAATCCTAAATCTACCCACATTTTGCTTTGATCCATTCCCTTGACTTCTATGATTTTGAAAATGGGAGAAGAACTATCCTTTAATTCTATTATTCCCTGCATTTGTGAGTGCAGAGAGCTCTATCACGTCTCCCCCAACTCTTCTCCAAGCTAAAAAAACCTGGATGCTGAATTCAAAATTCTGAACTTTGAAGCCTGAACACTCTTTTGGACCACTTTTTTATCCTAATAAAAGTACCGCAATGAAATATTACTCTGGAGAAGCAACACCCACCTTTAGTTCGTTCTGTCTTTTCTGCTTCACCAGATACTCTAGCACAGGACCAGTAACCCCCCAGGATTCATGTTTCTTCTAACAATAAGTGAAAGAAATCACATTCCCTTGCTGCAAAGCCGAGTCTAAAGGTTCAAGTGACAGAGAAGATACCATCCAACACTGCAGAATAAAGAACTTCCATAATGACCATAAACAAGCTTCTGCTCTTTAAGAATATCTATAAGACAATACATTATGAACGTTGATTCTCTTTGAAGCAATAAGGTTTGTGTTAGTCCTGTGAGGTAGTCCAAACAAGAAACACAACCAGGAGTACTAGCTCTATCTTCATTGTAGGTTACATGAACAGAATCTTGCAAGACTGAAAGTCTTTCTCCCTTTCTTTCCTTTTACTCTCCAGAAAACTATAGAGGGTCCCTTCTGAAACATTTCCCACACCCTCCCTCCTTCTGTGGGCTGAGATACCTTTGACATGCCAGTTGTCCAGTCTATGGCTCTCCCTCCTGTCTCCCATATACCATTACAATTTGCTACAGCAAAATGGACAGTGGCTCTGTTTTTGTAGCGTTTTACTGGATGGTCAGTATATGGATTCAGTTTATTAAACATTCACATCTCACCTGTAGATGTTCTGTAAGACTGGCAAGTTAGCGATGGGAAAAGAACTCAATCACTGCTAGTTTTTGTGTTTCCAAAAAGTAAGACTAGGATGTTGGAGATGTAAAACCAGTGGCCCTGATTCTTTTCTTTCTATATAATTGTTATTAAAGATTTTCAAAAGGAAAATAAAAACTAATGCAAACAAATATAAAGAAAGAAAAAGAAAAGAAATAGAAAGAAATCAAAGAGAAAGCTAAAAGTGCAAGGAAGGAAAAAAAGTAAAAGAAAAAAGAAAAGAAAAGAAAAGAAAAAAGATACAAAGACGTAGCTTCCAATCTTCTTTACAGCAGTTGTACGTATAATTATAAATGTACCTCTTACTCTGCGGTTACAACATAACTCTCTTCTTTCTATAATCTATCCCGTCTAATAAAGGACAATGTCAGAACTGTGTTGGACATTCCGGAATATTTGGAACACCATGATGAAAAACAAGCTGCATTGATTTTCTTAGATGCAGAGAAAGCCTTTGACAGTTTGAACTGGACTTTCCTATTTAGAGTTTTAGGAGACATGCATTTTGGAGAGAAGTTTATAAAATGGGTAAAATTAATTTATACTTCACAGAAAGCACAAATTATTGTCAATGGAGATCCAACAAAACCATGTGAGATACAAAAAGATACAAAAAGAAACAAAATCAATTTATACTTGGGTAAAATCAATTTATCCTTCACAGAAAGCATAAATGATTGTTAATGGAGATCTAACAAAACCATGTGAGATACAAAACGATACAAAAAGGAACAAGACAGCAAACAAATAGCTTTTGATCTTTTGTACCGTACTTATAAGTACAATAATAAATTTACCTTTTATTCTATGGTTACAATATCACTTCTTTTTATAATCTATCCCGTCTAATAAAGGACAATGTCAGAACTGTGTTGGACATTCTGGAATATTTGGAACACCATGATGAAAAACAAGCTGCATTGATTTTCTTAGATGCAGAGAAAGCCTTTGACAGTTTGAACTGGACTTTCCTATTTAAAGTTTTGGAAATTTTGGACAGAATTTTATAAAATGGGTAGAATCAATTTATATTTCACAGAAAGCACAAATTATTGTTAATGGAGATCTAAGAAAACCACGTGAGATACACAAAGGAATAAGAGAGAGCTGTCCATTGTCCCCTCTTCTCTTTACTTCGGTTCTTGAAATATTGAACAGAAGCATAAGACAGGACAAGAGGAGTGTGGGAATAAAAATTAAAACAGAGACATAAATTATAAATTGATAAAATCAATTGATATTCCACAGAAAGCACAAATTATTGTTAATAGATAATAATATTGTTAATAAAACCATAAATCATAATTCATTTTTTTCTGTTTCACACAAAAAGTCTATTAGCATTAAACATAGATATTGTCTTTTCTCTGTTCAAAGAAGTCAATTTAGTCATGTCAACAAGTGCCATCATCTTCACCAACCATTCCTCCATTGTGGGTAGACGTTTTGCATCTTTATGCATACAATAATCTCACTGCAGTTGTCATGTCCAAAAACAAAGTTCCATGACTTTTTTCCAACTGTTTATCCATCAATCCCAAAAGAAAAACTTCTGGTTTAAATTGTATATTAATCTTTAAAATTCACTGAATCAGCGTATATATTTGAATCCAGGATTTTCTAGCCTTTTTTCACATCCTCCAAACATGATAAAATGTTCCTTCTTGTTGTTCCCATTTTCAACATAAATTTGAACAATTTTTAAGGTTTGAATTTGAACATTTAAATTTAATATTTAATATTAATAATTATTTATTTATTTGAACATTTTAGACAATTGAACAATTTAAATTTGAACATTTTAGACAATTTTGCTGGTGACACCAATGGTCTGTCATTTTATAAAAATTCTCTTTAAGATTATAATGTAAATTTCAATCCTTTCAGCCATATACAGTATTTTCCCATAGTTTCAACTGTACATTACAACCAAAATTTTAGCCCACTTTATCCTATATTCTTTCACTTGTTCTTCTTCTGTTTCAAATTTCAATAAAAGTTTATACATTTTAGCCATTGCTTGTTCAACATTTGTACGCAATTCTATTTCAGACTCAGTCTTACACTGTTCAAAACCATAAATTATTTTGTCTGTTTAAAACTTTCTAATAATTGTAAATAAGAGAGCCACTGGCAACTATATCCCTCTGCCACCAGTCCTCTTGATTTTATTTTGTATTCCCCTTAGCAAAATTCTAGCATCTCATGATAATTTAGCCATTTGTGTAAGCCTATTGTTTCTTGTCTATAAAATGCTTCTTGTGATGAGAGCCACAAAGGTGTTTTCGGGCACAACCTGGGTTGTATCTATTCCATATTCTCAATATGGCATGTCTAACATAATGATTTTTAAAATCCACATTAATCTTGACTTTATCGTACCACAAATATCCATGCCACCCAAATCTCAGGATGTGTCCTTCTAACTCCAAGAGCCTTCTATTTCTCAGTAGCACCCACTCTTTCACCCAAATCAAACAGCAAGCTGCAAAATACAATTTCAAATCAGGTGAACCCAGTCCTCCTCTTTCCTTTGTATCTTGTAGCACCTTATATTTAACTCATGGATTTTTTCCCCTGCCACACAAATTTAGATATATCTTCCTACCACCGTTTCAATGGTGCATCAGTTGTCAAAACAGGTCTCATCTGAAACAAAAACATCATTCTAGGCAAAACATTCATTTTTATCACAGAAATTCTCCCCAGCAATGACAGTTGTGGCTTCTCCTATCTTAATATATCCTTTTTAACTTCACTCCATGTCTTAACATCGTTATTTTGAAATAACATACAATTCATATCTGTCATAGTGATACCCAGATATTTTACTTTCTTTTCAATCTTAAAACCCATTTTATTCATCAATTGTGTTTGATCTTCTATTTTCATATTTTTTGTTAGCATCTTTGTCTTCTGTTTATTAATCTTGAAACCTGCTAATGCACCAAATTCTTTTAATTTGCCGATTAATATTTCAATTTCCTTTAAAGGATCTTCCAGAACCAACACCAAGTCATCTGCAAAAGCTCTTAACTTATGAGTTTCTTTTTTAATCTTTACTCCTATAATCGTCTCATCTTGTCTTATATCTCTATTCAGTATTTCAAAAACCAAAATAAACAAGAGAGGAGACGGTGGGCATTCCTGTCTTGGTCTTCTTGATCTCCATCAACAATTATTTGTGCTTTCTGTGAAATGTAAATGGATCTTACCCATTTTATAAATGTGTATCTGAGGTTACTTCCTTCTGCCTTTCTTCCAGGCACGCGCACACGTGCCCACACATACGAAGTCCATGTTCTTTGACTCTCCTGATGGGATGTAGTTACCTAGGTCCTAGGCTTTGCCAGTCTCTATAATGTATTTCCTGAAAATACTATAAATCTCCTTTCTGCTGCAGTTACACAACCTGCTTCACTAATCCTTGCTCAGGTCAAATTCCTGCTCTTAGAAATGCTTATGCACACCTGTGGTGTATGCTTCCATCTCGGTCATAGGTGAACTGGCTTGAATACTTCATGGAGCAGAGAAGGAGTATCTGGCTCTCCAGATATATTTATGGAATACAGTTCCCATCCTCTCAACCCTTTGGCCATGTTCAGGCTGATGGAAGTTAATTATAGCAGGGCAGAAAAGCTGTAAAGAATTTTTTGGAAGGGGACAGATATTTTTTTTTAAAGTTAAGATGAACTTGTTCTGCAAGTTATGTGGTAATCTATCTTCAACTTCCTAACCCGTCTCTCATTCTTATCATTCAGTTGTTCCATCAAAGCCCAATGGGTGTTCTTCAGAACGGCTTCAGTTTCATCTATTACACAGTTTTAAGTTTTGAAAAGTTTCAAGATGGGAGCAGAAATCTTTATAAAAGGGGAGCTACCAAACACTTCAGCCTGGCTTACAAAATTTCCCCAATGCCTTGTGAATAGAAGTGCTCCTTCTCAGGATAAGCTACTCAACATGTCCATTCAGTCTCTTTCTTCATCCCTCAGAGCAAGTGGGCTTATTTTAACACTTGTATTATTGCAAAATTCCATTCCAGCTTCCAGAGAGTAAAAAAGCTGTTTTTAGTCTTGGATCACGACTCTCTGTTGCTGATTACTAAGGCCCAGTTGTATTTCTAAGCATTCCTAAGAATTTCACTGAAGGCAGGAAACTTATTGGCTAATTTGAAAGGTCCAGGAGAACACAAACACAAAGATTATTCAAGAGCTGCTGTGTTGTCTTTGGACACTCTGAAAAATTCGTGACAGCAATGAGATCTTCAACAGATGGTTCCCCTAGCTCAGTAAATCCCCAAAATTGGGCCCCAGATCCAGATTAATTGGCATGTGCTCTGTTAAAAAGGAGTCTTTTCAGAGTCAAGCATCTCAGGGAGATTATCTTCCTAATCACATGTAGGTGTTACAATGTGGGCAGCTTTGGACAATTTTCACAACTTCTCAGAAGACATTTTCTGTCCAAATTACTTTGGCCTTTTAATATCTACTTTCCTAAACACCCGGCTCTGCTCTGCCTGGGATGTTTCCTTTGCTTCTTGCTATAAATCAGCTAGAAATGTTTGGCTTATTTATTTATTTCTCTAGTTCTTCCTCAACTTTGTATTCTGCTTTTCTTCCAGAAGCCCAAGGTAGCATATTCAGCACTCCATTCTTCCAGTTTTTCTTGACAACAAAGAGTGAGGTTGAGCTGAGAGGGTACAATTAGCTCAAAATGACCCAGTGGCTCAGAATAGTCTTCTGGTCCCCATCCTGGTCCTCATTTGGCTCTTGATTGATTGGTTGATTATGTACCATCAAGTTGTTTTTGGCTCCTAGCAACCACATAGATAGATTTTCTCCATGATGATATATCCTTAACCTGTTCTTTCAAGTCTCCCAACAGGAGAAACATGGCCACTGTAACTGAGTCCATCCCCCTGGCTGCTGGTTGTCCTCTTCTTCTCTTTCCTTTCACCTTTCCCAGTATTAGATAGCTGAGTCTTTAACTATTATCCAAACTGGTTCTCTCGATTCTTCAAGGGATGACATGCACTCCGATGTCCTCCTAAATGCATTCTGAAGATCTGGCTATAAACTTCAGCTCATCTTTGGAAATACCAAGATAGTTTTCACCATCTGGATGCCTCCATGATATATGGAATCCAACTCCTAAAATCTCTTAGCTAGCATGGCCATGTTAGCTGAACATTAAAATTATGGAAGTTGATGTTCAGCACATCTGGAAGATGTCAGGTTGGATCTGGCTCCCATCAATGCTAGAAGGAAAGTGAGATTAGGCAAGATGAACCCAATAAGCAGGAGATAAGAAATGGGCATATTACCTAATGGCACCAGGTTACTAAGTATCTTTCCCAGTTACTCTATTTTCATCCTCAGTTGAACTCATATCCCTTCTGGATATTCTCCCTTGATAAACAAAATACCACTTCTGTGTGCAGAACAGTCTCTCTGTTTCAGAGGAAACATTCCAGAATTCTCAAGCTATGTGGCAATTTTCTCCTGAGACTGCTTCAGATTGGGAACAGTAAGAAAAAAAATAAGGTTTTCTGTAGATAAATTAAAGTCTTCTTCAAGTCAAGCTCGACTCGTGCTCATGTCAAGGATACATCCATAAAGTTTTCCTGGCAACAATATGGAAGTCCTCTGCATTTTCTTCTGAGTTTTTTTTTTTTAAGTTAATCTACAACTTTGGTGTTTCTTCATGATGTCTCATTCGAGCACTAACCAGGCCCAATCCTGCTTAGCTTCTGAATCCAGACTGGAGAAAATGTTGCTTTTACATTGTTCTCAATTAACTTGGTTTTTCCAGATCTAGTTCATGGAACTTCCTTTCCCCAACTGCTCCTCCCAACTTTCTCTCTTCTTCCTCCTTACCAACAGTGATAACTACCTCTTTTCCTCCCCCTCCTCCCCCTCCTTCTCTAGCCACTTTCCAGAGGCATCCACATGATAAAGACTTTTGGGTAAGACAAGAACCAATGGGTGGAAGCTTTACAGTGAGAGATCCAAGCCTGAACTAAGGAGGAAGATTCTGCTGTTCAGCCTGCCTCCTGAAGTTCCATCACTGCTCTATCACTGAAGGCTTTCAAGAAAAGGCATTTGTCCAGAATGGTATGAGGATTCCTGCACTGGGCAGGGGGATGGACTAGAACCTCCCAAGTCCCTTCCAACCCTATGATTCTATGAAAATGATGGAAGCAGGATCACACCATCGCAGTACAAGCTTCACCCCTTTTGTACATGCGTGTGATCTCACAATCTAAGTATGAAAGGGGAGGAGTTTCTCTCTCTCTCTCTCTCCCCTCCTTTCTCCTGAATTAAATATTGGATTGAAAAAAAAGGAAACATTCACGCAACAGCAGTTGATAAAGGACATAATGCTACCCTTCTGAGATTATGGTATTCAATTTCAAATGCAAAACTAAAATCAGGATGGCTTAGTTTATGAATTCCCATTCAAAGCTTCTCAGAGTATTAAGGCCAAATCTCCCCACCTTTCTCATTTAATAATACATTTGTTCCACTTGTATCTGTTTTTGCCTAAGGTGATCCTGGCTTACATTCTTTTTGTGCTAGAAATAGCAAGGATGAGGCATGGTGGGAAGCCAACATGAATAATAGCAGGCCTGATCTCGCCACCAAGCTGATTTTCTACACATGGATTGGGTGCACTGATGGCGGCTGGTTCGGGATCCACTCCTAGTTGGGGCATCGTGTGAGTGACGTAACCCATCCAAGCTGGGAACAAGAGATGTGATTAGGGGGAACAAGGCAAGCAACTATCTGCAAGAAGCACTGAAGAAGAACATGGGGAAACAAACAAAGAAATTAATTAAAATGTTTGCCAGCCAGTTTTGTTTTGTTTTTTGCAAACAGTATTTAGCACATCATGCTCTGAGAATGCCTAATTTCTGAGTTCTTTTTCATTCTTCATGATGTTTGTTTCCTGCACTCAACTTCTCTATCTCTCGTTTCCTCACCTTTTTATTCAATGTGGGGGATTTGGTTTTCCCAAGGATTTCAGGTAGCCCAGGAGGATTTTCAAAAGTATCATCACCATCACCATCACCATCACCATCACCATCACCATCACCATCACCATCAATCATCTCCTCTCCATACTTGGGTGTTTCCAAAGTTTCCCTAGACATTTCTTGGTTAGGGCAAGTTACAAGGGGCCCCCTCTTTCTCTTTCTCCATCTCTGGAAGGAAGGGGCAAGGCAACCTGACGCACCCGTTCCCCCAGCACATGTGAATGAACCACAAACAATTGTGAACTCTTCCTGAATAATTCATGAACCTAAATTAATCATGCACTTCCTCCCCCTCCTCTCCATGAATTATTCATGAATCGCTCATGGAAATACAAGGTCTATTCCTGCTCTACCACCACCCCTCCCCAAATAAATAAATATATATACAAATAAATAAATAAATATGGGTGGGAGGGAGATGTCCCCCTTGCTGACCAAGATTTTTGTCCTCCCTTTTTTGCTGGTTCGCTTGTTTCTATTTCTTTTCAGTTTTCCCTTCCTGCAAGAAGGGATTTTGATCCAAAGGCTCTTGTTCCCAATATTGCTTTTAGAGAAAAGATTAACTCCTTTTGCAGTTGTGAGGAGATTTATGAGAAGAGAAGTCTAGTTCTAACCATATGTAAAGGTATATGCCTCCCTCCCTCCCTCCCTTCCACCAAACAAACCTGGTGATGGAAAGAATACATCAAAAGAAAGACAAGAGAATCTTTTCTTCTGGTTGATGAATAGAGGAGATTTTCCAGGGCTCCAAAGCGGAGCAGGCAAGATTTCTAAGAATTTCTCGTTTCTTTTTCTGTCAGTTACAGGAGTTTGTTTCTATCCCCTCGCCTTCCCCCCATTTTTTCCCCCTTTCCTCCCCCCAATCACTCTGCGCTGGTACATAGTTTGTTTGTTTCATTTCTGCTCTAAAAATAAATATCTGGTGGGGAGGGAGGAAATGCAAGCTGGATCGCAGACCAAATCAGAAGGTACTTCTGGGGCATTTGCTACCATCCACAGTTGAAAAATCTGCTTGGTTTCTGAAATGAGGGATACCAAACTCAAGCTGGTTTTTCAGACTCATTCTTTCTGTCTTGGAAGACTTGCTCCCAAACCTAATTTTGGGAGCAATTGTGTGCAATTTCTTGATATGGTCCATTCAGGCTGTTCAGCTGTTCAGTCACTAGAATAGCTCAGTATGTTTGCCCAAAGGGTTCATTTTGTGTGACTCAACCAGACACACTCAATCAAATGCCACAACAGGAAGATTCTCCACATAGCCTTGGAAGGCCAGCAAGATTGTCTAAAAGTAATATCAAAACAGCAGAAGTATCTAGTCATATCTAGTTACAATAATGTAAAAACCCTTCTGGAGAGAATAATCTGAAAAATGTAAGAGCCTGGCTAAATAGGATCGTCTGGTCCAAACAGTGACCAGTCAGAAGTTCCCAGGGTGTCTAAAAATGAGGGGAGTTCCCCTTATTTTGATACAGGTAGTCCTCAGTGAACGATGGCAATTGGGACTGGAATTGCCATTGCTAAGTAACATGGTCATAAAGCGTGATGTCACATGACCATGCCGCTTAGCGATGGCAGTTCCAGGAGTCATAGCTGCAATCGTTAACTGAGGACTGTTCAGGTCATTAAGTGAGGATCTCATGTAATTGTGACTTCTGACTTCCTGTCAGCTTCCCCATTGACTTTGCTTGTGGGAAGCTGTCAGGGAATATCAGAAACTGGGATTACATGACTATGGCTCACTGCAATGTCATAATCATGAACTGGGTGCCAAGTGCTGAGCACCCGGATCACAATCATGTGATTGTGGGGATGCTGTGATGGCCAGAACTCTGATGATCGGTCGTAACTACCACTCATTCAGAGCCATCATAAGTTTGAACAGTCACTGAACAAGGGCCACCTGTATTTCTCCATAGCAGATGGTAATAAGGAATATACTGGTCCAAATACTTATTTGGACACTTAAAACATGGTTTGGGTTAACTAACAGCAGTCAGAAGACCAGCTTTCCCTGACCTGACATACTGAAGATATGCTAGGGCTGCATCTAGGAAGGCCCTGCTGGCTGGGAATTATTTTTAATCTATATAATTATTGGTGAGTGTGGATCTTTGGACAGCTGTCTTTCATTTTTCCCAATTCAGTATCCTCCAGATGCATCTTGAAATACCAAACAACTGTCCAAAGATCCATACTCACCAATAATTTTCATCATACTCAAAGATTTCTCCTCAATGTCTCCTCCTTAAACTGGAGTGAGATATTCAGTGGGCTGCTGCTAGGTTAAGCCTTGTTCTTTTCAACATTTTTATGAACCATTAATTGTTAATTAACAGTGCTGACAAGATTGGCAGATGACTCATCAAATTGGATGGATTATCCTAGAAGACAGGAAAGAAATTCAAAAGTACCTCAAGAGGTTAGGGAAATCAGCTGAAAATAATAGAAAAAGATTTAACAGAAAGAAATGCAAAGTCATTCACTTAGGGAAAAGAATCAGATGAGCAAATATTGGGAGTAGGATACCTGGCTTGGTAACAGTACTGCTGAAAAAGATCTTGGAGAAGGAGTTGATTGTAAACTGTATATACGGCAGTAAAAAATGCAGATGTGGTATGAGATTGAGTAGAAGAATAGTTCTCAAATCATAACTACAGGTAGTCCTCACTTAATGACCACAATTGGGACCAGCAATTCCATGCTAAGTGATGCAGTTGTTAAGCGAAACATCACATGACCATGATGGACTTACGGCCTCATTTCTGCCACGGTCGCTAAGTGAATCACCCATAATCATTTAGCAAGACATCATGTGACTGTGACTTGCGATTTTACTGGTAGCTTCTCCATTGACTCTGTTTGTTGGAAGCCAGCTGTGAAGTGCACAAATGGTGATCACATGACTGCGGGATGCTGCACTGGTTGTAAATGCCTGTCAGTTGCAAAGTGTCCAAATCTTGATCATGTGACCGCGGGGACACTGTAAGTAAAAGGACTAGTCATAAAGTTACTTTTTCAGTACTGTCATAACTTCAAAAGGTTACTAAACAGGGAAGTCATTAAGCAAGGACAACCTGTAACAGTTCTGGTTTCTTCTGTGTTTTGTCCAAGTTTTGGACACCACTTTTTAAGAAGGAAACAGTCTGGAACAGGTTCAGAAAAGGACAATAAGGATGATCAGGGGATTAGAAACCATACCTTGTGAAGAGAATGAATGAATTGAATCTCCATCCATCCATCCATCCATCCATCCATCCATCCATCCATCCATCCATTGTTCTACTCTTGCAAGTACTCAAGGTGACTCAAAAGATTTAGTTTTAGAAAAAGAGAACTGGGGTGGCAGTGAGGTGGGGAATGTGTATATACTCTGGAAATACAAAAGCAGTTATCCCACAGAAGGCCAAGATCTGTTCTTTACTGTACAAGAAAGCAAATATGAAATAATGATTCTAGTCACAGGGAAGCAGAGTCCAATTGAACATTAGAAAAAAAATTCTAAACAGTAAGGGCAGTTTGACATTGAGATCAAATAATTCAAAAAGTCATTGACGTGTTCAAGAAGGAGCTTTCTCTCAGGGCTGCTTTAATCTGAATTTCTGCACTGAGCATTGGATTGGATTCAGGGACCTTAATGGCCTCTGCTGATCTATGAATCTAAGAAGAAAAGGGGGTTCATTCCAATAACTATTATAGCTGGATTATGGAACAGCTGGGCAGAAATTACATTCCAAGTTCTTCACAAAAGTGGTGAGCCTAGAAATAGGCTGGATAATTTCTCTGACCTTCTCCAGGTAGATAGCAAGGGAAAGCCTCCAGCACTTTCTCAAGAGCAGGACTTGACCTAAGCAGTGAGAACAATAATAGAATGGAACAGCCACTTGGGAATGCTCCTGAGGTCTTCCCTTGGGACTGAAGTGAAGCCATGGATGGTACTGGCCCTGGTCAGATGGTATAGAAGAAAAGATGGGTCATTCATGGGCTCTGTGGTTACCTTGCAATGAAATAAGTGCAAAAAAAATCTTACTCTGCCTAGGAAAATGTTGACGTCCTCTTCTCTTTTGAAAGCATTTCATCAATAAATACCATTTCATAAAAGTGGAAGAGACTGGAAGGAAAAAGGGAAAGAAGACTTTCTCCTCCCTGTATTATTAGGGGAAAATCCCCACCTCTACCCTCAACTGGAAAATAAGAAGTAAATCTTCTGCAGGAGGACAACTTGGTCAAAAAATTGACAGCAACAGTTTGTCCTAGCTTGGAGGTGCAGTGATGGAGAACTAGATTCCAATCAAAGAGAATATATGTAGGACAGGGTTGAACTGTGGAGTCCTTGGTGCTCTCTGAGCTTGGTTGTTTGCTTGCAGATGTTTCATGACCCAACTAGGTAACATCATCAGTGATGTTACCTGGTCAGGTTATGAAACATCTACAAACAAACAAGCAAGCTCAGAGAGCACCAAGGACTCCATAAACTAGATTATTGTGTGATACCAATGGTCTCAATGCCTACATGACTACCTGATTTAAAAGAACCATTCCATGATCTTTATATCCCTGGCAAAGGGGAAAAATTACAGCAGTCATGGATAAAGATCCTAACCTATTGATATAGATTTTGTGATAATCATCAGGACAGATTAAATGAGACAACTGATTCAATTCAGTTGAGTCTCCTTCTAATGGAATTGGGTATTCAAAGTTTCTTCCAGCCTGGTAAGATCGCCAGGCCAGAGAGAAAGCAAAGGGGAAGAGGGAGTAGTCTTGGAAAATATAACTGCAGTTAGATGCTAAGGAAAAATCCACATTTTATTGCATCCTCTTAATCTGAACTCTCAGGATGATGAGGGATCTGGAAACTAGGTCCTAGGAGGAAGAGTTGAAGTACTGGTTGTGTTCATCTGCCTCTATCTATCTATCTATCTATCTATCTATCTATCTATCTATCTATCTATCTATCTATCTATCATCTATCTATCATCTATCTGGCTATTTTTCATGAAGATGATGAACAACATTAAGTTCTCTTATGCTTCACAGGTGAGGAGCAGAAGCAATGAACAGAACTAGCCGGAATGATATTTCAGCTAAACAGAAGGTCCATCAACATCCTAATTGGAAGAGCTATTCAACAATGTGGAACCAGTTCTCTTGGCAGACAGGCAGTTTCTCCTCTGCAGGCCTTTTTTGCAGAAAGAGAATGGATGTGTGTCTGACAAGAGTTGTTGTTCCAAGCAGAAGGATGGATTAAGTGAATCCCAAGGTCTCTTAGAATGGTATGATTCTTGGAAATATCTATCTTGTTAGTGAAGTTTCTGTTCTTCAGTCAAATAGCGGCAATTCCCAAATACTCAAACTTATTGAAACTTGCAATTTCCAACATGGAATTTAAAAACTGAGCAATTCTTCTGCCTGCCTTAAAATATGATGAGAATACTGCAGTCCTAGAAGTTGTTCTCAGGTTTGCAGTAAAATCTTAGCCTGAAAAGAAAAGATTATTCCCTTTCACCTCCTTTCTGTACCATTGCCTAAGAGAGAAAGTGCTCCTCCTTTGTCCATCAACATCAGTAGTTAGAGAGAAAAGGGGAAAGTGATGAATCTTTTCTCAACAACATGTGTCTACAGTTATTAGTGTACCAATTGAAAAAGGGCCATCCATGTAATATTGTCAGAGCTTTGTCCCAGGGCCTAAAGACTGTGGGACAAATAGACTCAACTCTCAACCCTAGCAAGACTGAATGGCTCTAGGTATTTGGATCCCCCAGCCCTGGAAATTTCCCATCTTTAGTCCTGGATAGTACAGCACTTCCCATTCAGGACTGGTGTACAGCTTGGGTTTTTCCTGAGCCCACACCTCCTACTTGAAGAGCAGGTAGTTACTATGGCCAAGAAAGCCTTCACATAGATTCATCTTGTGTAACAGTTGCACCCATTCCTGGATCAGAGGGACTTTCAGATGGTTTCTCATACTCTAGTTGCCTCACACATGGACTGTTGCAATATTCTACATGGGGCTTCCCCAAAGACTACTTGAAAGCTATAGCTGATCCAGTGTGGCAGTGGTGGGCTTCTGGAGCTGCTTAACAGCACAATAAATAGTGTGAGTTGCCACCTATCTTCATGGCATATGGCCTTGCTATCTAAGGAGCACCTATCTCAGATAGTTTCTGCTTGCCCTGTTCGATCAGACACAAATGGCATGCTCCAGGTCCCATCAAACAATGTCACATGATGGGACTCATGAAGTGGGTTTTCTCTGTCATGGTGCTTACCCATGGAATTGCATGGCCCTCACCTTGACTATTTTTAAAACATCTTTGAAAACCTAACTTTTCCCCCAGACCTTGGATTAGAGTGAATGGCAACCTTCTTTTAGGATTGTATATATTAGTTGAATGTCTCCTTCTCAGGGATACATTGTTCTTTTCTTATTTTGGTTTCTATTGTTTGTAGTGTTGTGTGCCAACCAAAGTCTTACAGTGATGGATGGATGGATGGATGGATGGATGGATGGATGGATGGATGGATGGGCGGGCGGGCGGGCGGGCGGGCGGGCAGGCAGGCAGGCAGGCAGGCAGACCAACTGTTAGGAGCACTAGGAAAGGAAATGTGATTTCCCCACAGTCTATAATACTGGGATAATTGTCTTCCCTGGTTGTACAAGTCTGGTTGAGAACTGGAGAAGCACACAGTTTTGAGTATCTTCCTTCTTTCCTTGATACTACCATTGGCAATGGAGAAAGCAGTGACATTGGCCAAACCAGTGGGACTGGAGAGAAATATTTGTCAAGAGAGAAGAAACAGGTGGAAGATGCTAGAAAGTGGTGGCATAGTGTTCAGGAAGGGTTATATCTTGTCACTGTGTGATGTCATCCAGAGATATCACCAAGTTCAATTTCATCTCACAAGTGAACTTGATAATACGGAACCAAACTTTTTCTAAGTTCTCTGTCTCTCTCTCTCCCTCTCTCTTTGCATTTGGGGAAATAAAATTTAGCTTCCTGTCTCTAACTGTGGAATTTCTCAGGCGGGAACATTCATCCCTTTAATATTTTGACTTAGAGCATTACAGGAAAAATATATTTAAAATGTACTCAAAAGGAAACAACAAGAACATGGCCGTTTGCTATGTAATGAATCCTTTAAAGCTGCCTGCTTAGTGGTATAACTTTTTCTTTTTTTTTCCCCAAGTAATTTTATTAAAGATTATAATTACGATAGAAAAAACTAATGCAAACTAAAAGAAAGATAGAAAAATAGAAAGAGTAAAAGGTGCAAAGGGGAAAAAAATAAGAAAGACATCAATAATAGAAAGAAAAAAAGAAAGAAGTAAGAACATAGTAAAGGAAAAGAAAAGAAATATATAAAGAAATGACTCCCAACCTTCATCATAACAAGTATAAGCAATTTTAGTAATTTATCACCTTCTCTTAAAATACCACAAATGATCTCTTCTTCCTGTATCCCATCTCTTATCTATAAACAAATCCTTAAAACCTCATCATTTCAGCCTTCAAAAATCCATTAAGGGTCACTAGAAATAACAACATATCTATTTTAACTTTGTTCAAATAAACCAACTTTATATTCCTTCCTTTTACTTCTAACAATCTTAATCTTTAGTCCATTCAAATAATATCATAGAACTTGATTTCTTTTCATTGTCCCTCTTCACAACATTCTTCAGAACTTTAACAAGCCTCTTTTGTAAGTCCAATATAGAAAAATTATCCAGATCACTCTCTTGGTTTATTGTTTGCATGTCCCTTTTAATTATTAAAACATTAGCCAGTTTCTTTTGTATGCCCAGTGTAACATCTTTTTCCATGTCATTCTTGTAGCCTGTTATTTGTAATCCCACTTTCAGATCAGTCTCAATCTTGTCAGGTAAAACTTGTTCGTCTTCCATAACATTTTTTAGACACAGTCTATCCATAGAGGCAGATATTGCTGTTGACATTGTTAATATTAATTTCTGACTCCATTTTTCAAAAATATCCTTCAATATTTCCACTGATAGAATATTTTGCACCATTCTGTAACTGTTAGTTTATGCATTCTTCTCCTTTAATTGAAATCTTTAGTTCTCTCTAGTGTCCAATTTTTAAAATTTTACCTCCCTTTTTTTTTAAATGCAAAGCAAAAGCATTTTTCCACAGAAAGGATTCTTTACAACTAATTCCAAAAACTTATTTCAAATTTATCTGGACCTTTAGTCCATTTGTAACTTTCTAAATCAAAGTTTTAATCAATCTTTTGCTGTTTTTAATTTTTTTTTTAAGTTCTTAAGCTTGTAATTAACATTTTCTTTCATTAAGGATTGAAGGCAGACTCAGCTGGTGTTTTCAGACTTGTTGATCCAAAGGTTTCTAATCGCTCAAAAGTAGTTAATAAGCAATTTCTGAACATGATTAGAAAAGGAAGTATGTGAACTTAATGTTCTTTTAAAGGTGCTGACTGTGGTTTAAGCAAGATGACTATTCCCTCATCTCAAAGTGCTCCAAACCCGCCAGAGACCACTGTCTTGTGGTCTCCTTGTGAGGAGCAACTGTCTGGAGCACTTGTGGGTGATCTCAAGTCTTCTCCTTGTCCAGAGAGGTTCAAAGAGCCAATCTACCCACCAGCTCTTCATTCTTCGCTGCAGTCATTGGCTCCGCTTTTCTTGGAGCTGTCTTCTGTCTACCATTTCTTCCTCCAGAAGTCAGTAGTATACCTTTTTTCTAAAAAAAACTGTGTATATGGATAGTATAGTCCCTGTATTCCCTGACCCATGTTATCTCTTCTCCAGCAGAAGAAATATGTTGGAATAATTGAATAACTAGAACTTCTTACACAGTTGCCTTTCTGTTGTTGATTCATTGAGTTTGTGCCATCAAGTTGATGTTGACCCTTAGTGGCCACATCAATAGATTTTCTCCATGATTTTCTGTCCATGTGGTTTTCTTGGAAAAAATACAGGAGTAATTTACCACTGTTTTCTCTCATGTAGCATGAATGAAAGTGATTATCTGCCTCAAGCATCTTCCTGTATCATGGGTGCCCCATATAGCTGCTTGCTTTAGCTGGGCAGCTGGGATGACCTTCATGCTTTGGGTGACCCTCCTGAGAATATATAGTCTTGGCATACACTCCTGATGTTCTTCACTCATCCCTCCCAGAAACACACACACACATGCAACAATGAGGTAGCACAGAAAGACCCAGAGTGTGTGTTTGTGTCTTTAGATAGACTGTTAATTGTCCTGTTCCCAGAAATGATTGTAGGTTCTTTAAAGGCAATGTCTTTTATGGTATCACTTAAAAACATTGTAAATTGCAAATAAGATACTCAGGGTTAGTATAAGCATAAACCAAATTAAATAAATGTCAGGCGAATTGATGAGTCCAATGTCTTCCTTATGGCATAAATATGCCCTGGCAATATCTTTCATGGAGGGGTGGCCCAGCAACATTTTTAGGGGGAGACAAGTGGGGGTGGGGGAGAATAAGAAAAGCAGCATTGCAATACTTTGTGGTTGCTTTCACCTGTAACAGGCTGTAGGAATAACCTGGAGGAAGAGGAGGAAGACCTGCAACCAAGACAACGGTCAGATAAAAAAAACTTGAGTCCAGGCCAGAAGTGTAACCTGAGAAAGTGTCTCAGACTTGACCCTCCCTAGTTCTCACAAAGATAAAGGAAAGGAAGGGAGAAGTGTATTTAGACTTGCAAGATTCTGCTACTGTAACCATATAATAAAAGTAGCATTAGCATTCATAACTTGGTTTTTCAGTCTGGTCTACCACAACAGGCTGACTTCACCATTCTGATGAAAGCAGAGAGTGCCCATGGATACCACTGTCATGGTTTTGCCTTCAATTGGTTCTCAGCAGGCTTACATTGCCCTTAGATGTGTAAAAAGAACACTTTCCTTCTTTTTTCTAACACTGGAAGGCCACCATCTTGATTATTTTGATCACAACCTAATGATGCTGATAAGCTGGAAAAAGATACTAGGAAACAAACAGAAAATAACTCCCTAGAAAGACACTATGTTCATGCCTCTTTGTTCTTTCAAAACCCCATTGTCCTTGTAGTCCTGCCCCATAACCTGATAGGTGCACCCTAATTGCCTCACTGACCTCACTAGCCACAAGATGTATTATATCCAATGAAATACCTGTCGCTATATCCAATCACATACATACTTAATTTGCATAAATCTATAAAGAGTGGTTGTAGCCTGTTCCCTCTTGAGACCTATCTTTGCCTCCACTGCTGTTAATAAAACAATTTTGGCTTCCTGATCTCTGGTTCAAACATACCCTTGGGGAAATTCTCCAACCACATCCATTTTCTAGGCTTTGTCATTCATTACTTTGGATGGAATTTGGAGGATTGGGAATGACAGGGAACAGAGGAGTTGAGGAAGGAAGGGGATTAGCCATCAAGGTTTTCTGCCAACTGAAGGATGAATAGAGAGAATTTTAACTCAGTAGTGGGGAAAGAAATGCAAAATAATTCTCAAGTGATTGAAAACTCTAGAGAACTGTGATTGGGCAAGGAATGAATAGAGGACAGTGTGAGGACACCATGCTCCACCGTCTCAGGAAGATGCTTTATGCTATGGCTCAACAAAACACACCGGTGACACCATATTCCTTGTCAACACTTCAGGGTGCTTCCAGGGATTCTTCTGGTGCTTCCACTAGAAATGTCAGAAGGGATTTCCAAAGAAAGAAACATCTATTGAGTTCTGGAAGGGCCAAAGAAGACCTGATAAACAATGAGTCAAATTTCACCTTGCAAGGGTGCAACCTTGCTTTTCAAAGCAGCCTTGAAGGACACCTTCATCCTACATATTGTTAAAGGAAAACCCAGCCTTAGAAGTCAATCATAGGTGATGGTTTAGGTCAGTGGGCACATTTGGGAAGCATATTGTGGCACCCTTCAAATATGTTTGCCGGGGAGAGGAACGCTGGCTCAGTTACAAAATGGCAGCTGTTGTGGATGTGCTAATTGGAAGACATCCCTTTATTAGGAGGCAAATGAGTGAAATATCTCCCTTTCCCTCCATCTATTCTCCTAAAAGGTATCCCAGTTTACATTTGTCTTCAGTTATATTGATTGATTGGTTGATTGATTGATTACATGCCATCAAGTCATTGTTGACTCTTAGCAACCACATAGATAGTTTTTCTCCATGATGATCTGTCCCTAACTTGGTCCTTCAGCTCTTCAAACAGCACCCCCATCGCCACTGTAATTGAGTCCATCCACCTTGCTGCTGGTTGTCCTCTTCTTCTCTTTCCTTCCACCTTTCCCAGCATCAGAGCCTTCTCCAGAGAGCTGGGTCTTCATATAATGTGCCCAAAGTAGGACAATTTGAGCCTGGTCATTTGTATCTTGAGTGAGAACTCTGGGTTGATTTGTTCGGTGATCCATTTGTTTGTTCTCTTGGCTGTCCACGGTATACTCAGGAGTCTTCTCCAAAACCAAGTTCAAAGGTGTCAATACTCTTCTTATCCTGCTTCTTTATATACAGAAGATGTATTTCCAAAGAAAACCTTAGGCTACATTGCCCACATCTGCCTTTTCTAAAAGTATTTCTATGGGGTCTAATTAGCATCAAGACATGGTCTTGGAAATAAAGCAGGTGCTACAGTCTGGCATTTTATTTGCAGCAGAGCACCTTCCAATGTTAATTTAAAAAAATAAAAATAAAATAGGATCCTGTCAGATACCAAGGGAGGGACTATGATTAGACATCACATTGATTAACAGGGCCGCTGCTTGAATGTATTTAAAAATTATCATCATTGTTGAAGATATTATATCTGTGTCTTAGGACTGCAATGGTAGAGATTTAAAGGGCATATTCTGGTTCATATCAAACCCCACAACCGATCCAAGAAGTGAGAACCTCATCGCTTTCAGAAAGGCATCTTTAATGTTAGCCAGGTATAAAAACATAATCTTAAAAAGTATAAACATAAATTTCTTACAGCAAGCCCCTTAAGGCAAAGTCTCCTTGAAGTTCCTCCTTTCCATGGCCCCACATCTGGGTTCTGCTATCTCTTCTCACACCAATTGAACTCCTCCCCCCGCAGTGCTGAAGCTGAAATAAGAGATTAAAAATTTAGCTTTCTTCCAGGCCATCCCCCAGGCCGGACCCCACAACTGCATTAAATATAAACTTTTTAATGTATTTATTAAACACTAAATAGTAGCAAGGAATATAAGCAAATTATTTACTGGTAAGTACGACAATTAAAAATGCAAATGTTCAACTCTCTTTAGTGCATTTTTTAAATAACATTGTGATAAGGGGGAAAATGCAAATACAAAAATTTATTGAAAACCAAAGTCAAGTGTGGCAGTGAAAGAGTTAAGGGTGTGATAGCTGGGGGGGGGGGGAGATCTGTGGTACCCCCCTTCCCTTGGTTTATTTTGCTTAATTGTTCATCCAGGGCTGTGTTTTTCCCTTCGGGTCCAGATATCTGCATAGAAGTATTAAGTTTATAATTGTATTATTTGTAATTTCCCTTCCCCTGCCATCCTCAAGGCCCCTGATATGTAGGCCTCTGCTGTAGTATAAATTCCTCCAATCTTTGCTAAGGAAGGGGAAAAAAATCAGTTGCTCCAACTACTGGCTTCCATATCACCACCATGGAATTTGAAAGTGTAAGCCAGAATTTCTCAACCTTGGCCACTTGAAGATGTGTGGACTGCAACTCCCAGGATGCTGGCTGGGGAATCCTGGGAGTTGCAGTCCACACATCTTCAAGTGGCCAAGGTTGAGAAACACTGCGGTAAGCAATAAGGAGGCCTGAGAAATCTGTTTCTTGAACATTTCTCATCCGGTTTGACCTGATCTGCCTTCCTGACACAGGCAAGAATGCTTAAGGCACCAAGGGAAGGGGGGCATCACAGATCATGGTTCTTTGAATCTGACAATACTTTTCTCACCTCAAAATGGTTCAAATGCCTGTTTTAAAAAATCATATTTGTTAGGATTACAATACATTTAGAATGATTTGTAATTGAAGGTGCATAGAAATGTATTTTTTTTTTAAAATGGCAATGCTGTTCAGAAATTAATTCAAAATAATACACACACAAAGATACACACATCAATTTTGTATGGACTCCAGGAAAAGTCAGGAATTACTAGAAACAACCAGGTACAGGTAGTCCTCAACTTACGACCATTTGTTTAACAACCATTCAAAGTTACAACAGCTCTGAAAAAAGTTACAACTGGTCCTCACACTTATGACCATCACAGAATCCCCATGGTCACATGATCAAAATTCAGGCGCTTGGCAACCAGCATGTATTTATGACAGATGCAGTGTCTCAGGGTCACATGACTGCTATTTGTGACCTTCCCAGGGGGCTTTTGACAAGCAAAGTCAATGAAGGAAGCTGGATTTACTTAACGACCATGTGATTCACTTAATGACCACAGCAAAAAAGGTTTTAAATCGGGTGTGACTCACTTAACTGCATCACTTAGCAATGGAAGTTCCGGTCCCAATTGTAGCTGTAAGTCGAGGACTACCTGTACAATGGCAAAGATTCTTTTGTTCAATTTTTTATGTTGCTCAAGAAGATTCTCTTGACTGACAGGTATCTCTGTTCTGGTCAGTGGACAACCAGGCATGTAATAAGAATAAGAACTCTCATTTTGACAATCGTTACAAGCCCTGATTGATGGAATCTGGCAACCATGTCTGGGCTTAGAAGCTTACTAGTGTCAGGCCTGGTCAATATCTAGATGGGGGTCCATCAGAGAATCTGAGAGCACAATCTGTAGGCTAGATGTAGAAGCTGAGCAGACATCTTGGAAGAAGGCAATAGCACCCACTTTAAGTATCATGCTTACAAAACTGTGTGAATGTATTCATGTAGTCATCAAGAGTTGAGCTCAACTCAAAGGAAACTTTGTCTTCATCTAGGTAGACAAGAATGACCAAGAATGGCACAACCATTATATCAGGGGATGCTGGCACTGGCTAGATATGACTAGAGGGAGATAGGAAATAGAACTGTTCATTCAGACAGAGAAAATTCTAAAGCCAACAGCTCAATTAAAATTAGGGTTCGTTGCAGTCTAATTATGAACTGAATTCTATTGCTTCACCCACATCTTATAATGATTCAAAAAGTCTTTGTTTTCTTCCTTGCCCAAAGTTGTCAAATAATGAGTGTTGGAATATTTTGGGGGATGCAAATGTTAATGGATATATTTTTCATCACTTTTCTCAGTTTTGTTAGGAAAGTGAATTAGCATTTAGTCTTGAGTTCACCTAGCACTGAAGACACGTTTTTGCTTGGATTGATTATTTGCCTTTTAGACTTCCTGCAAAACAACCTCAGGGGAATTCTTTGCCTCCACCGAGAATGCTCAAAATGCCAAGATGATGGCCACAATGGTATGATCAAAGCTCTGCTTTTTTTTAAGTGTTTTTTTTTTAACCACGCTACCTGGCATAGAAAATTCAGAGCTCCAGAGCATCCTAGCTCAGAAGCGAAACAGCGGAGGCATTTAATACTCTGCAAAGAAGGAGAAGAAGCTCAAACTGTAGCACAAATAGGTGCCACCTGAAATCTCAGGTCAAAAACTACAGTTCAGTCTTTCCCTTCCACATATCCTCCTGGTGGTTCCCAACTCATCCATAACATTGTCTCTTTCCTTTACTAGGTGGTATGAAAGTCAGAAATATGGGTGGGTTTTTTGTTCCTATTTGAGAAGATTTTTAGACTAAGCTAGTATGCTAATATGCCTTCCCAGCTGGAAGGCTTGGTTTGAAGTTTATTTTTTAAAAGTATATAAAATAGTAGATGCAGTGGTGCGGTAATCCAGTAAACAAAAGTTATTTGTTTGAAGGACATAAAAATCCCACTAGGATATTCTACATCACCTTGCTTTCAAAAAGGAGAAGTCCACTGCAAATTGTGCAAATGAAATCTAAAGGCAAAGAACTGTTGATAGAACATATGAACCATTAATTCATGAGTTCAAGCACACAGAATGATTAGGTGTCCATGTCTGAAGATCTCTTATGATTAGTGTTAATTAAAAGGGTTTATAGGAGGATGTCCAATGTTTAATTAAACTTTTCAATGGCTGGGTTCAGACAGTGCCTGGGTTACTGGAGCATGCCCAACATATACCATGTTCATATTACCTGCTGTTCTACCCTCCATGAGCAACATTAAGGTGTAACATTATGGCCTACTTCACACAACTTGCTAAGGCTATTGACGCTGATGTTACCAGAATGAAGAGAAACTGGAATCCAAACTGAATAGCAACAAGCAGAATCAGGGAACATAAAACTAAGCTTTGGGAAGATAAACTGTGGGAACTGGATACGTTCAGCCTTTTAAAAAGAAGTCTGAGAGAGACATGATAACATTTTTGAAAGACCTGAAAGAACATCACATAGAATCTGTTCTCCACCATTCCAGAGTGCAGAACATGAAATTAATGGATTGATGGATTTAGCCTTCCATTAAAAGGAAGATTAGAATTGAATGTTAGAAAAAACTTCCTAACAATAAAAGGGTAGTGCAATCAATGACCAAGGAATGTGATGGACCCCCCTTTGCTGGATGTCTTCACAGAAAGATTAGATAGCCATCTGTTGGGAAAGTTTTACTTTGGATTCCTACACTGAGCAAGGGTAGGACTTTACAGCTTCAAGGGCCTTTTCCAACTCTAGGATTCGTAATTCTAGGACTAGTTGACCAACACAACTATCTTCTCAGATGTGGAACCTGGAGGCCAGATGATTCAGCTCCTCCACTTCACCCAACCAGTCTCTGAATCTCAATGGCTATGGCAACAGCTGGAGATTCTGTGGGATTGGACTCACAACACATTTAGATACCAACGTTGCTTGAAAGGAGGCAGGAATGTCCTGGATGAGGACAGTGGCAATATGTTCATGCCATTTTCTGGGATTGGAGATCTTGAAGGCTAAGTAGCAAAATGAGTATTTTAAACTGTGTTTAGGCTCAGTGTATCTTATTTAACAGCTATTTAGACACAACAGAAAAATAGGGAGGAAATTGCACTGCAGAATGCTTTTGCAAGATCTGGTGGATCCCAAACCTGTGGCTGGGAGGGCAGGGATGAACCCAAGTTGTTTATCCTGTTTTAAGGTACTAAGTCAATGGCATGAAATCACTTTTTAAGCAAAATTTGTTAGCAGCCCTACTAATGGAAAATGGATTTGCATCCTCTAAAAAAATGCATTTTGACGTCTCTGTCTTTTCCACAGAGCATAAATCAGGCTTGGATGGTGGGGGGGGGGGGGGGGGAACCTGTAAGAAGGGTAGGATTTCCAAGAGTTGTTTGGCAAGCAGAGATTCTATTTTAAGTAGTGTTGGAGCTTTGTGCATCAATGTTTGGGGTATATTCATTATGATATCACAGTGTAATCTTCATAATTTACATGCTTGCATCTAACATTAGGATGGAAGGAGGAAAGGTCAGGATCTGTGGTTTGTCCATCATTATGGTTTGTCCAGAATGGCTGTGGTTCCAAGCTTTGAATAATTAACCATTACTGTTAAAAAAAGGACCTGGCAATGGGTGGGTATCTTATTGAATAATACAAGGATTAGAATTATGATCCTTTAGTTGAGGGATAATAAGAGTTGAAGTCCAGGATATCAGGAGAATATCAGGAGAAAAACCTGCTCCAATGGGGTAGAATTGTTGTCAAAACAGCCAGAAATTACTACATATTCCTGATCTAGACCCTCATATATGCCATGCTAGTTTGCTCAAAGGAAAATAATTCATTTTTAGGGCCATGGTGAACATTTTTTCTTCTGGACTTTGCTTCCTACCAGTTCTCATTATATTTGATGAAACAGGATTTGTTTCCAAATTTTATTTGGAAAAAAAATGTGGGGCTCTTGCAATTATTTTGCTCAGAGGTAGGTCAGGGATGTGTGTACAAATTCCTGTCTTTCAGTGGACAATCCTGTGTGAAATTTAAAAAACAATAGTTCTATAGAAATGGATGATTTTGAGGTTGTTTGGAAGACCTTTGGCAACTCTGGAATGGAAAGGTAATTTTGGCAGAGAAGGGGCCATCTGTCCCTAACTGCATTTCCAAGAGCTTACAAGAATATAATGGGATGTTGATTAAACCCACCTGAAAACCAGATGTCAGGTCCACAAACTCAGGCAGATTTTTGGATGGATGGATAGATCCTTGCTGGAAGTTCCTTTGATTTACTGGAAACATCCCAAAGATGCATTAATGAGTGCAGCTGAACATTGAAATATTTCAGAATTGCCAGCCATTTTCCTCTGCCAAACGCCTCCTCTTGCTTCCGATTAGAATAGAGCTACCCTTTACTGTCTCAGAATCGGAGATGGCTACTGAAAATAACTTCCATCAATCCTTTGGCATTTGCTGTCCTTACCGTAACCCTATTCTTCAGAGGTTTGCTTGATTTCACACAATTTATACATTGCTGTTGAGCCACTTCCAAATTTCACATACAAGAACCGTTAAAAGTGTTTCGGAGAGAAGAGGGCAGAGATTGCAAGAGATGCAAGTATCAAAAGGACAATAAAACATGGATTACCGAGTTCAGCATAAGCTATCAAGTGCCTGGGAGACTGCATCAGTTTTTAACTGTCTTTAGAAAACCAGCAGGGTGTTCCTTATATATGGTGTTTTAAAGGAGGTCAATCTGGCCTCTCTAAAAGATGAAAATGGAAGGAGAAATAGACAGACTGTAACATGGGAGGTTGAAGTGTTATTATTTACACCAGTGTTGTCCAAACTTGGCCACTTTAAGATGAGTGGACTTCAACTCCCAGAATTCCCCAGCCAGCATGGCTGGCTGGGGAATTCTGGGAGTTGAAGTCCACTCATCTTAAAGTGGCCAAGTTTGGACAACACTGATTTACCCTGTCACATCTCTAGCGCCTTCTTTACAACGTGTGGCAGGAATCTGTACTGGGAAACCTCCAAATTTCTCTAGAGCTGCAGCTGAGAAGTCCAGTTTAGCAACCTCTGGAGAACCATAGCTTCACCATCTCTGGTGTAGGTGTTTCCATTCGGTTACACCCAGTTCAATACAGGCCTCCTCTGCAGCAAAGGATTTAGCTTGCACTTGAGTGACAACAGAAAACAACTTCATTCACCAGATTAAACTGTTTTAGCATTGGAGGAGCAGCTTCACCTTTTTTTCCTCATGGTTTGGGCTTATTTACAATAGCTGTTCTCCAATCCCCAGCTTCTGGGCTAATTGTCCAGGCCTGGCTGGGAATCTTGGCTCTCCAGACACTGGCTCCTTATGTGAGAGCTGGCTTACTTGATAAAGGGCTGGCAGATGAAACTTGGCTTGATTTGTTAGTTGACTGAGACCAGAATGAACAAGAGAAGATCTGCCTACTGCTGTTCACAGCATTCAAAGCTTCTTCTTGTCTGTTGTCTATATCCATCCATCCATCCATCCATCCATCCATCCATCCATCCATCCATCCATCCATGTGTCTAACAATCTATTCATTCCAGGGATTAAAACCTAGGGTTTTTCTGCCCACCCTTCTGAATCTATGAATATTTTGCTGGAGCTGGAATATGTTCATGTGTGTCTTGACTTTGGGAGCTACTGGTTCCTGTCTCCTCAACTTTGTCCCTAAGACTAACAGAAGGTTGGTTTGAACTCTGACCTGGCTCCCACCACAGTCGTGGTTTTGGATGGGATAAGGTGAGCAGATCAATCTCTCTTGCTGATCTCATACTCTTTAGGCTGTATGGATGTTGACACTGCCAGAATTGCTCCAAAGTACCTTCATCTTCCACTGCCCTGTGCTATTAACCAGCCCTTCTCTCTTTTGTTTCTGGAATGAGTTGAAGGCTGTTCTCTTGCTGTTCCTCCTCATTTTGGTCATCCCAATCAAGAAAAGATAAAACAAAAAACAAAACTAGTCAACAGCATAGGACATCACCAACAGTTACTTCTGGCCAGGGAAAATCATAGTTGGTTGCTCTTTGGAATGCTTGCTACTATGGGGTGGGTTAGGCTGAGAAACTATATGTATTTTTAGATCTTTCCTTGTATTCCATAAAACATGTTGATCTGGCTTAGCAGGGAGACTTGCCTCATTTTCTTATTTATGGAGGAATTATGCCTTTTTCTAATCACTACAGAAAGAGAAAGAGAAAGAAAAAGAAATATTGAAGAGTCATCAGGATATCTGATGATGTTCAACATCCACCTCAGGAACTTAGGTAAACCCCCATTTATGTTATTACTTGTACTTCAGGCAGTCAAGTGTAGAAAAGGAAAACCTACTAGTGAGCACCAGTCAGATGTGGAAGCTTCATGCCATCTGCAACTTTGGGTTCAGATCACACGTATTTCCCATGAATGAGCATTGCATGCTCATGCATGGTTTTCATCTTAACTTTAAACATCCATCTGGCACCAGTAACCAATAGTCTGCTCAATGTTCCTTGTTCTAAGTCTCCTGATCCAAATCTTCCATATCTACCATGGCAATGGTTGGCAATCAGTCTTTAAAACCACACTTTGAAAATCCATTTCCATCTGTTTAGGTGAAATGGACATTTCACCCAAGAAGAAAGAAAGAAAAACTCAAACCCAGCTGAAGAACTGACATGGACTCCCTTAAGGCTTAAAGCAAAGCAACAGTCCTAACCAAAAATTCATGCAGAAGTTATAATTTTTCAGTGCACTCACATAGCAGGAGAGAGATAATTCCAAGGACAGAATTATCAACCACTTATTATGCTTATTGAGTCAACATAATCATCCTCCATTAAAGCAGCTGGAGTTCTCTCAGTACAAGGCCAATCCATTCTTTTTTTTAACTCCCAGGGAAGAGAAGATTGAGCAATTGGAATGCATGGTCCTTGGCCTCCAGCAAGAAGTTTTTTCCTTGAAATGGAAGGTGCAAGGCCTGGAAGCCATCTCCTTTAAAGGACAAAAGCCAGTGGGTCAATCCTGCAAGGAATCAGAGCTGTTCAATGGCTACAGCAGAGACCAACTCAAGGAGGCCATTCGGTTTGATCAGAAAACCGGACGGCTTGCAAAACTTTGCTCTACAAGCTCTTCACTATTAACTATATTCAGAGCCACTGTATCACCAGGAGACAAGGCAATACATTCCAGGAAGCAAAGCCAATGATGGATGAGAGGTGCATTAAAATTATTCGAGTTTTGCTCAAACAGACGTTTGGGGACCACCTGAGTAACACGGTAATCACAGAGAAGATCCAAAATTGGTTCTGGATGGGATCGCACTATCCCAGACAGACCTGGTGCATAATCTGAGGGTCTTCCTGGACTCACGACTCCTGCTTGAAGAGCAGGTGTCAGTCATGGCCAGGAGGGCCTTTGCTCAACTGCGTGTTATGCACCACTTATGCCCTTTCCTGGATTGGGAGTCCCTCCAGTCAGTCACTCATGCCCTAGTCATCTCCCGTATAGACTATTGCAATGCGCTCTACATGGTAGTATCTGGAAGCTTCAGCTGGTTCAAAATGCAGCCACATGGGCAATTTTAGGTGCCCCAAAGATGGCACATGTTACATCTTTGCTGCGTGAACTGCATTGGGTCCCAGTTTGCTTCTGGGTCCAATTCAAAGTGTTGGTTATCACCTTTAAACCCCTACATGGCATGGGACTGGGTTACCTGAGGGACTGTCTCACCTTCATTATATCCACCTGTCCCACCGAGTCAGGCAGAGAGAGTATGCTGCGGACCCCGTCGATGAAAGAATGTCAACTGGTGGGGTCCAGAAAGAGAACCTTCTCTGCCGTGGCACCTGCCCTATGGAATTCTCTCCCCTTGTTCTTCTGGAAAAAAATTCAAGACCTGGCTCTGCCAACTGGCATGGGATGAAAAAAGGGGCAACCAACCCTGGGGGTGGCTAGCACTGTGAAGATGCTCCCATATGTTAACATCTTACTGATCATCAACAACTTGGAAGATATTATTATTTGCATATGTGTTTGGTTTTATTCTATTTTTACTGTATTTTATATTGTATTTTAATTAATATTTATTGTTGTTTTATTGTGAACCACCCAGAGTCACTTCTTGTGAGATGGGCAGTATCTAAATTTGAAATATAAATAAATATATAAATAAAAAATGTGCAGAAAGTTCTGAGGCAGAAATTTAAGGAAGGTTTCTGAGGAACTGCAGTCTTGGCACAACCAACTTTCTATCATAATTGATTGGGGACTTGAATTGCCTGCTGTTGGCATCCAGATCCTAAGGTTGGAAGAGATCTTGGAGTCTTCTAGTTCAACCCCCTGCCTACGGCAGGAATCGTCAGACTGTCCAACCTTTGTTGGAGAACCTTTAATGATCAGGAAATTCCCCCTTCTTTTGAATTTGGATCTCTGAAAGGTTCTACCCATTCGGTCCAGGAGAATGAAATTTATTCAAAGCAACTAAGTGCTTTCTCATCACTTTCTTGCCTATTTTGACTTGCATTTCTCTTCTGACCCCTGTGGCACACCTTCTGCAGGTGGGGCTACATTTCCTTTTCAAAAGCCTTTTTTTACTTCCTAGCATTTTTTTTTTTTTTTTTGGATCAACCAAATGTTGATCTGTTGGTTGTGACAGGAATTGACCGACCAGCTTGTTGCCCAAGCCTGATGTTGTGGACTGAGAGAGAGTGACTGGCTCAAAGCCACCCAGCTGGCTTTCATGCCTAAGATGGAACCAGAACTCATAGTCTCCTGGTTTGTAGCCTGGAGCCTTCACCACTAGACCAAACTGGTTTTCTCTAACTCTTTTCAAAAGACAAATTCAAAACTGAATTCAATTCTCCCTGTTGTCTGTCACCATCTTGCCATTTTATCCAACCAGGCAACCAGCCATTTCCTTGACTCTCCTTTTGTTCCACACACATATAAAGAACCCTTCTGTTATTCTTGTTGTTATTTTTGGCATTCATTTCAAGCCTCAGCTCGGTCTAAGCCTTAGTCTTTCTGACCCCATCTTTACAGATTTGGGCTGATATTCTGCTTTTGTTATTTGTCTCTCTTTCCATTTTTTAAAATTTGACCTCTTTGTTTCTCAGCTGATCAGAGAACTCTTTACACAACCAGACTGGGTTCATCAGCCCGCTTCCATTTTTCTTCTCTTTATATTGTGTTGGGACCTTAATTATTTTTCAGAATTTTCCAACCCTCCTGAACTGTTTTTCCCTTCAGGATTTCCATCCATGGAATCCAGCCTACTTTTCCCCTTAGCTGATTGAAGTCTGCTCTCTTGAAATCTAGAACGCTAATCAAACTATTTTAGTTCTCTCTGCCTACAATATGGTGAATTCTAGGACCATGGGGATGATCTTTCAAAGTTCCCACAACTTCCTCAATTGTTTCCTCAATGAGATCTTTGCTGTCCTCCAGTTTTTTTAAATGAGAGAGGTTCCCTTCAAAGCAAGAATGAGCAAGGTGTGGTCTTCCTGATGGTGCTGGAATACAACTCCCATTGCCCTTCACCATTGATTGTATTCGCTAAGGAAGTTGGAATTCAACAAAATCCAAAGAGGCACATATTGATCAGCATGTCTTTAAAGCAAAGATACACCACCTAAAGTTCCTGGCTTTACAAAGTCCCTAAAAGCCTGTGGATATTTTTTGAAAAAAAAACTTGTTTTAAATTCATTCATTCATTCATTCAATTTATAGGTCGGTCCATCTCAGATTTATGAATTGGGTGGCTAGCAACAATTAAAAACTGTATCAAAATCAAGAAACAATGTAAAACC
The DNA here is from genome assembly GCF_059951505.1 of Python bivittatus. Lineage (NCBI taxonomy): Eukaryota > Metazoa > Chordata > Lepidosauria > Squamata > Pythonidae > Python > Python bivittatus. The sequence goes on along the minus strand of NW_028277098.1, from coordinate 99,149,386 downwards.
ATAGAAATACGGTCAGCAGCCAAGGTACAGAAATCGCCAATAGTAATTAATACAGCCAGTACCCAGGCTCTACCACACATCTGGATCTCCAAGCCCAGTGACAGAACCATGTCTTTAAGGCCTTATGAATAGCCAGGAGGGTCAGGGCCAGTCTAATCTCTGGGGGGGGGGATGATATTCCAAAGGTGGGCACCACCCTCGGCCTGCCGGATGGCATTCCTTAGCACAAGGGACCCAGAGCATGCCTCTCCTGCTGGACCTAATGGGTTACATAGATGTAACTGGGGACAAGCGGTCCCCCAAATAACCCAGTCCCATGCCACATAGGGCTCTATAGGTCATCACCAGCACATTGGCTTGAACTGGAAGCATACTGGTAACCAGTGCAGCTCACAGAGCAGAGGTGCAACGTGCACTGATTGACAGGCACACAGAACTGCCCATGTAGCTTCCTGGTGCTCTTCAAGTGTAGCCCCATGTAACGTGCATTGCAGTAGTCCATTTGGGCATGAGTGACCATGAGCAGGCCCTCCCAGTCCAGGAACAGGTACAACTGGTGTAGGAGACAAAGTTGTGCAAAGATCCTCCTGTCTAGGCCACCATCTGTTCCTTGAACAGAAGCTGAAAATCCAGGTGGACTCCCAAATTGTGCACAAGTTCTCCTTAAGGCAGAGATGGAAAATCTCCAGAACCAGCAGTTCCTAATATCCAAAGCCACTCAGCCTTACTAGGGTTGAGCTGAAGCCTGTTGTTCCCCATCCAACCCCCCACAACCTCCAGACACTGAAACAGGACCTCCATGGCATCACTTGGCAGCCGGGGGGGGGGGGAGAAATGTAAAGCTGGGTATCGTCAGCATACTGATGGTACTTCACCGTGTGCCATCAGATGATCTCACCCAGCAGTTTCATGTAGACGATATACAGGAGTGGAGAAAATAGCAAACTCTGCAGGACCCCTTAAAGCAGGGGCCAAGGGTGGGACCTCTCCCCCAAACCAACACTCCTGGAGGAAGGAAGAGAACCAACACAACTCAGTCCCATCCACTCCCAACCCCTGGAGTCTATCCATGGTCAACTGAGCCCTTCCAAAATCTGTTACCATATTATAATTTTTAATACACACTCTACCAAGTTAGTTACAACCCTAATGATTGCATTTATACAATGTGCTAGGCCTGTTTAGTTTTAACCATGGTTTGGTTTTTTATGACCTAATCTCTTGTATGAAGCCTGGCCAATGAGAAATATTAAGTATAGATAATTCATTTCATTTACTTATACTTAAGTGGAAATAAAATCAAATTTAGGTTTTCTCTGGCCCCACACACGTCTTTGTCCTAGGCCTATCTATTTTTTGGCCTGCAACCTGGCCCACAACAAGTTCAACTGGGTCAACTAAAGACTTAGCAGTTACATTGATGCTAAGTTTGGTTAGATTCGGCTATGTTTTGTTCCGCTTTGTTTAATATATTGTGCAAATCAACCTGTCAAAAACTGACAAATCCTTGTATGGTGTAAACCAGTGTTGTCCAAACTTGGCCACTTTAAGATGAGTGGACTTCAACTCCCAGAATTCCCCAGCCAGCATGGCTGGCTGGGGAATTCTGGGAGTTGAAGTCCACTCATCTTGAAGTGGCCAAGTTTGGACAACACTGGTGTAAACCTAGAAGATGCTTTAATGTGCTGAATAAATACATGGTGGGAATGCAAGAAATGTCAAGGGTGGTCCTTGGGCTGAAAAAGATTTTGTGCCCACAAACTTGAAATGATGGTTTCTTCTTTTGAGGAGTATTCATTTATGGTTGCCCGACCCACATCTAAAATCTCTTCCTCAGGAACTGAGGTCACAAACTGATCCCACATGCTAGTAACCGAATGACAGGATTTAGTGTTTCATATTAATCATTAGAGGAATATCTGTAGAGAAAATGTCATCCTAAACAACTTCATTTGCTTATTGTTTGTTTTCCCAGTTGGCACTTTAGCTTGTTAACTTTGCAAACCATTTTTCCTCACGCGTTTTCAGCGAAAGGGCTCATAAATTTTACGTATCACCAATGCATCCATGTGGATATGTTTCAGAAAGGGAAAGCATTGTTTTTCCTCTCTCTTTCCACAGATGCATTGTTCTTAACGCTGCATTTGAAGTAATTTTTATTGCTTCTTCTCCATGGAAACGAATGCTACCCTTTATTTATATGGCAAAAGTAAAGAGGTGTTCTTTGACTCAAAGTTCGCCCTGGAGTGAAGAGCGATATGGAGATGCCTCAAGAAAAATACAGAATTGTCAAAGAGAAGCACATTTTCAGAGGCTGAACCTGGTTGAGGACCTATGGGATTCAACAGGAATGCCTCTTCTAGAGAGTCCTATTTCTAATCTACCTTTAATTAAATTAGTTTTAATCTTAAATTCCTTCCCTTAGGTTTCTGAGTGGGGATGCTTGTGGGTGGCAGAACCTTGAACTTGTAACATCTCTATTCTTGGAACTGCACGGGTTGCCAGGAGCTTCTGGATGCAGGTGAAGATGCTGGTTCTCACCCTTGAAGTCCTTCATGGGAGAGACCCTGCTTGTCTGAGGGACTGTCTATCTGCCTGTCAATCAGCCAGAGTTCGAATATGAGTCCCATTGATTAGGTGTCACCTTTTGAGAGCCAGGAGATGTGCCCTCTCTGTCACAGTGCCTGTCCTCTGGAATGATGTCCTTGCCACAGTCATTCTATTTCTATTTGCAGGTCTTTATATTTTGTGATTTTCTCCAGTTCTTTCTCTTCTCTTCTGCTGTCTCCAGGTATTGCAATGTCCACTATCCAGACTTCTTTGTCTTTCTTATCAACAATTGTTAAGTCCGGGGTGTTTTAACAACTGTTGTTGTTGTTGATATTATTTAAACTGCCCACCTCCCAATGACTCTGGTTGGGAAACCAGGTGAAACTTTGTTCTTCAGACCAGATTGAGCTTCCCCCAAAAAGCCTACACAAAAGTTATTTATTTATTTATTAAAGTAGGGTTGTCTGCCAAATACATTTAAGTGGCCGGGGAATTCTGGGGGTTGAAGTCCACACACCTTAAAGTTGTCAAGGTTGAAGAACACTGTAGCAGACTAACCCAAAATGGAGTTCGATAGTTTAGGTTCATCCCATTGTGGGAATGCAATCTTTGTCTTAATGTGTTGCCTGACTCTGGCCATTACATTAACAGAAAATCAAGTGTGATGTACTTGTTTTGGCCTGTTATGTTATATGAACATAGCAATTAAATTTTATAAAATCTGCATCTACTCCTTAGCATCTTGTGTGAACCAGCTTGCGCGTGTTAAAAAGATAGATGACACATATATTATTAAAAAGGCATTCTTCATTTTTTAAAAATGCGGGTGATTATAATTCCTGTTTATATGAAGATGTTTCATTATGCTTTTTGAAATCTTTTCTTGAAAAAAAGTGTATGCTGTATTCAAAATGCAGGAGGCAAAGACGTATATTTTTTAATATACTCTGAAGCGCACGTCTCTTTAGTTTAGCTGATAATGGCACATCTTTCTCTAATTTTGAAAACTGTTTAGCTTCGGTAAACTGTTTTAAAACGTGGATTATGACTAATGTACTGTTATGCATAATACTATATTGTTTAAAAGATCTTGTTTGCAAGAATAATTGGCCATTTTTCTGAAATTTTCTCTTCCAAACATAAAAGACGTGCTGGAAGAAGGATGTCTAATAGCACCCCATAAATGCTGTCGCATTCTTTTATACCTCAACGTTCCTTCCAGTCTTAATTCACTTCTGCAAAAAAAAAAAGTCCAATCGAGTTAATGAGGCAGAACCTGCTTTGCAGCGGCCATCAGCTAAACTTGTCTTTTAGTAAACCTGCTGATTTTATCCTTAATAGTGCTTTCCACCAATTTTCATGAAACAAGTGTTAAACAAAGCAGCTTTTAATGTCCTGGATCTTTTGAATTTCTTTTGAAAAGCTGGCATAATGCTAGTCCGATTTGAGTTCCTCTGGTACACAGCCCCAAATTAGAGATTTATGCCGTATAATCATTAGTTTTGCAGTCTGGATCCGGTGGTGTTGTTGTTAACTGACCATTCTGATTTAGAATGGAGAAAGGTCTTGCGATTCTGGTGTTCTAGGCCAATCTTATTAATGCTGCAGAATGCTGGCAACAGAAGACACATTGCCTACATTCATAAATAATGCCATCAATGATTTTCTGTTCTTCACCACCACCACCGCCATGCGAGCCTTGAATTTTAGACCTTTACAGAAGCTATGATCAGGTGTGGTGTAGCTATGAAAGTGTTGGACTAGGACTGGGAGACCCACATTCAAATTTACTCTTAGCCATGGAAATTTACTGGGAGCTTTCAGATCCATCACTCTCTCTCAGCCCAACTTACTTCACACGGGCGCTCTTGTGGAAATAAACTTCTTTAGTTCTCTGAGAATGAGTAGAAAAACAGGAGCTTCTTTCACAGGGGAAGAAAACGTGAGATTGCACATCAGTTTTTGGCACAACATTGATATAGCCGTGAAATCAATTAGGTTTTCCTAATTGGGGAAAATTCTGAATATGTAGGACCTTGGGATATATTTTTCTTCGACCAGGATGTAACTCTACATATTAATTCTTGTCCCTCACAGATAATAAAGGAGCAGCAGGCAATATCATGTTCAACTTGGATTTTCATAGGCAGCATGGAGAATTCAGAGAGTCTTGAAGATAACCAGCGCATATCTAGAGCTAACACACTTGTTCCCTGTTCTCTTTATGTTGCTGATTTGTTTTTGTGGCTACTTGTAACCACTATTCTCTTTCCTGATCCCTTCTCTGAGGTATTTTATCTGCTCCAAGTTAATCCTATCTGATTAGGAATCATGTACTAAATAAGATGTGGCCATGATAGAATATGAACGGTCAGACGGATTATATAATGGTGTGAATGAAAGTGTTGAGGCTGATAAGACTATCTGAATTCACAGGAAGGCTTCCTTGAAGATCATTCTGAGTCTGGAAGCCATAACATAATGGCTTGAATTCATGCCTTCTTCACCACTTTGGTGCTTGTAAAGTGTAATGGGAAGAAGGAATAACCTTGAGGAACAGGAGGAAGAGCCTCCACCAAGACAATGGTCAGATAAAACAAATTTGAGTCTGGGACAGAAATGTAATTTGAAAAAGCATCTCATACTTGACCCTCCCTAGTTCTCATGAAGGTAGAGGGAGGGAACAGGGAATATTCAGATTTGCGAGATTCTATTATTGTAACCTTATAATAAAAATAATATTAGCATTCATAATTTTGGTTTCCTAGTCTGGTCTACCTTGAAAGGCTGACATAAAGTTCTCTTCTGTCTCCCCATAGGAAACCTGAGAACTGTGACCAATTTAATGGAGGAAAAAAATATCACTAACCAAAGGCATTGGACAAACCCAATGTCCAGGCACTGAGCAGATCTGGGACCAGAGAATCACATCTGTGCCACCTCCATTTTGAACATACAAGAAAAGATGGGAATATGAATATATATTATGTAATTATGTATATTGTTATATGATGAGGGGAATAAGAGTATGAAATGTACAGTATATAGCCATTTAGTGAGCTAGACAATAGAATAAGTAGGTAATAGCTCTTTTTGCCCTATTGGTGACTGGCTAGACCACTCTGTTTGGCTATCAGTAAGGTAGGAGGATGAATGTTGGTTAAACTAGATGATTGCTTATACAGTCAAGCTAATTCTGATTTTGTCATATCTCTTTAAGGAGTGCTGTCATACCCCCACAAAGATATGCATTCAATGTTTATGCAGGAATATTGTGAAATACTGTGTGTTTTTCCATATATATATATATATATATATATATATATATATATATATATATGAATGATGCATGCTTTTGATAGCTAAGCATTTAATCAATTTCATGCTGGTAGAAACCTGCTCAATCTTGATATCTCCATTCATGGCTAAAAGCAGCAGATGTGTTCATCAGAAACTTCTATTTTTCTCCCTCCTGGTATCAGAATGTTTGAGTGAAGCTTTTACAGTTAATCACTGATCTTTCTGCTGGGACTATTCAATCATATTTGTCAGACAATTTTTTCTTTCTTCTTTTTCTGGAAAGAATAAAGGCATATTTAAATATTGTACTAGCCTGCCCACACAGCTCTCTAGATTTCTGATTCTGTGGTCTACTTAAAAGAAACATTTTCCCAGATTCCACCATGTGAATGATCAGATGTGACTAAGAGACAGAAGCTAAGAGTAGGGTTGGAGAAGAAGGGTTTATACTGGAAGGGAAGCATTAACCTCTGAGATAATGAAGCTTTGGTGGATATAAATGGGAGTGTCTAAAGATGCCCACTAATCTTCTAAATAAATCATGAGAGATCGTATGAGTGACATATCTTCCATCTCTTGGTAGAATGCATGGAAACCATGGGAATCCTATAGAAGAAGTGGGGAAATCGTGGACCAGATGCCATAGTTAGTCCCCATTTCACAGACCCCTAACTGTGAAAACTGTACTTACAAAATTTGGCAGCACCTTGGCACTTTCCGGTAATATATTTTGTCTTCCTCCTCCATCTCCGCCACCAGTATACACTCAAAATAAAAGTGTTACATCTCTGGAAACTCTGTGAACTCCAGCAAATATTGGCTCCACCCACTCCAGTGATTTCTCTGCATTATTGTCACACCACTGTAGTTATCCAAGGCTCCCCATATTTTGTGGGGGAGGGTGGTAGAAATCCAGTGCGTCTCTCAACCAAATCAAAAGTGCCACCCAAAAACACCAAGACAAACTGGTATGAATCCAGCCATCCATTTCTGGGATTTTGAGTAGACCTGCAGTGGAATTGTGAAAGGAAGGAAGGAAGGAAGGAAGGAAGGAAGGAAGGAAGGAAGGAAGGAAGGAAGGAAGGAAGGAAGGAAGGAAGGAAGGAAGGAAGGGTAGATTTGCACTTTTTTACCAGCTTTCATTCTGTCTAATAAGAGAAATTGCCTTTGACATTTTTTGCAAAGGAGAAACAAATGATATTCTTGAAGTGTGGTCTATTTGCATTTTAATGACAAGATGGCCAAAAAGTATGGATGAACGTCCTGTCTTTCATTGTACTGTCATCTTTCAAGCTATGTAGAATCTCCCTAACTTCCACGGAACTGAAGGAAGATCCCCTGAAGAAATTATTCCAGTGGGCTTTTTCAGACAGGGACCTATGGATAGCCAAGGAGGCTCTGAAGAACAGAAAGATGTGTGGCGAAAAACAAGCAGCAGCTGTAGCACAATTCAGAAGAAATGGTGAAGCTCCAAAGAATCAAGTGTTAAAAACCCAAAACATCTTCCAGAGAAAGAAGGAAAAAACTTTGGGGGAATTGCTAGGCAATTTCAACATACTATTAGGATTTTTTTCCACTTAGAAATGAGTCTCAAAGCCAATTGTTCCCAAAGTCCTGGTCTCACATTCCATTTCCCTGCCAAACTCCTAGCAGCTGATACTCCCAGCACTTTGCAAAGCAGTTGTGGCTAATTTAAGAACTTATAAGTTTGTCAGGTCATATTCTTGATTTTCCCTTGAGATTTTGCTTAAAAGAGGCATTATTTGTATGGTGGGGAATGAATGCCAGCTCATCAGCATGATCATTTGGCAAAAGTGTGAGTTGGAAGCAAGTGTTCATGTAGGTGTCACTTTGAATTCTTTTTACAAGTATCTATTAACCTTACTTCTTTTCTCTTTTTCTGTAGCAAAGATGGAAGGGAACATAATTTGTTTTTTGTTCCTGCACAATTGTATTTGAAAGCAAGTTTTATGGCATGTGGCTCAGAAATTCAACTCAGAGGGGATGGCTTTCAACTAGAATTGTAAATTTAAACCTAACTGGGCTGATTCTTTGACTCCAATCACAAATTCAGATTGTGTGGGCTCTTCAAATCCACTTCTGAATTTCCTTTTTAAAGTCTACTGCAGATTCGAGCTGGATATTGGCTGATCAGTACACATCTAACTTCAAGTGCTATCACTGCTTTAGTGCAACTAAAGAGAGAGAGAGAAACCCCAACTGAAGTTTGGATTAGCCTATTGTTGAGCAAGAATTGTGGAAATGTTAAAGCCAGAGGGAGGTTTTATGATGAGCGTCAGTCTTTTCTGCCTCAGGTCAGAGTTGAAACAATTATACAGGCACAGAAGAATCCAGGAATTTCTGATAAGTACATATTATTATAGAAAAGCTAAGAGGCCATTGTGAAAGAATTCAAATGAAAGGCAAGTATCAAATGTGACCTTTTTGTAAAAATCAGTGTCAAACTTCTTGCATCTTCTTCTCTTGCCTGCAATATGTAAAGGGATGCAAACAAGTCTCTTCTGGAAAAGTGATAGAATATTCATCTGATCTTTGTTCTGAACAGCCAGATCCAGTGTCAGCAATGCGTAAAGTCTTCTTCCACTAGCTCTACAGACCTGAGGAATGTATCCTTGTCTGACAACATGATAACAGATGAAAATGTGTTACTTTGATAACACATCTGGGAAGGGTAACCCATTTAACAACTCAAGTGTCAATTGCTTCTGAAAACTGACACATTTGTAGCAAATAATTCTCTGAATACATTGAGTCACTATAGTCAGAGGCAATATATTTGCGAATACTAAAACCTGGAAAAAAGAGGCTGCAGAAAGAGGAAGTTGGGGTGTTCATTCTGGGGAAAATAAGATGAAGGGGGACATGATACCACAAGGTAGATGCCATCATCATCACACCTCGTAGTCAAGAAGTCCTCTCCACAAGTTAAGTTTACGGCTAGATTCACATAACCCGCTTAACCAGATCTGTTAAAAATCTAGCAGTTGCATTCATAGAATGCAATTAACCTTGGTTGGGGCTGTGCATTTGTATATCTGTCTATGTGGCTTCACTTGGGCAAATCCTGCCCCTGTGACATGTTTACGATTCAATGGGTTGTGTAAAGCCAGAAATTCAGTTTATATATCTGAAGACTGCACTAACTATCCAATGCCTACCACCTCTCTGGGCTATTAGGTTGACTGTTAAACTCTCCTACCTAACCATCAATGAGAATCTGCTTTCCTGTAATTTAAATTCTGTGCTCTGCCCTCTGGGACGATAGAAAACAGATCTTGACCTCCTTCTGTGTGACAACCTTTCAGGTACTTGGAAGAGTTGCTACAACATCAGCTCTCTGTCTTTGCTTCCGAAGGCTCATTCAGCCTCTCTTCCTGCATGCCATCTGTCATATGGTTCAGGATATTAAGGGGCCTATTAAGGAATTCAGGTAGCTCATTCAGTTGATTCATAATTACACTTGTTCTCCAAGATTCCTGTAATTAGTGGGCCTGGTTCAAAGGCTGTACTCCCATAACTAGCAAACAACTTCCACCCATTCCACAGAAGAGCTTGTACTCTTATCCAGTACATGTGGCCATCTTCACTGTTAAAAGAATGATTCAAGAACATCCCTGCACCTTGTCTGTCAGCCCTTCAAGATAGTCCAGGCAGGAAATCAAAACCATGAGGACTAATACTATCTTTGTTAGAAGGTTACAGTAATAGAATTTTGCAAGTCTGAAAGCACTTCTCTCCTCCCTTGTCCTTACTCTCCAGAGAACTAGGCAAGGTAGCTTCTGAGATGCTTTCTACACCCCCATCTCTCCTTGGACTCAGATCTCTCTTATCCAACCATTGTCTAGGCTGTGGCTCTTCCTCCTGTCTCCCAAGGTTATTCTCATAGCCCATTACATTGGCCCTGTTTGCTGGAACAAATAGAAATTGTCTCTTGTGTGCTTCTGATGCTCCTAATAATGCCTTTCTCACATCAACTTAAGGAGGAGATATTGTCTTTCTTTTAGATGAAAGGTTATTGGAAATTTTCAGAAGGTTTGCTACATTTGTTGTAATTGCCATTACTGTCACCTATTTTGTTCTTTAGCAAGTTTTATAACCTATCCGGTTTCTTACAACAGGCCACAATCATGAAAGCAAAAACCACACAGCCTTCATTCAGCGGTTTTAAAGCAAGAATTAAGGGTCAGATACAGAATTTTGGGAAACCTCCTGCTTTATTTTATTCATAAGGCGGAGTCTCATTGAACATGTTGAATCTCTTCTTCTTGGGTATTTTGTAACCTGGGCTGAGCTTATGAGATGTGATAGTAAGAAATTCCTCTCCTTTGTGTTGGCTGTTCGTGTCTCGTGTTCCTCCTGTTTCTTTCTCAGCTTCCTCACCATCTCTCACAACACCTTTTTGTAAGCATTTGTCTATAACTTATATATGATGGTTTTTCTGTATTGCAGTAAGTTTGGATCTTTGACATTAAATAAGATAGATGATAGATAGATATAGATAGACCATAGATAATAGCCAAAGAACCAAGTGAGATACAGCCAGATAAATGAGTCTGTCCCTTCAGTGAAATAAACATTTGTAGTCAATGTCTCCAGAGTTTTTTTCTCAATCATTTCCCAGAACTGCTTTTATAATTCCATATAAGCACTCAAGTGGCCTTCTCTTCTATGTATCACCACTACCAGCTTATTACTGCTGTATATCAGATTTTGGATTTTTTAAAAAATGATTGTTTTCCAGTATGCTTAGCAGTGATCACTTGGAACTTGGGAACACTACCTATTAATAGGATGAGTCACCTAAATGGACCGCAATATTATTACATTTTCAATTTCCAGGTTGCTGGTTAGTGGAGGGCTCTTCTCAAATACCTTTCATGGAAACTTTTCCCCACTCCACTCACTTCTTAAATCACATTTTTTAACTCACTGGGCAAGCTAATATAATCTCTGATTATGTTTGACATTAAGGCCCAACGTCAAAAAGGGTCTGAACCAAATTTGAAAGGGTGTTATGCTGATAATCTCCATAAACAAGTGCCATCTCACCAAAGCCCATTACTGCCAGTAATTGGTCCCAATTTGCAATATTAATAGCTGAAGGACTATTAAGTGTAATAGGGGATAAGGAAGGATTCTGTGTTTCTGGATGGATGCTGTAGACTTACTCATGCACTCTTCCAAATAATCTCTGGAGTAGGGGAACATTCAGACCAACCACTGACGGGCTCACCTTTCTTGGGGTAAGAGTGTGGTTCAAACCCATTGGGCTGGAAAAGTTCCATGACTCTTGTTGTTTTGTGTGGCCGTCCATCATAATCACTGGGGCCCTGCAAAGATTTGATTCAGACGTTTGCTTTAAAGGAGGTTTGATCCAGTCACCTCTGTGAAGCTTTGAACTGGATTGCTGAATCAATGCAAAGCATTTGACTTGAAATCAGTGGCTGAAATCAGCTTTAATGATTGAATCAAATTTAAAAGTCAAATCTGATCTATGGGATGCAGCCAACCAAGCTGATGATCTCAACCAGATCTTGGGCAAACAGTGGGTCTGATTTTTTTAAAATGGCTAACAGAACAATGGGTACTTTCTATGCTGTTTTTCTCTCTCTCTTTCCCACTCCCAAAATAGATATTAAATATATTCAGTACTTGAATCATCTGCCTTGAATCATCACCTGGCATATAGCAACATAATAATACAATAACAAAACCAAGAAGACAATAACATCCTCCAATCAAAACACTTTTAGACACCCTCAGCCAAATCAACTGGGATCAATGCATATTGAAGCAACAGTTTTTACTTCTTTATGGAGTACTATCGGGGCGGGGGCTGCATGTACTTCTGAGGAAAAGCGTTCCAAAGAGTTGGGGCTGCTACTGAAAAAGCCTGGTTTATGCGCACACACACCATGTACTTCTTGCAGGTAGCAGAATTCTGAACTGGCTGACTCTGTTCCAACAAAGTGTTCCGTTCTAGCAAGATGTTTAGTAAAGTAAGGAAGATTAGATTAGATTAGATTAGATTAGATTAGATTAGATTAGATTAGATTAGATTAGATTAGATTAGATTAGATTAGGAGCTTTAGTCACATCCTGCTACTTGCAGCATTCTCTACTAACAGGGCACAATAGTGGTCAATTCAGGCACATTTGGGGCAGATTTACTACAAGCTTAATCAAGGATGTCCACAGGGTATGGTCAAAAAAGTCAAGATGGTGACCATGACCTGCAATTGAAGCAATGCATATATATATGTTTGTGTGTGTGTGTGTGTATGTATGTACAGGTGAAGCTTCAGCTGGACCGTCATGAGGGCCATCTTGATTTTTCTGAACACACCCCACAGACCCACCTGATGCTCATATTATTCTATGCCAGCTGTATTCTCTTAAGATGACACCACCTTGTAAGCCAGCTGTAGTGGATAAAAAGGATGACCTTGAAGGACAGAAGGAAGCTCCATTACCAAGGCAATGGTCAGATAAATGAAACTTGAACCCAGGCCAAGAAAGTAATTTGTGAAAATGCCTGTAACAGCCCCACTCACCCCCAATTCTCATGAACATAAAAGAGGGAGGGAATGTAGCACATTTGGATTTGCAAGTTTCTGTTACTACAGCTGTTCTAATAGAAGTAGATTAGATCTGCACTGTGTCTGTTTCTTAGTCTGGTCTACCTGGTAGGGCTGACATTAGCATACTGCTGCTGCTATTGTTCCCAGCCCCCCAGGCTATCTTTGCCAAAAGCATGCAGGTACAAATTTGAAAACTAAGCAAATAAAATAAATAGAAATCAGTCCCTGCAGTGATTGACACATTCAGAATGCCTTGTACTTTGCACTTAATTACATTTCAAATTAACTCAAAACAAATTAAATAACTCAGATGACTTAATGTGATAGCTGCCTGTGTGCTTAATGGCTTTCCCCTTACATCACATATTTGCAGGATCTGCGGGATTGGTATCCAGCTTTGGAGTAAAGCCTGCAGTCCTAAGCTCTTAGAATCAGCTGAGTCTTAAATAAATGAATATTGTAAGACTGATTCATAAAATTGCCCACTAGGGGTACACAAATCAGCAACAATCCACCTTGGCTGGGTACTTGACCTTGCAAAGTTGAGTGACTCCTTCTCAATCAGATGCTTCCCTTACACCATGTTACAAGTGGGCAAGGATGATCCACCAACTTGATAAACCATCTTTCTTTGCAAATGGAGCAGAAGATCCTCTTGCCAATAGGACCAGAGCAGCAAGTTTGCTCCGATCTGACAATGGGCAAAGACTTGGGCTGCTTCAATAGAGGACGTCAGTCAAAACTTCTATCAAAACTTTGTGGAAGCAAAGCATCCCCAAAATATCAGCCCAATCTTATCTTTCACAACTTAGTTGCTTCATCAACTCTAGGCTGAAAGCAAGCCTGGGCTTTGATTAGTGAGCTACCATGATCTGATTTTTCTTCTGTTCTTTTTTTGATAAAATGTATAAGATAGTCGTTAGTCTTACCATCTGAAGGGTTTGCAAGAAACAGCAGAATATCTGAAAAACGATGCAATTATAAAAATGTGTTGGATTCAGAATCTGAAACACAGGGCTAGGTCTAACAGTGTAATTTATCATACAATGTTTTAACTACATCCTAAATATTTCTACTGATCCTGAAATTTCAGAGAGCTTAGCAGATTCCTCAGGAGAAGGAGTACCATCTCGAAACTCAGATGAACAAGATGTGGCATGAGTTTTCCCATTCATTCTGTTCGCCATTTCAAGGGATCAAGAGAACCATTTGATTCAATCATTTTAGAATCAAACTGATGTTGTCTTTTGATTCCACCAAGTATCAGTAGTCCACCCTTGTCCCAACAAGTTCAACTTTCTGCTTACTCTATCTTTGAGTCTCCTCAAGGGATGGAGAACTTCCAAAACCCAGTTATCCTGCCCCATTTAGCCCATAAAACCCATCTCTCTTGGTGAATAAATGTGTCTCTTTTCTTAAATCCACATTACAGCAAGCATTATTTGGAAACAAGGCATTTATATCAGATTTAAGGTTCAAGTAGGCTAGAGTAGAAAGTAAAATCATCATCATCATCATCATCATCATCATCATCATCATCATCATCATCCTAAAAGGAAGCATGGCAAAACACTGCTGCCATAAAATATCCTCTGATATGTCTGGGGAGCCAAGCTAGTTCTCTTCCTTCCTCAGTGGATGGTTTCAGATGGTGTTGATTGGGGGCGAGACATCCTGCCCTTGGCCCCTAAATTGTCCACTAGAGAATGTCATCTGGTGAAACCCAGGAGGGGGTCAATTTCTGCTGCTGCACCCACCCTATGGAACATCATTCCCCCAAGGTCAGTCCTGCAAGATTCTGTTAATGTAACCTTACAATAAAGATAGAGCTAGTACTCCTGGTTGTGCTTCTTGGGAGGCTAACACATATGTAGCAGAAAAGTAAAACCCCTACTGTGTCAAGGTCAATAACTGGAAGTGTTATCTGTATGCCTCTTTGGCTAAGGCTTTGCTCCTTGGGAAAGACTTCATGGTTCCCAGTTCTGCACTTCTATATTGCTTGCCTTCAAGGTAGATGGCTGACTCACTTTAAGGCTGTGATATACTTTTATTGAGTTAAAGCACTATGTGCTGAGAAAGGATTGCAATGGCCAGCATCTCTTCTTCAAGTAAGAAAGAAGAACCTTCTGATGTGGTGAATCCTGCCAGGCTTAGACTAAATCCTAGGGTTTAACCCCTACATTAAGGTCTAATTGCTTTCAATTATCCTATCCAACTAAAGGCTATATAAATATTAATAAAGTGATGGAAATTTGGCAATAGCAGTTCTATGAATGGATGAGGATCCTCCAGTTTCCAGTGATAAATTCTGGTCCTTTTGTGAAGGACTAACAACTTGAGAACAACTGCTCCCAAATCATGAGCTTCTCTGACCTTGGACTGATTCCATCTTCTTAGACTGGACACTGGATCCTCTTGGACAGTACTGAGAATTAAAGGCCTCCTACGGCATCTCCTTCTTTAAACAGGAAGTTCTTTGAGTTCTGATGTCTATGAAAAACATCTGTATTTCTCTTTCAATCTTGGTTGTATACTCTCTACTGGCTAATGTAAAGGCCTTGGTTTTCCCAGTGCAGGTATATATTCACTGAACTGCTCTCAGATTGATGCTTGCTTGCTTGCTTTATTTATTTATTTAATATAGCCGCCCATCTTACATTTGTGACTCTGGTTGGCTTACAATTAAAACATCAACAGTACCAAAACAACAAATAATAAAACAGCCATACAAACAATACAAACATAAAAAAACAACTAAACAATTAAAAGCCATGCAGTACAATCACCAGGAGAGCACAGCCCTTCAAGAACAGTACAGCCATTTTATGGGCTCCACACCACTCTCTGATCCCCAGACCAGATGGCAAAGCCAGGTCTTCAGGCCCTTCCAGAAGGCCATCAAGGTCAGGGCCAGCCTGTCCTCGGGGTGAACAATGTTCCACAGGGCAGATGCAGCAGCAGAAAAGGCCCTTCTCCTGGGTTCCACCAGATGACATTTTCTAGTGGATGGAACCCTCAACAAGCCTCTTCTGCTGGACCTGATGGGACAGATAGATGTCACTGGGGAGAGGCGGTCCCTCAAACAACCTGGACCCATACCATATAGGGCTTTATAGGTTATCACCAGCACCTTGAATTGGACCTGAAAGGAAATTGGTAGCCAACGCAGCTCACAGAGCAGAAATGTAACATGCACAGATCTATGTGCATGCATAACTGCTGCGCTGCTGCATTTTGCACCAACTGAAACTGCCGAATACTTTTCAAGGGCAGGCCATGTAGAGCACATTACAGTAATCCATACAGGAGGTGACCAGGGGATGAGTGACTGAGCGTAGCGCCTCCTGATCCAGGAATGGGTTCAGCTGCCACACAACTCAAAGCTGTGCAAAGGCCCTCCTAGCCACCACTGTACCTGCTCTTCAAGCTGCAGTTGTGAGTCCAGAAGGACCCCCAGATTGTGCCCCTGATCTATCTGAGGAAGTGCAACCCCATCCAGAACCAAAGATGGTAAATTCCTAGATCCAGGTGGCCACAAAACCCAAGCCACTCAGTCTTGCCAGAGTTGAGCCGAAGCCTGTTGTTCCCCATCCAAGCCCCTACAGCCTCCAGGCACTGAGACAAGGTGTTGGCAACATTGCTTACTTCACCAGGGGTGGAGATATATAGCTGGGTATCATCAGCATATTGATGATACCTCACCCCATAGTTAGGAATGACCTCACCCAGTGGCTTCATGTAGTTGTAAAATAGGAGCAGAGAGAGTGCCGAATCCTGCAGCACCCCACAATTAGGGGCTGAGTGTGGGATCTCTTGACCTCCGATCAACATCAACTGAACCTGGCCACTGAGGAAGGAAGAGAACCAGCCCAGTACAGTGCCACCTACTTCCAACCCCCAAGCCAGTCCAGAAGGATACTATGGTTGATGGTATCAAAAGCTGCTGAAAGGTCAAGAAGAACAAGGATGGACATACTACCCCCATTCTTCTCTCACCATCAAAAAGTGTGACCAATGCCGTCTCAGTCTCATACCCAGGCCTGAAACATGACTGAAAGGGGTCCAGATAATCCACTTCATCCAGGACCCTCCGAAACTATTGTGCAGCTACGTTCTCCACAATCTTCCCTAAAAAGGGAAGATTGGACACTGGACAAAAATTGTTCAGAATGGTTGGGTGCAGCAATGGCTTCTTGAGGAGAGGGTGGACCAGGCCTCTTTAAGGGATGCTGGCATCATCCCCTCTCTCAAAGAAGAATTTACCACCACTAAAACTCAACCACATGTCGCCTCCCTGGAAGGTTTTGCCAGCCAGGAAGGGCATGAATCTAATTAGCAGGTGACCGATCTCAAAGGCATAAGGACACTGTGTGCTTCCTCAGGCCCAACAGATTCAAACTCCTCCCAGATAACATGGCAAGGCTGTGTCCCAGGCATCTCCACAGGACCTGTGCCAAGGCCGGCATCCAGCTGGAAATGAATCCAAGTGATTTTGTTCGACAGATGCTCTGCAAACTCCTCTGCATGACCCTGAAGTTGTATCCCAGAGTCTACTCTACCCAAGAGGGCTCTGATCACCCTAAACAGGGCCTCCGGTTGGCTATCTGCAGACCCAAGAAGGGCGAAGTACTAATGCTTTGTGGTGTTACTGCCACAAGGTAGGCCTTAATAATAATTAATAGCAGCTCTCACCAGTGTTTGGTTGAATTCATTCTTCATTCTCTGTCAGCAGCGCTCTAGGTGTCTCTTAATCCACTTCTTCTCCCTCAACTCTTCTGTAAATTATGGAGAGTGACGGGTTCCATGAAAGTAGAGAGGAGCATGGGCTCGATCTGATCCAAGGCCTTGGTCACCCTCCTATTCCAGGCGAGAACCAGGGCATCAGGTGGACCATGCAGCAGACTCTCAGCAATAACCCCCAGCTCCCTTTGAAACTCCTCAGGGTCCATTAGTTATCGGGGGCAGACCATTCAAATGGGTCCCGCCTCCCTGTGGTGGGGAGTAGCACCAGTAAATCCCATGGTTATCAGGGTGTGATCTGACCACGACAGGGGAGCCACAGAGAGCTCCTCAATTCCAGAGCACATTACTACTGCTCCAACAAGAACACCAGATCAGGTGTGTGATCATCATCCCGCATTGGGCACTTGATGACCTGGGATAGGCCCATGGCTGTCATGGTGGCCATGAACTCCCAAGCCACCTTAGACCCCACTCCTAGAGAAGGCAGGTTGAAGTCCCCCAGAACCACTGCTAACCCAGAAATGGAGTCAGGGAGCTCAGGCAGGGAGGTTGCTACGCAGCAGAGGGGCTGGTACAACAGCCACAATCCCAATGGATCCCTAGAGCCCAACTTAATGAACAGGGTCTCACATCCAGTAACTTGTGGAACTTTAGGGAAAGTCATTACTCCGTTTGATTGTGTCAGTATAGAAATACAAGAATAAATAAATAGAAGGATAAACAAACATGCTATGATAATAATGTGGATATTGTTATTCACTTTCAGTTGGTGCAATGTTTGTTTCCTATGACTGGTGAATTTTTTTAGAAGAAAACCTAGGCAAGATACTCAGGAGAGAGCTGCATATTGTATTTTTTTCTAAAGTTGCACAACATGTACACTATAAGCAAGTATTGAGGGTTGTTGTTTTTTTTTTTTTTTTATGAGAGATTGAAATTCTGGTCTTGTCCCTCCCCAGTTTTGGATTGTGGAACTTCTGAACCAATGGAAGGAGGTGTCCATAAGGAGAATGCTGACAAATCTAGAGTTTGTCCATCCAACTGAAATTATAGCTTTATAGCTAACCTCAAATACCCAAATCACATGGTTTGAAACTATTTGCTAACCTCCCAGAGAGATGAATTTGAATATATGAAATGGAGGATATTTAACAGGTAGGTGGGCAGGACTTTCCCTTTACAGTCTGCAAACATATGAGGTTTACGTTTTTGTTTCACTAATTAAATGTGTGGATCCAAGATCCAGGGTGTACTCAGTGACTTCTTTTTCTCCATGCCTGGAAACACGAATGCATGCAACTACTATTTATCAATATCATTTTCCCCAAACATTCCAAAATATAAAACTAGAAACTATCCCTCTTCTGAACAATTTTGTTCTTAATCAGTTTCTCATTATTTCATTTCCTCCTGTGATTTCTTTCCCCACAATCCGTCCTACGCCTTCTCTTCTGAGTGCTGTTTTATCTTATCTGAGCTATCCAGGCAAAGCTATTCAAGCCATGGTTTCTTGCTCTTCCTCCTTGCTCTACCTCACCTTAATGCAGTTCCAATCAGCAGACTAGAGTTACAAATCCACAAAAAGAAAATTAATTAGGGTTCTTTAAAAACAAACATTCAGGGAAGGAACGAATGAAGCAGGTTTGATTTCCATCAGCCCAAACAGGGACCTTGGTCGGGAGCTCACTATGGTGTCTTCTCAACTCTCCTCCTTACTCCCCTCCCCCAAAGACCACCACAGAAAAGGCGATCAAAGGTGAAACCCAGACTGTTAGATAATTAGCACCCTCTGTTGAAGATCACAGAGTCAAATCCTCGCTGGGGAAGCGTGAGAAAGTTGGTTAAAAGTCTGTGCAAAATGTGTAGTACCTGTTCTGTTCTGACCTGGTCCCCGAGGACTTTTCAAGTGCAGATGGTTGAAATACTGTGAACCTTTGCATAAGTGTCTTTATTGCTCCCTGGTGGAATTATTAGCGAAGTATGCCCGTGCCTTTCTCAATGTGATTTTGGCACTTTTAGCTCATGCTTTCTGAGCATCTGAGGTTCATTACTGATCCTGCTGCCCCTCTTCATCTCCCAGCAAAATCCATCTGAAAAATGTTGACTCAAGAAGCCAGATTACCCAAGCTCAGCTCAGTAATAGCTGTAAACATGAAAAGGCTGTCTTGTTATGAATTACTCAGGCTGCATCAGAACCAGATCTTTTCATCCAGCGAAGATGTTGGTGATTAGCTAGGAGACGGTGTCTTCACCCAACATAGGGTTGTTTGTCTGTTTGTTTGTTTGTTCATTTAAAGAATTTATAGGGCCACCCAACTCAAGTAATGCAACCATGGGTGGCTTACAAACAACCACCAAAATGAAACAATAATCAACAGTGATAATCAGTACCAGGTGACCTGGCTCACATTCCTACTTTTCTCCAATGGAAATTTAATCATCTCCGCCCCAACATTTGGGGAACTAATCACATTTTTAAAGCCTTGAGTCGAGGCCAAGAGAACATCGGGGGGAGATCATTCCAAAGGGCAGTCACTGCTACTGAAAAGGCACATTTTCTGGATCTCATGAGGTGGCACTGTTTCGAAGGGTATGGCCATCCTATCAGAGCAAGTGGGACAGGCAAGTGTCCTTAGGGAGAGGCAGTCCCATAAATAACCTGGTGCTGTGCTAGGTAGGGCTTTGTAAGGTGTTAAACAGCACCTTGAGTTCCATCCAGAAGCTGATAGAGAGCAAGTGCATCTTGCGGAGTAACGGTATCTCTTGGGTCTACTGAGATGCACCCATCACTATCTGCGTTGCTACCTTCTGTACCTTTGCCAGGGTTTGCACAATACAGTGAACAAAAAACACAGCATGCCAAGGTTAAACTAAGGTGTGGTTTGTTCATTTATTGGCTTGCTTTCTAGCCTGCCTTTCTTCTAAGAGCTCTAAGGTTCCACTTCCAATTTTTTCCCCACAACAACACTATAAGGTAGATTGTGCTAAGACAGAGTGACTGGCCCAGAATCCCCCTGTGAGCTTCCATGGTTTGGAATGGACTTGCATCTTGGCCTCCACAGTCTTAGTCTACCTTTTTCACCACTGTACTATACCTGGTCCCTGCACCTGACTTGGGTTAGAGTGCTAAGTTAATAAAGCTTATTTCTATTGACTCTAATCCTGTCATTGCCAATCCCTGGGCTTTACTTGATAGGAATGGAGGAAAATTAGTTGTCCAAGCTTCCCCGGGACAGTGTTATAAAGCGGGGAAAATATTGCAGTAACAGTAGCTAAGGAGGACTTAGCTGACTGTTCCATTTCTAGGCTGGGGGTGCAATGAAGGCAATATTATGGGGAGAAAGCTGAAAAGAGGTTGTCAGGTCACATTTGGATGCAAGTGGGGAAAAGCTGTCAGCCTTTCAAGGTAGATCAGACTAGGAACCCAAAGTCATGTCGATCAGTACTGCTTTATCGTAAAGCTACAGTAACAAAATCTTGCAGATCTGAATGTACTTCCCTCCCTCCCTTTATCTTTGTGTGAACTAGGGACAATCTCATCTGAGACATTTACTCAGGTTATCTTCCTGCCCCAGACTCGGTCCCCTTTTATCTGACGGTTGACTTGGTAGCAGTTCTTCCTCCTGTCCCTCAAGGCCATTCCCTCTTCCCTCCACAAAAACGCACATGCAGAGGAATTGTATAGCTAAAAGATTAATGGATAATCTTCTGTTTCCGGAAGCCAAATCCTCCAAGAATGACAACTAGAATGGCAGGAAGCATAAACGTTGATGGTCCTTTAAGGAATTGCTCAGGAGGCAATAGGTTGGTCTGTCAAAGATTTCAGGCAATAGCATCTACAAGAAAGGTTGGGAAAAGCCAAGATGGCAGTCATTGCGTAGAAAGGGATGGGCTTTGATCATGTGATTGTAACCACTATCTTGACTTTTTAAAGCCCCTGCCTCCACGCAACATGGCTGATTAGAGGCATAGCCCATCAGTTGCTACACATGGATTTAATGCTTCATTTTTGTGCATAGGAGCAAAATCAGTAGAGAATCTGGAGGCTGGAATGTAAAATGTATTGCTGGGTTGGCTCCTGCCACATCATTTGCTAAACAGTTTAGAGCAATGTTTTTCAACCTTGGCCACTTGAAGATGTGTGGACTTCAACTCCCAGAATTCCCCAGCCAGCCAGGCTGGCTGGGGAATTCTGGGAGTTGTAGTCCACACATCTTCAAGTGGCCAAGGTTGAGAAATGCTGGTTGAGAGGCTTCTTGATTAGGATCAAATTTCTCTCCCTTTCTCACTTTTTGCAAAACTATTGTTGCTCTGAGCTTCTCATTTTTCTCTGTATAATCTGAACTCATCCCATTCCCTCAGAGTATTTCTTAGTTTGTTCTTTGTTTAGAACTCACACTCCTACAAACTGCCAGCACTTTTGTGCTCATCGCTGCAAACGGGTGGTACATTTTCATCTGCCGTTTTTGCAAATCATTTCCCAAGACCATGCCAACGTGATCAATTTTTCCATCTAATTTCCTCCAAAAGAATGTTTTGTTTTGTTTTTAACTTGAGTTTCGTGAATATATGCATTGGGCGTTCACCATATATTACATATTGTAATGGCCTGTGGGAAAGGCCTTGGGAGAGAGGAGGGAGAACTGCAGATGGGACAACCAGCATGTAACAGATGTCTCAGCCCACAGCAGGAGAGAAGAAGTGGGAAGCATTTCAGAAGGGACCCTCCCTAGTTTTCTGGAGAGTAAAAGGAAAGGAGGGGAGAAATACTTTCAGATTCTGCTAATGTAACCTTATGATAGACAGAGTTGATACTCCTGGTTGTGCTTCTTGTCTGGACTACTTCACTGGTCTAACACAAATGCAGCAAAAAAGTAACTACGTCAAGGTCAACCACTGGAAGTGTTATCTGTGTGCCTCTTCTGCTAAGGCTTTGCTCCTTGGGAAAGACTTCATGGTTCCAATTCTGCGCTTCTGTATTGCTTGCCTTCAAGGTAGATGGGTGGTGACGATGATTATTATCACCGTGATCAGTGCTCCAGTGAATGTAATAGCAATTTATCGGAATCAATTTAAGGCTGTGATATACTTGGCTAATCCGTTCTCATTCTGGGAAATTGAAGTACCTCCTCAGCTCTGTTTTTATTCTTAATGAGTGTAAAGAAAAAGATCAGGCTTCCTATACTATTGTTTGTTTGTTCATCAAATGTAGATGGCCACCCATCTCACGAAAAGTGACTCTGGGTGGTGTATAACAAGCCAATAAAACAATAAATATATAAAACAAACATTGCCTACAAAGCATCATATAACAATTTTTTAAAAAGCATTTAAAACTATGAAAGGAGAACTACGTAAAACAGAAAAAGGAAATAATAGATGTTAATAATACTGGAGCCACCTCACTAATTCACCCATCCCCTGGGGTTCTTAGGTTCTACATACTATACACTTCCATTGATTAGACACATGCCAACAGATCATCCTTCTCTCGCCTTTTCCACCCTGTAGTTACTTAAAGGAAGGATGTGTATCATTCTCTGGGAAACTTCACTTCCTTCCCTGTGTTTTCAGTCTGAGCCCCTGAGGTGCGGGCTTCGAAAGATGAACAGCTTGACCTACATTCTGCTTAAAAACTTATTTACAGCATGGATAACTAGCTTAGCAAGCTGATAAGACAGATCCCACTGCTCTGAGACAGGACTGGTTTGGCTACAAGTCATTTAAATAATTTATTGAAAAATAGAAAGTAAAGAAAAAAGGCAAATCAGAAACTGCATAAATAGAATGACGTGGACATTTCCCATCACAGCTAAGGTCTCCTCTGTAAGGTAAGTTGAGCCAATAACAAACGAATCCTCAAAATGTGACCTGTTTTGGGGGAGAAGTGATAGAAATTTTATAGCATGATGTTAACAGGATCTTTTGGGATATGGTACAGAGCACCAACCATGGAGGCTTTTATTATACAAAAAGTTTAAGAAACTTACTTATTCCCTAATTTAACACTTAACACTTATCACTAAACCTAGACTGTATACTCTACTATAGAGGTAACATGAAGATCCATGGAAAACCAATTCAGATGGTTGGTTCAGTTTTGGAAATTGAATTTGGATCAATTCAGATTGTCAGTCTGATAGATTTGGACATTTGAATCCAATCAGGTAGCTGTCTTTTGAAATGATTTGGAAAAAGTCATTTCTGTTCACAGACAGAATTGTGTCCAAATTGATTTGAGGCCTCCAATCAGACTAGACAGTTGGAATCACTTTTCTAATTTGAAAAGATGGTGATTTCTGAAAATATGATTTCTGGATTTGGTATAGATAAAAGGCAGAGAAGAGGAGAGCTTTTTTGTATTTTTGTAACTTTAAAAGAGGGTGAAAAGTTACTATATTAGCTTATGCTCGGTGTGATGAAAATTGGAAGCCACTTTTTTATTTTTCTCTTTGTTGCCTTTCTCTTCTCATCTCTTCTCTTCTCTTCTCTTCTCTTCTCTTCTCTTCTCTTCTCTTCTCTTCTCTTCTCTTCTCTTCTCTTCTCTTCTCTTCTCCTCCCCTCCCCTCCCCTCCCCTCCCCTCCCCTCCCCTCTCTCTTCTACTTTTTTCTTTTTTCTGCACCTTCTGAATTTTTCTTTTTCTTTTTTCTTCCAGTTCAGTTTGTATTAGTCTTTGCTATGTTTATTAAACACTTCAGTATTTTTTTTTAAAGGCATCACATTTCCAATTTGATTCAGAAAGTCAGTTTGATTCTGAGGTTTGGTCCATCAAATCTTCAGATCTAATATTTGGACAGCCCTGTTCCATAGGCAACTGAAGCCAAAGACAACATGGAACCAAAATGCTATTTTAACTTTAATTGGTATTTCAGGGGGATTATGCCATCAAGCATATTCAAGGCTCTACGAAAAGTTTGTTGGGAGTTCAGGGTTTCAAAAGATGGATGCTTAGAGCATCAGTATTATGCTGGAACCATTAGGGAAAGAGAAGGGTGAAGGTGAAGAAAGATTTGAGGAAGAAAATAATTTATGATCACCAAGATTTCTTGAAGAATATTCAGACTTGGACTTTTACAGAATCAGAGAATCATAAAGTTGGAAGAGGTCAGTTAAGCCATCAAATCTGGATGCCTACTGCATTGAATTAATTGTAATTAATCCTCTGAAAGCTTGTTCTAACATTCATCTAGAACCTGATGTTTTGGAAACTTAAGATCATTATTCCATGTTCTGCACTGTGGAACCAAAGAGGGTTGCAGTCTTCTTGTGATTCAGCCAACTATTCTCATCCTGGTGTTAGATTCCAGTTCACCTTTGGAAAGTCCCAGGCTGGGGAGAGTTCTGCTCTACTCTCAGACTTGAAGAATAAGCATAACGTTGCTATGCGTTATGCTGTCATATTCTCTAGCACACATTCAAAGTTGCACACAAACATACAGTACCTTAATAAAGAGGCACTGCTGCTGATAGCCTCAGGAGCATTTCCTTGGAAGGTTGAACAGATGTGCTTCATTATCAACCTACAGGGAAGGTTGCATCCAAAATTTCTTATCTTAATTTATCTCTTTAGTACATAAAGTGCATCTTGGGGTTCCTAATGCAATTTTGAATAGAAAATTCATTTCGGAAAGGAAATTTGTGAAATATGGGAAAGGAAACTGGGTGAATACAAGCTATGAACATTGGGTACAAGCTCTTGGCTCAAGTTCTTGAAACCTTACACAGGGTCATGACTAAATATGGGATTTTTGGTGGAAATCCCATGGGCTTCAATGGCATATGCCTCCTGATAACTGTATATGAGGTTTCAATAAAATATTGCAACTTCTTTTGGAACTCAGCTCTACTAGACTTAGCAGTGCTGGGAAGAGGTAAGAGATGTTTTATTTAGTCCTAGTGGACCAAATAATCCACATTATGGTTTAACTAAGGGGTAACAACCCACAGCTTGCAGTTTGGGGGCCATATACAGCCCCAGCCCTCCCATCAGTGACCCCCAGGACCCAAGGATCATACTGCTGAAAATTGGTGGAACGGTCTGCTTTAAACTGTGTGATTCTCCAGTTTTGTCTTGTTTTCCAAAAAAGTAAGAGTGGGAGTAGAAGATCCCGGGAAATGAAATCACACTCATTTTTACTCTTAAACCTATCTGCAAAATGGCCTGAAATCACTTTCCTGAAATTTGGCTATTTTACCATGAAGTTTCAACAACATGATTTGGGGGTCCTTTTCAAGCTTGGAGAATTTAAAGCCAGAAACAAGAACAAAATGCTTAAAATCACCCTAAAAGGAGCCAAAACCATTTGGTCTCACCTCTTCCACTGATGTCACTACATCACTGGAAGGCCTTGGAAGCAATCCACCTGGTCAAAGAGGCACACTGGATGTCCCCAACACAAGAGGAATCATCTAGCCATGGGTTAGTATAATGTGAGAACCCAGCCAATCCAAGTTTGTACTTTACCTTTCAAGGATTTCAGTATTGCATTTACAAGATAGTCCATGTTGTCTTGCTACAACCCTATAAGGGAGGTTAGATGTAGGTTTATAATAAACCAAAGTCAATGGGTGGGAACTGAGTCTGAGTGTTCCCTGTAGGTCCCAGGACTCCACAGACATTTTGGGCCAAGGAGCACAGTTGGAAATTTGAGAGCCTTTGCAGGCACTGTCACAAAATGGTGCCCTGCTGTGTGTGGTCAGTCACAGAATGCCCATGTCCTCAAAGGGAAATCAAACAATTGACTGCAATGGATCTGATTAGAGTCCAGAGGCATTCTTGGAAATGCAAGTAATACTTAAAGCTAATAATTTGCTTAGAGGTCTCCTAGCTCCTCAACCCTTGTTGAAGTGAAAGAATCTTAGAAAAGGGAGAAAGTACTGAGGAATCTTGGAAACACAGATATTTGCTGAGGATTCTTTTCCCCTGGAGCCGTTGCAACATTTTAATCCCATTATTTTATTTGATAAAGTGACCTTCAAGAGGAAATGACTCGATCTAATTTCCAGCACTTCCAGTCTCAGGAAAATCTACCTGGGATAGATCAGCGTGTGCTTGGCGAGCAGCTCTTTTCTCCAGATTTTTTGAGCAGGGAGAACCTTTTCCG
Organism: Python bivittatus; assembly: GCF_059951505.1. Lineage (NCBI taxonomy): Eukaryota > Metazoa > Chordata > Lepidosauria > Squamata > Pythonidae > Python > Python bivittatus. The sequence continues at coordinate 99,123,086 of NW_028277098.1, read as the reverse complement.
ATAAAAATAATTACCAGCAGCTGGGATATTTCTGGATCTCCTGTGGTTGGAGCCACCTTGCTGAAAGCAAGTTTGGGAAGGTTAATAAAAATTTGAAAGCTAGTCAGTTGGATTCCTGGAGAAAGGTGGGCAGGGGAGTTGGAGGGCAAACATAATCACAGAATTGTATCAGGGTAGATAGAAACCCTTAATAGTTTACTTGCTAGTAAAGTATCTGGAAATGCAAGTCCTACAAAGTTCAATGGGATTCATTTACTGTTCTCGTTGTCATTATTATTATTCTAAATTATTATAGATAATAACGATACTTGATAATTAATTCGAATATTTATGGTGTCATAGCAAAAATAACCCACCAAGGAAACTAACCAAACCATTGACCATTATTATGATTATTATTCAACTAAATTATTATCGTTAATAATCACGGATAAGTAATTAGCTGAATACTCATTGCACTGCAGTGAAAATAACCCGCCAAGCAAACTAACCAAATCATGATTATTATTCAGCTCAATCATTATCGATCATAAAGATAATTGGCAATTAATTAGTAAAATACTTACTGTGTCATAGCAAAAATAACCCCCCAAGCAAACTAACCAAACCATAATTTGCAGAAGATCCAAATGATTGTTTTCTTAGCCCAAAGTTAGCAGGTACACTGTTGGACCTCTCTGAGTGTCAGGAGGAACCTGCACAATATCACATTGATTGATCCTGTCATACAAAATGAAGATGCAAAGAAGTGTGATTGTGGTGGTCTGTAATATTTGTATTGCTTTATGTAAATCAGGAAGGTGGGAAAGTCCCTCTGCATGAATGACTTAGATCTCTGCAAGACTATTTCATTTGACTGAGCTGAGATGTTGGCTTCATAGTCACCTCTCAAGAAACTGAATTATTCATACAGCTGAAACAACAGAACTCTTCTCCCAAAGGTACTCTACCCCTCAAAGGTAGCTAATAAGAGGGTGATGCTGCCAAAGTAGAGGAATTCTGGGAGTTGTAGTCCACCCATCTTCAAGTTGCCAAGGTTGAGAAACACTGGCCTAGAGGAACCCCATATTCAAGGACATGCCTGTTTCAAGCACATCAGAGCAGGGGACCCATTGTTTGGGGGGGTGGGGTTTCATACCCACCATCCTGCCTCTTTCACACACATACACATGCAAACGCCGTTGGATGTCTCTGTCCTGCCCCACTTCCCAAATGTTCATACATTCCTGCTGCCCCACCAGTCCCAGTTTCACTTCTCCTCTTCCGCCTTCCCCCTTTTTTCTTTTGAAAAGAATCCAGACACTCAGTAAGAGGAAGCTAAATTTCCATGCAGCCTAGCTCTTGATTTCTTCAAAGGTCCTCTCAAGAAGCATGGATTCTCCTGAAGTGGATTCCACCCAATAGGTCCTCTGCTCTGATGTGCTTTAAATAGGTACATTCTGAGAGTTGTAGTCCACACATCTTGAAGTTGCCAAGGTTGAGAAATACTGCTCTTGGCTGTAAGACCCTGGACTTGCTCCTGATAGTCCAATGCTGGAGGCCACATGAGTGTTTCAGATCCATGCTGGGTGTATCTAATCCTGCCTGATGTCTGCCTTGCAGTATTTAATAGCCTCCTGGAAGGAGAATGAAGAATGGAAGCACGGTTGAAGGCACCAGAGAATCTCTTTGCTCAGGGGCCTAAACCAGGCCGACAGTCTGCAGTGAGTTAATGAACCAGAATAAGGGATAATCTCATATCTTCGGACAAGAACTTTTATAGCCCTGCAATGAATAAATCACCCCCAGAACCGAGATTAATATCCTCCAGCCGAGAGATTCTCTTTCAGCTCAAAAACATCTGAAATTCACCCTTGTTTTAAAATCTCCTTTATTAGAGGTTTTTTTTCCGCTGCCAAGAATGGGAAGACTTGGAAGAGACCCAATTAACTGTACAGAAGGGTGTAGGGGTACAAAATTATGGCCACAAATGATCCCTTGTTGATACTAAAAGCAGTCCTCCTAGTTGTAAGCTGACTGAGCGTGGTTTTTTGCAAAAGGAAAAGTAAAGCCAGAGGAGAAGCGATTACTTGTTCAGAAACCAAAAAACGAAACAGCTTTCAAGAATGAATTATCATTTTTGCACCACGGGGCTTACACACTGAGTGTTGTTAACCCAACGTGCCTCAGGGTCAACACAGGATTTGAACTGGGTAGTCTGACACCACACTAGATTGTAGGGGGATGAAGCAGGAGCAGGGTCAAAAAAGTCAAGATGGTGGCCATGGTCACAGGGTCCAAGTCTGTCCAATTTTAGTGCATCAGTTGACATACATACAAAAGGTGGGGCTTAGCCAACATCTTAATCTGGTTTTCTTTTTACTTCCCCTGGGATCGAATATCTGACTCAAGTAGATCAGTGGGAAATGTATTATTATTACATCATCAACATCATCATAACCATCATGAAAATATTATCATGGCTATTTATCTCAATATTATATACCACTTCCTGTTTAAAAAATCCTGGGTTTTTTGTGCACAACTAGGAGCGCAGGCATAAAAATGGGCCCTTTACGTCCCATGCATACCCAGGAAGACTGAGATAGGAATTGGTAAGTACCATAATCTTATACCTAGAGGATCTAATGCCATTTAGTCAACCTTGCCTAAACAATGAAACTAACCAGGGTTTAGGCTGGTTAATACTTGGATGGGAGACCACTAGGAAATTCCAGGGCTGTAGGCGAGACAGGAAAGATGGAAACATCTCAAAAGAAGGCATTGCCAAAGAGCTTGTGTATTGTTGCAAGAAAAGTGCATGGACCAGGAGCTTTGCTCATCTTTAAAGAAATTTTACCATTACAAATTTATAACTGCATCCACAACATCTTATAACATATAGAGGCTTTGAATACCTCTTCCCCTACTTTACATAACCCTGATTTACCTACATCGTCCAAGAACTTTTTACTAATGCACGTGATCCTATTTTGTACTTGACTATATCATTTTCTCTGAATTAGCCTTTTTAAAATGTAAATTCCACCCTTTGAAGCATTCTTTTAAGAGACAATTAGAACTCTGTACATGCAATTTACAATAAGGTCCTTTCATTCAGATCCCTTTGGGGGAGGGGATTTTTGATTGGGGAAAATGAAATGCTCGCGGTGTTACAAATTCCTCTGTACCCCTAGAAGAAAATATATGTGCTGAAAATGTTACCTAGTCGGGTAATAAAACATCTGCGCTGAAAACAACCAAGCTCAGAGAACCCCCAGGACTCTGCAAATCCCTCTGTTTATAGCCCATTCGTTCACACATTCACTTTCACTTTCAGACATGCTACTGAGCAGATGTGCCTCTCCCCTCCCTTGCATTCAACCTCATCCAGAGACTAGATAAATGCAGCTGAGGCTTTGTGGCACATAGCTGGGGTTGAGTAGGAGAAGCAAGATTTCTGGCGGGTGAACTCACACACTTCCAGTGAAGAGATTGTTCAGGAACTTTTGCAGTAATGAAGACTCCACGCAACACGTAGCACGCTGAGAGTTTCTGTCAGTCTATAAAAGCTTAACTGGATTCAGTTTGCTGATGTGTAACCCAGACCCACGGCCACACAAGCACATTTATTCGTGTTTCCCCACTGCAAATTGGCCAAGTTTGCAATGGGTTTGGAAGAAATGAGGCACCAAAATCCAAATGGTGAAGTCTCTCAGAATGAAGATTGACAGATTGTTTTATTGTTGCCTGCTACATGGCGACCCTTACCTCTGGTAGCTGATACCCAAACCAAATTTAGTGGCTTTCTTGTTCTTCACCCTCTTCTGCATTTCCACATACTTCCTCAGGTTCATATTCTGTTCATCTATTTATTCAATTCTATTTTTTTACAGTGAACTCTCCCTCCCTCTCTCTTTCTTTCTTCCCTCTTTCTTCCCTCTTTCTTCCCTCCTTCCTTCCTTCCTTCCTTCCTTCCTTCCTTCCTTCCTTCCTTCCTTCCTTCCTTCCTTCCTTCCTCCCTCCCTCCCTCCCTCCTTCCTTCCTTCCTTCCTTCCTTCCTTCCTCCCTCCCTCCCTCCCTCCCTCCCTCCCTCCCTCCCTCCCTTCTTTCTTTCTTTCTTTCTTTCTTTCTTTCTTTCTTTCTTTCTTTCTTTCTTTCTTTCTTTCTTTCTTTCTTTCTTTCTTTCTTCTTCAGTTTCTCTAAAAGTCTGATTTTACAGCAAGATAGCCCTGGATCCTCTCCTCTATCTCTGAAATCTGTGCCAGGTAGACATGATCCCACAACTCTACCTGTATTTGGTGATCTTATCTGGTTTTATACCTGCTGCCGCCTTCTGTTTACATGAGGGCTAAGAATCGATTTACTTGACGGGCACAGAACATACAGTGATCACCAGGCTCCCAATCAAGAACAGGTGCCAACTTCTCTGAACATTCTACAGACAGGATTATATAAGGGTGAGAGGGATACATACAGGTCACATAGATGTCATGAATCATTAATTTAAGGCCACTAGAAAGACGAGCATCTTTTAAATTAAGGTGGGCAGATAGCCCTTAATCTGGAGACAGTGGGACCTTGAAGTCATCATGAAATGACTTTGCCTGCCATCATTAGCAAATCAGTAGCATTCTGACCATTTAAGCAGTCCACCCCATGCTCCTGGAGTCCCAGTCGCCACATTAGGAGACACAAATGATTATGTTTTAATCTAGCCATCATCTAAAAGCTGACTATAATTTGTTTGATGCTTCATCTTAAAATTTCTACTCCCTTTGAGTGAAGCAACACAGCATTCAAGATATGATGCGTTAACTTTCCCCAAAGCAGGGCTTCTGAGAAGTCTTGGACTACAACCTATCTTCCCCAACCTGAATGCCATTGGATTTGGAACAAAGGCTGTTGAACACATCTGGAGAGGAAAACTGCAGCCCAAGAATGATAGATATAATAGGGAATAGAGGAATGCCAAATTCCAAAGGGTTGTTTTACTCTGGTAGTGTTTGAAGCTGCAGGAGAAATTTCTCCCTAGAGTTCTTCAGTAAGGGGATCACCCACACTTTTTCACTGAAGCACCGATTGCTCATTACAGTACCAGAGGCAATCGAAGCAGAAGCCTAAAAGGGGGAGGGATGCAATATATAAAATTAAACAAATTAGACTGTGCCTGTCATTGGCTACAGCAGCGAAGAATGTGATTGGTTACAGTAGCACATCATGTGTTTAGTGAGGACCATGAGGGTGTACAATGGTATGTGGGAATGACCTTGGGAGACAGGAAGAAAAGCCACGGGCTAGACAACGGTCATGCAAAAGGTATCTCAGCCCACAGAAGGAAAAGGGATGTGGGAAGCGTCTCAGAGGTGATCCCTTCCTAGTTTTCCAGAGAGTAAAAGGAAAGGAGGGGAGAAATACTTTCAGACTTGCAAGATTCTGTTGCTGTAACTTTACAATAAAGGTAGTGTTAGTACTCATGGCTTGTGTATGGACTACCTTGAAGTCCTGACAGGGTAGCATTACAAAAACAACCATTCATTGAGTTATACAAAGGCTGTATTCTTTGGAGTTACTGCCGATGTGTTATTTTGTAGGTGTTCTCTCTCCCTGGCCCTGCTTCCCAGAACTGTTCCAACTCCCAGTGTTTTAATTATTCTTTAATTATTCCCAGCATTTTAATTACAAATACCAGCATACCATAGACAACCTCAAAGAGCAACTGGAACAAAACATGACCCCAGAGCATACAAATATATTGACAACCACCATCAAAAACACATCCTGAAGACAAGCTGAGAAAAGAAAAACTAAACTTCAAACTAAACTGCTCAAACTAAACCCCGGAAACAAAGAGGTACCCGAACCCGACCACTATCCCCTGCAGAACACAAAATCCTCCAGAAAGGCCTCAACTATAACATGGACAACGCTAATCAGCTAGAATTCTGTGCAGCCTTGGAAGCAGCATTCAAAACTACAGGACTCAACCCAGAGACCCAAGAAAACATAAGGCAGACAATCATACCACAGATCAGAAGAACATAGTATCAGCACCAACTCAAAGCAGAGGACAGAGCAGCCCTCAATAGCCTAAGGAAGGACCAAACCATCATCATCCTCCCAGCAGACAAAGGCCGAACCAAAGTTATTATGGATAAATCACAATACTTGCAAAAAGCCAAAAAGTTATTAGAGGACAAAGAAACTTACATCCCACTTAACACCAACCCAATAGAGAAACTAGATAATTTAATCAAGAGAACCCTTAACAACCTAATCAAGAAAGGCCAGATCACAAAAGAGGAACAGTGGCAGATGAAAAGCAGTGGACCCATCCTCCCACATTTCCATGGACGACCAAAAACACACAAGCCTGACACACCGCTCCGACCAATTGTATCTTTACCAGGGACTCCAACGTACAACACAGTGAAAGAACCTGGACATCTCACAGAGAAGAGCAAATATTCTATCAACTTCTCACTACAGTGCCTCCAGAAAATCAAAAATGTACACATAGATGAAGACGAAATTATGGTCTCATTTGATGTCACAGCACTCTTTACGTCCATAAACCCGGAACTAGCGAAAGAATCCATATCAGCAGTACTACACAACACACCCGACCTAACCAAATATACCCAGATCGAAATACCCAGAATCATGGACCTCGTCAACCTCTGCCTCACCACCACCTATTTTCAGTTTGATGGACAAATATACCAACAAATCAGAGGCACACCCATGGGATCACCACTGTCAGGTGGTCTCATAGCAGAGACGGTAATGCAACGCCTAGAAACTATAGCACTTCCACACATACAACCCAAAATATGGATCTGGTATGTAGATGACACCCTTTGTTATAATAAAAAAGGAACAACTAGAGAAGACACATGAAACCATCAACATCTTCAGAGGAATAAAATTCACCAGAGAGGAATAAAACAACAACACGCTACCCTTCCTGGATACCCCCCTCAGCAGAGGAAACAACAGCAAATTGGAAACCCAAGTTTATCTGAAGACAACCCACACTAACCAAAGTGCTCCATTACCAAAGCAACAATCCAACCTCCCACAAGAGGAACAGTGTAAGAACATTAATCAAATGAGCACAAACGCACTGCAGCAATCCAGAACAGCAGAAAAAGGAAACAGACCGCCTATTCAACACCTTCCAACAAAATGGATATCCACACAACTTTATCAAAAAGTGCCTGGCCATTCAACCCACTACAACACAACCAACACAAGCTATGAAAAGCATAACACTACCATACGTCAGAAATGTCTCAGAAACTACCAACAGACTATTACAACCACATGGCATCTCTGTAGCACACAAACCAACCAAAGCCCTCCAAAACATCTTAAGCAAACCAAAAGACCCAGTAGCCCATGAAGAAAAAGCAGGAGCCATCTACAGCATACAGTGTAAGGACTGTAACAGCCACTACGTAGGACAGACAGGCAGAAGGCTGGCAGAGCACACCCACGAGCACCAACTAGCAGTCAGAAGACACTATGAAAACTCCTTAATCTCGCAACATGGACAGACTCAACCACAGTTTCAACTGGGAGACTGTCAGTATCTTAGACCAAGCTAAATCCAAAAATGCGAGGGAATTCCTGGAAGCTTGGCACTCAGACAAGGCAGCCATCAACAGGCACATAGAGATAAACAACATCTACACACTATTCCAAAGGGACCATAAAAAAGATCAGAACATCTCCTCACCAGCCATCATCACCCAGATAAGCAGAGATTAACACCAAGATTATCACCAGACATACAATCAAGCAGTAAACAATACCCTAATCAAGGAACTATCAGAGGGGGTAAAAATAAATCAAAACAAAACCCCCACCCCCACCAACACTGGCAGGGCTGGTATATAAACAGAGAGCAAACCCCACTCCCTTCTAGCACTGAAGATGCTACCTAGCCAGGTAACGAAATGTTTGCAAGAAAACAACCAAGCTCAGAGAACCCCAAGGACTCCACAATTATTCTTCATATATAAACATTTTTATGGTCATGCTGACACTTTATTGTCTCTGGAAAGCTGGGTTTCAGGCAGGGGTAATTTGCTTGCCAAACACCGTATTTTCTAGTGCAAAGGAAAGCACTTCTTTGAAGTGGGTTTGAGAAGGAAACCAGCCCTGCTTCAGACAGTTGAAGTGTAGTGGAAGGGCAAACCAAGTTGTCAAGACAAAACATGGCTACCTGCTAAGTTGTAGCAAACTCTTTCTGGGTTTCAGGATTCTGCGCATCAGAGCAAGCACTGATGTCATAGAACATGGAAGCCTCACATGTTGTTATACAATCATTTAATGAGCTTGTTTTTCAAAGGCAATTTTCATCTGCTTCAATTTATTTTTAAGAAAACATCCGCAAATACTTAACGCGTATTGAATGATGCAACATCTATTGTTTTATTTTAGTTTTCAAAACCTGGAGGACCAAGAGGACCAGGAATAAATCATAATAAACTGGAAATTTACAAGGTTTGGGGAAGATTAATTTCTAGGTTGATGAAATTAAAGAAATAATGGCCAATATCTCGTCAGGAATTGATTTACAGGCCTCAAAAACACTGTAGGGAACAAAATTGAAAACGTAGAAACTAGACAAAAGGGCTTTTCATTTTAACATCAATATTATTTATTTGAAAATGCATTAATTTTATTGTGATGTAAACCTGATGCTTAAGGTTTAACACTGAATTATTTAGTAACTTCTGTAGCTTGCCTTATCCTCTACATCAGGGTTTCTCAACCTTGGCAACTTTAAGATGTGTGGACTTCAACCCGCAGAATTCCCCTGCCAGTGAACACTGCTCTACAGATTGGCTTTTTTGCTCAAAAGCATATCAAAATGCATTTTAAAATATGTATTTGTAGGTTAAAAAAGGAGAGCCAGTTTGGTGTAGTAGTGAAGGCACCAGGCTAGAAACCGGAAGACTTTGAGTTTGAGTCCTGCCTTAGGCACAAAGCCAGCTGGGTGACCTTGGGCCAGGCCCTCTCTCTCAGCCCTAGGAAGAAATAGAAAACAAGGGCAAACTACAGTATTTATCAGCATATAACATGCACAGGTGTATAACACACACCTTAATTTTAAGAAGGAAGTTTGAGTAAAAAAACTTAAATTTAAAATAAATGACTTGGAAGCAAAATAAAGGGAGCTCTGAACTTTTTGTTTATTAATATTTGTACCTGTCAGGCCTAGCCCAAGGAACTCCAAGAGACAATGCCAATTCAGTCCAGCTATGTTTATTAGCTACCACCTCTAGCAAGAACCTTCCCAGACTGAAACCCCAGTTCCCAAAGTCAGCCAGTCACAACAGTATGAATTCCTCAGGGAGGTGCCAGTCTCATCCTCTTGTTCCTCCCTCGCGGTTCTGGCGAGCTAAGAAAATGTTTATCTCCCTGAGCCTGGCCTTCATCATTCCACTCCATCACAGTACCGCTGTTAAGGTAAATACGTAATATGAAAGAAAAAACATCTCTTTGAATGAAGAAAACTGGCGCTCCCCATCGCTCACGCAAGCGCCTGAGCTCCGCAGAGCAGGAGGTGAGCGGCGGGTGGGCGAGCTCAGGTGCTCGTGCAAGCGATGGGGAGTGCCAGTTTTTGCTCGCTCGCCTGCCCGCCGCTCACCTCCTGCACTGAGGAGCTGCCCCGGTTACAGCCCTGGCTCAAATGAAGTCTCCACTCTCCCAGCCCTGCCGCTTGAGTATCGGCATATAACACGCAGCTAGGATTTCAGCCTCAGATTTATACACCGATAAATGCGGTACTTCCAAAAAACCTTGCCAAGAAAAGTGCAGGGTCTCGTCCAGGCAGTGGCCAGGAGTCAAGACTGACTTGAAGACGTGTGTACACTTTTTCTCTCTCTGTTAAAAACCATTTAGAAAAGGTCAATTCTGCAAAAAATGGGAAATGCAGTGAAAAAGAAAAATCGTTTAGGGTTTTTTGGTAGGGCTGTGAGAAAATGGGTTTTAACAAAGCTTTAGCCCTGAACAAAGTGAAATAGATTTGCTTCAACAAAGCAACTCAGGTTGTGTGGGTGATGTGAAGCAAAGAGGGGACATGCTTGTGAGAGACTTTGGGAAGGGGTTGAGAACACAGACATAATCAAGAGATTACACAATCTCTTGTGCGCACAAGTCAGCTGGCACCTTGTCTCACATATGGTAATTCAGCCCATGTGTGAAGAAACCTGAGAAAAAGCATCTCAGATCATTGAAAGAGAATCCACCTTAATACTCACTATAAATGAGGTTGTGAAATTGCCCTTACAGTTGGCAAGAGTCCGTATTTACACCTAACTAGCACTGGACTAGTGACTTTCTGAAACCTGCGTAGTTCTTGCATCCTTGGTCTCACACACGTATGTGGGGCTTGACAATAATTCAGGCTGAAAAAGTAATTCAGGTGCCCTCTAACTTCCAAGCACAGCTGAAGGTGGCTCTTAGCCTTCTTCTCTGGATTGGCAGTGGAGTTCCCCAGGCTTATGGTCTCTGGGGACTTCACTTGCCTCCTCTGAGGATGGGGTCTGAGGAAGCTTGGGAGTTCATGGCCACCATGACAGCCATGGGCCTGCCCCAAGTCTTCCAGAGCCCGACACATAATAGTGGTCAAACATCTGACCTGGTTTTTCTGTCAGCGCAATGGCAGGGTGTTCTGGATCTGGGGGAGATATTGGTTTCTCCCCTGTCATGGTCAGATCACTCCCTGGTGAGCCTCCAGTTCTCTGGCACCACCCCCTTCCACAGGGAGGCTGGGCCAATTAGATCAGCCCACCCCATATGGTTGATGGACCAGATTGGGTTCTTGAGGGAGCTTGGGGTTGTTCCGGAAGGTCTGCTACACAATCCAGCCGAAGCCTTGGTGGCCTCCTGGAATGATAGAGCAGCTGTGGCTTTGGACAAGATTGTGCCTGAGTGGCCCCTCTGTGCCCATGGATCCCAGAACTCTCTGTGGTTTACAGAGGAGCTAAGGGAGATGAAGGAGGGCAATGAGATGCCTAGAGCGTTGCTGGCGAACAACAAAGAGTGAAGACAATCAAACATGAGCTAGAGCCACTATTAGAGCCTACCTCATGGTGGTAAGGGGGGCGAAATGTAATTATTTCTCTGCCCTTATTGCATCCACTAGTAGCCGCCCAGCAGCCATGTTTTGGGTAACCCGGATCATCCTTGAAGGGAGTAATTCTGGGATTCACATACAGTAGTGTTGTCCAAACTTGGCCACTTTAAGATGAGTGGACTTCAACTCCCAGAATTCCCCAGCCAGCATGGCTGGCTGGGGAATTCTGGGAGTTGAAGTCCACTCATCTTAAAGTGGCCAAGTTTGGACAACACTGACATACAGGGTTGCTGTGAATCTAGTGGATAAAGTCACTCAGATTCGCTCTTCATTGGACTCCAGCCTTGGGGCAGGTGCAGTGGAGGTTATGGGGCCTGAGTCTTGCATGGTTATCTGGGAGGAGTCTGATCCCATTGAACTTGTGGTTTCTTGTAGCTGTTAATTCAGCCATTTCTGTGTTAGATCTGTGCCCCGCCTGGCTGGTCAAGGCTGCCTGGGAGAGTACGCGTGTCTGGGTCTGGGCAGTGGTTAATTCTTCCTTGAAGGAAGGGGTGGTCCTGATGGCTCTTAAGGAGGCAGTGGTGCACCCCCTCCTCAAGGCATCATCACTTGATCCAGCTGATCTGGACAGTTTTCATCCAGTCTCCAACCTTCCCAGCCTCCTACATGAGGCCGCTGGGTGAGGTGATCCAGTGGTCTGGGATGAGGTATCATCAGTATCCTGATGATATCCAGCTTTATATATCCAACCCAGGCTGCCTGAGCAATGCCATGGATGTCCTGTCCCCATGCCTGGAAGCTATAGGTGCCTGGATGGGCCGCAATGGGCCTCAACCCAAGCAAGACTGAGTGACTTTGGGTACTTGGGCCTCCTAGTGTTAAGGTTTTCCACCTTTGGTCCTGGATGGGGTGGCACTGCCCCAGATGGACCTGGTGCACAATCTCAGGGTCCTTTTAGACTCACAACTTCTGTTGAAAGAGCAGGTAGCAGCCGTGGCTAAGAGGGTCTTTGCACACCTTCAGGTTGTGCACCAGTTGTGCCCATTCCTGGACCGGGTGGCTCTGCTCATTGTCACCCATGCCCTCATGACCTCCCATCTTGATTACTGCAATGTGCCTTACATGGGGCTGCCCTTGAAGAGCATTCAGAAGCTTTAACTGGTGAAGAATGCAGCTGCACGGGTAGTAAATGGTGTCGGGTACTCAACACATGTAACACTACTGCTTCGTGAATTGCACTGGTTGCCAGGGTGCTTCTGGGTGCAATTCAAGGGATTGCTGGTTGTCACCAGGTGCTGGTTGTCATAAGGCTTGGGCCCGGGTTACCTGAAGGACCACCTGCTCCCAGTTGTTTCTACCCATCCAATTTGGTCCAGAGGATGGGCATGCTCTGGGTCCCATCAATCAAGGAATATCATCTGGCAGGGACTAGGAGACATGCTTTTCTCGCGTAGCCTCTCCCCTCTGGAACATCCTCCTTCCAGAGATTAGGATGGCCCCAAGGGTTTAGCAGTTATTTTTGTAATGATATAATGAGCTAGCCCATTGACCCAATGTTCTGACTCTGAACAGTTGTATTAGTGTTAAGGTAGCGTGTTGCCTCTTAAGCTGACAAAACCAAATCACAGCCACTAGATGCGGAAAATCTCTTAATGTTTTGCTCCCCACTGTAGCAGGTGAAGTCAGGTGACCAGAAGTGGGTGGGATCAAACTTATGGGCTGGTTCAGGTTCACGTGGATGTGCTCTTTTCCATCCAGTCCCCAGTCAGCCTCATCTGCCATCATTTCTTCATTCACTTCTTCATTCTCTTGTTAATGCTGCCCACCCACGGAGCAACTCTGGGTGGCTTGGTTGATTGATTACATGCCATTAAGTTGGTGTTGACTCTTAGCAGCTACAAAGCTAGATTTTCTCCAGGTTGATCTGTCCCCAACCTGGACCTTCAGGTGTTCCAACAATGCTCCCATTGCCACTGTAATTGAGTCCCTCCACCTTCTGCTGTTGTCCTCTTCTTCTCTTCTCTTCCACCATTCCTAGCATTAAAGCCTTCTCCAGAGATCTGTGTGCCTTACTGGAGGATTAAATACAGCAACGAGAAGAAAACAATAAAACAAAACAATAACAGCAGTAGAAAAACTGGGAGAAGACAGACACCACATACACATTGTTTGGTAACTTGACCCAACATGCTGGCCCAGGGAAGAGCCAGATCCTCAAGGCCCTCCAAAAGGCCACCAAGGTGAGGGTTAGGTCATTCTGCTTACCTCCCTAAAGAGCTGAACACAGCAGCACCATGCCAGCAATCTTTCAGATTTGCAGAAGAGTGATAGAGCTAAATTTTTATGAGATTCCCCTTCCATTCCTCCAGCAACCCTTTCCTAACATTATGCGAATGTTTCCCTGCCAGAAGGACATATTTACCATCTGACACATATGAAGTATGGAAGCCACCATACTTAATTATTCTTTCCAAGCCAAGAGAGTGTTAGAAGGAAATTATGTCCATGGGCTAGGCACTGTCTGTCTATCTGTCCATCAGGAGGATAACTCTCCAAAAACCAAATGGAATGGGACTACATTTGGTGGGGAGTGAGAAACTGACAAAAGACAGATTGAAGTGTACAAAGGGGGCAGATCTGGCTGGGGAAGGACACTGGAGAGAAAAATGCCCCCAATACATCCCAATAGGAGAAGGAGTTGGGCACAACTCAGAACGTTGTCACCTCCTCCATTCTAAATCCACCCTGCTGGCCACATCAGCCATGGTGGAGTGGATGGAGTCCACTGTGGGCTTCCAACTGCAACAGATACAGAAACAGGCACAATATGAAGGGGAAGCAGAAACACATACATACAGAAGCAACACCTGTGCACCCACCTTTATACACAAACACAGAGGCAACACCTATGTACCTACTCCAGTTAGATCCTTGCATGAACAGAGAGGGAGGGAGGGAGAACACATATGCACTCACCCTAATTAGTCTGTAAGGAGAAAGTGTGTGTGCCCACACACAAACACACATGCACCCAGCACATCATTTCATCATCCCCCCCCCCCCCGCCAAAAAAAGACAAAGATCTCTGCTTGTAAAAGGGTTGGAAGGAATTCCACATGCCAGGATCTGTGGGTTTTCCTAACCTTGCATATCCCTTAAGGATTGGTGGAAGCAATCAGCAGCTAGTGAATTGAAAGGGTGTCTGCCACAATTCCACTATTGTGCTGATCAGCACAACTGGCAGCACTTTAACTGCTTTAACTCAACTGCTTTTTAGCGCCAGGCTGAAAGTGTGGGATGGTGGCATGACAGAGCCAATCATGTGGGATCTCAAAGTTGGCATTTTCTCCTAAACTTAATTCATGATTTGGGTTTGGAGGAGCACAGGAAGAATCCAAAACATGACCATCAGAGTCTTCCAGTTAGTTACTTTCCATGCCTGTTGCAGAACCCCAATTGTAAGTTTTTCCCTGACCAGCAGCTGGTGACATGCTGAATGAGGAGGGCTGCAAAGCCAGAGGATTAACCCGGTTGCTTTGCCTATCATGCGCTACACATGTATACCAGAACAGCACCACTGAGTTGCGAGTCAGAGTAGGAGCAGGGGCACAGGATGGGCAATCCTAATGGGGCAGCAAATTTCATGCACATTTCATGCATGTGTCATGCACGTTTTCTGGCAACTCAATGATGGTCAGAAGAGATGTTGCTTGAGCAGCAGGAAGAGGCACCATGTGTGAAGAAGAAAAAGGAGAAGGTGATGCTCACATTTGCTCAGCAGCCCATCGCAATGGTTCTGCACATTACTACCTGCTGTTGTTTTCCCCTGCATCTTTTTATAAAGTAGGGCTGCCATGGATACTAAAAAAAAGACAGCTAATAAAAATCACTTACTCAGGAAATAAGCAGCAGCTAAAAGAGAGGGATTCAATTTATTCATTGCATCTTGGTGGGAGGGGAGCGAGAGGCAAATACATCCTCCAATTTTGTTAGGTTGAAGTCTAACGTTGCAACAAAATGAAGGGAAAGATTTGGGCTCCTTCCAGCTCATATAAGGTACCAGCTTTAGGTCTAAAGGAGCATTCTTTGCACATGATGCAAAGCTCCTGGGTGTAGTGGAATGGTTAGACATGCAGCACGCTAAGCTTTGGTTGGTTAGAGTTTCTTT
Organism: Python bivittatus; assembly: GCF_059951505.1. Lineage (NCBI taxonomy): Eukaryota > Metazoa > Chordata > Lepidosauria > Squamata > Pythonidae > Python > Python bivittatus. The sequence continues at coordinate 99,107,847 of NW_028277098.1, read as the reverse complement.
TTTGGGGTGGGTGGCTTAGCTCACTTTGCAAATCCATCCTGCTTGGTTTCTGTATGGTTCAATGGACTTACAAGTCCAGAACATGAATTTTTGGGAATCAAGTTAATAGCGTGGTGCAAATCCACCCCGTCTGGTAAAAACATGGTTCCATTTGTTGTGGAAAATTAAATTCAGTAATTCAGTAACTGGGTTGATGAACACAGTTCATCTCTGACCATTTCACCCTCACACAAAATGGTTAAAAAAAAAAACTGAGAGCATTTTAATTGTAGGGACAACATGGTCCATCCTTCCTGTAGGCATGTTTGAAGAACCTTTCTATTGGGACTTCCCTTTGGCATAGTCCTAAAATTTGTGGCAGTATAAAGAGGTTGTGGTGCACTTCTCAAGGGTTGTCATCATTACCGAGTTAGAGGATGGGAACAAAAGTAGGATCAGTTGCTAACCTGCCTTTAGCACCCTTTCCTTGGTGTTACCCTGTTCCATGGGCCCCAAATTTAATCCCTGCCTCATATCTCCAGTTGAAAGGACTCGGTAGCAGGTATTGGGGGGGGGGGGTGAGTCTTCACTTTAACTACAACCAGACAGGACAATATTCAGGACCAAAGTATCCATTAGGCACAATAGGTATCATGCCTAGGGTCCATGAAAATGTTTTGTTTGTTTGTTTGTTTATTTATTTATAATCAGAAAGAATAAAAGGAAGTAGGCATCATTTATTTTCATGTCTTGCCTTTCAAAGATGAGAATAGTGCAGGCAATACTATTCTTTGTGATACTCTATGGGAATGAAAGTTGGACTCTGAAAAAGCAGGATAGAAAGAGTATTGGTGCTTTTGAACTTTGGTGTTGGAGAAGACTTCTGAGAATACTGTGGGCAGCCAAGAAAACAAACCGATGGATCCTAGAACAAATCAACTCAAGAGTTTTTCCATGAGTCACAGATGACCAGGCTCAAATGATCTTACTTCAGACACATTATGCAAAGACCCAGCTCTCTGGAGAATGCTTTGATGTTGGGAAAGGTGGAAGGAAACAGAAGAATAGGATGAGCAGTATCAAGGTGGATGGACTCAGTTACAGCAGATGATGGGTGCACTGTTAAAAGAGCTGAAGGACCAGGTTGGGGATAGATCGTCATGGAGAAAATCTACCTATGTGGTTGCTAAAAGTCAACACAACACTGACTTGATGGCACATAATCAATCCATCTATCAATCAATCAATCAATCAATCAATCAATCACCTTTGCAACATGGTTCTCCCAATGCATTCCTGGCCATCAAAGTTTGCCCTAACTTGCCCTAAAGAAAAAGCAAAGCAGGATTGCTGCCCTTTCATCCCTCAGTAATAACCAGTTTGAATAGTTCTGCATCGATAAGTGATTGAAGATTTGTTAGGTTAACATGGACATTTCAAATTTACAAAGTGGTGCTTTTCTGCATGCCTAGATGAATTCGAAATGCCATTTTCTTTTGTTAATCTGCTAATATGTAAATAAATATGACAGTTTGGAATATTAGACTTAATTATGCTTTTCTGGTGTTGTTCCTCCTTATTAAGGATCTGTTTACTCTTCTTATGGCCAGCTTTCGGAAAGCAGCAACTAGATAAATGTCTAGTCAGAGATGATGCAAGCAGGGAGATGCGTTCTTTAGAATAATTTCCCCCTCCCACCATTAAATTTATATCACAGGAATTCCTAGCACTATCAATACCCAAATCATGATGACATTTTAATCTACACTGAAACAATGGAGGAACACGTGAAATTGGTCAGGAAAGTGCTGGAGAAACTGCTAAATGTGCAGTTGTATGCTAAATTATCCAAGTGTGAGTTCCATAAGGATTGCATTGACTATCTGGGCTACAGAATATCTAATAAAGGAGTGGAAATGGATCCCAATAAGGTGCGGGATGTCCTAGCCTGGGAGGCCCCAAAAACCAGGAGACAACTGCAAAGTTTCCTTGGCTTTGCCAACTTTTACAGACAATTTATTCCTAATTTTGCACAAGTAGCCCTCCCTCTGACTGATCTTTTAAAAATGAAGGACAAACCCTCGGCAGCTGCAAAAGCCCCCAGCGCCTCTTTAAAATGGACAGCAAAATGTCAGGAGGCTTTTGAAACCCTCAAGAAATTATTCACTGTTGAACCCATCCTAAAACACCCAGACCCAGCAAAGCCTTTTGTTATTCAGGCAGATGCCTCTGACGTAGCAACTGGAGCAGTCCTCTTACAAAGGGATGAGGAAGGTGTGTTAAAACCATGTGCTTACTTATCTCGCAAGTTCACTGAACCTGAGCGGAGGTGGCTAGTATGGGAAAAGGAAGCTTTCGCAGTGAAATGGGCTTTAACAAATTGGAGACATTTGCTGGAAGGAGCAGAAGATTTTGAGGTTTGGATGGATCATAAAAACTTGGTGGCTTTGACATCACCCAGAAAGTTGTCTCCTAAACAAATAAGATGGGCGCAATTCTTCAGCAGATTTAATTTCACTTTAAAATACTTCCCGGGAGGGCGGAATTTCTTGGCTGATGCTCTCTCCAGGCTGCCCCAGCACAATAGCCAAAGGGAGAAGGTGGTGTCAGCTGTAATCCCCAACCGGCAGGGGCCAGAAATGGTTGCTGCAGTCACTAGATCACAAAGTACTGCCACCAAAACCCTCCTCAAGTCAGAGTTATTAACGGACTTAAATAGATTCCTGGAACAGGATGAGTGGTTCCAGGAGAATAAGGAGGAACTAAAACAGAGAGAGGGGGCATGGTGGAAAGCAGATAGACTGTACATGCCCCAGGAGGCTCGCAAAATGGTACTACAAAGGTGCCATGATGATAAAACAGCAGGACACTTTGGCTTTGTCAAAACTTTACATCTACTCTGCAGGCAATTTTGGTGGCCTTTGCTCAGGAGAGATGTGGCAGAATATGTAACTACCTGTCCTGTATGCGCTATGGCCAAAAGGCAAGGGGGGAAACCCCGTGGGTTATTACAAACTGTGGCCTGCCCCGAAAAACCATGGAAAGAAATAAGCATGGATTTTATTGTAGGCCTGCCAGAGAGCAGGAAAATGACTGTAATTTGGACTGTTACTGATCTCTTCTCTAAACAAACTCACTTCATCCCGTGCAAAGCCATCCCCTCAGCGCCTGAACTAGCTGCCTTGTTTATCCAACACATATACAGATTACACGGTTGTCCTGAAAGAGTGATCAGCGACCGGGGGGTCCAGTTCTCCTCTAAATTCTGGAAGGCATTTTTAACCCTTTTGGGGTCTAAGCAAGCAATGAGCTCTTCCTTTCATCCTCAGACGGACGGAGCGACAGAGAGGAGGCATGCGGGGTTGGAACAATATTTGCGATGTTTCATAAACCATCAACAGGACAATTGGGTGGAATTATTACCTTATGCTGAAGTGGCTTACAATAATGCTGTCCACAATAGTACTGGACTGTCACCTTTCCAAATTGTATCAGGGCAAGACTTTGTACCTATACCTGAACTTCCTCACGCTCAAACAGGGGTTAAAACAGTAGATGAATGGGGGGACAGGATAAGGAGATTGTGGCCTATCACTGAAAAAGCGATTGCAAAAGCTAGAGAAAGTTGTAAAAAAAAAAAAGTTATAAAAAAGTTATAAAGCACAAGCAGATAAGAAAAGAGCACCACATGAATCGTGGAAAGTGGGGGACAAAGTGTGGTTATCTACCAAGAATCTGAAATCTTCCAGGGCATGTAGAAAGCTTGATAACAAATACATAGGACCTTTCACAGTGGATAGAGTAATTAACCCTGTGTCTGTACGCTTGAAACTCCCCAAAACCCTCAGGAAGATTAATCCTGTCTTCCACAGTGAACTATTGAAACCCTACAAGGAATCTGATAAATGGAGGCCGGCAGTGGCCCCTCCTGAACCTATTATGATCGAGGGGGAACAACACTTTGAGATCAGGGAAATATTGGACTCTAGAAAATTCAAAGGAGACATTCAGTATTTGGTACAATGGAAACATTTCCCTAAATCACTGGCTGAATGGATCTCCAAAAGACATGTTAGAGCTCCTGACTTAATTTTGGACTTTTATAAGAATTATCCTAACAAACCCAGGTGAACGTGTTGAACTCTATGGGATGTATGTTTTCTTAATTCCAGTTCCTCTTTTTCTTATTTCTAGGCTCCTGGCCAGCGTGGTGAAGAGGGTTTTTTTGGAGGGGGGGGCAGTATGTCAGAACCTGCCTCACCCAACTGTTGTAGTTTTCCATTGTATTGCATTCGTTGGGAGTTGGATTGATTTGCTTCTGCCACTTGTACCTTGTGGGGGGTGGCTGTTAATGGTTGTAATGGGAGTTGGGAAGCAGCTTAACCATATATGGGCAATTTAGACTGGCTTGATTGCCGGCAAGGCAGCTGGGGCCCAAAGAGCCCGGAAGAAGCTCGGAGAGGAAGGAGAGAGGTCAACAGCAGGTGAAGAGGAGTCACGACACCAGGCAATAAGGGGAGGGGGGATAAATAGAGGGAGGTTTACCCAAGGCGTTAGTTTTAGCAATGTTCTGTTTACAAGCTACATGTACCTCTTAATAAAGAAGTATTTATCTGACCCAAGCCTGGTTGCGTGAGAATGCTTCAGAACTGAGAGTTGGACATCGTGGACTTGACACTTACCTTTGCTCCAAACTCAACTAACACACTGTAAACAAAACAATATGGCGGCCACCATTTCATTCAGCCCAGATGGATGGAGAACCTTGGAGAGAAAACAAAGTAGCATATTTCTACAAACTGTGGACATCCATAACCCAATTATTCATTCTAATTATTAGGCAATGGTAAATAAGCATTAAAACGCATGACCTTATGAGGGTGCTGTAGACCCATAAGCCACCTGAAGATGCCATATGTCAATGGCCGGCCTGTGCTGGCACAGCTTTTCATATTTGGTCTTAAAATGTCAGTGGTTCATACTGTAAGATTGGGTTGTTTCACCTTGAGAGGTTACCAAGTTTCTATTTTATCTTCAGAAAACTCATTTGAACACAGACAGCCACTGGCTTATGAAGCTTATTATCTGTTATTTTCCGCTTTGGGTCATTGATGGGATGGCTGTGTGCATATAAAGATTAAACCTTGTTATACATCCATTGGAGATCTGGCAGCTAATAACAAGTATTAGATTTGGCAGAGATTGAATGAAGAACTTGAAAGGAATGATTTCACTCATCTTTTCTGCTGTTTTCCTGGATGAGATGGCATAGCATTGGTATAAAATGTGATATAGGGAGCTGAGTGGATGTTAGTGGGGTCAATTATTGTCCAACTGGTAATTGGGTCAGGTGGGCATAGCATGAAACTAAAAGTGTTGCTGAAAAAAATGATAGAAGGGAGAAGGCAAATTTAGAAATCATCGTTGAGAGACAGTTCCTTTATCCAGTTAACCAGAATAAATAAGCTGGGGTCCTAGAAATGCTTGGATGTTAACACTAAAGATATAGATGATTCATTCCATAATCTATTTCATATTATTTTGACCCATTGACTACAGAGCCATTCTCTCTTGCATCCTCTCTCTTATCATTACAGATTTGAAAAAAGCCATCTGGGTCAAGAAAAGCTCCCTCCTCGGTGCAGAAATTAAGGCACCAACCTAGAGCTGCCATGGTAGAAAATTGACCTAAAGAAATGCCAACAATAGGCAGGATCCAACCATCATTGGATTTGTTCTAAAGCTAGCAGGTTGAAGTGAGCCTCTTGTCTCTTGCATTCAGACAATCCAAGAGGAAGAACCTCAAGGTTACATAGATCTTAGTTATAATATTGATTAAAGACAGTGGGAACATGCAGATGTGCTAGCAGAGACCTCACAATACAGAGAGAATTGTTTTACAACCAATATGGATGCAAGATGACAGAAAGGGAGACTGTCAGGTCCAGCCCAAGAACAATGGTGAAATGGTCCAATTGAATATAGTTCCTATTTGCTTACACCTTATAGACAGAATCTTGACAAACTAACTCTGTACTACAGCAACTAGTGGATATACCCTGGGAGGTTCTAGGGAGTGGCTATCCTGAACCTCTTTTGCTTCTCACATTCCCCCTGAGGATTATGCACCCCTTCCTTCCCGATAGCCTTGGTCTCCCACATCGCTCTCCTCCTCGTAGATACGTTCCATCACAGAGACACAGGTAGCATTCAAAGTGTGAGGAGACTAGAGCAGTGTTTCTCAACCTCTGCAACTTTAAGATGTGTGGACTTCAACTCCCAGAATCCCCCAGCTGGCAGGTGTGGATTTCATCTCCCAGAATTCCCCAGCCAGCCATGCTGGCTGGGGAATTCTGGGAGTTGAAGTCCACACATTTTAAAGTTGCCAAGGTTGAGACTTGCACTGCACTAGAGATACATTCTTTGAAAAGTAACCTAGAAGTTTTGAGGTATAAGAGGTTTTGAGGTTTAATTGTTGTTCCAACAAACGGATGCACTGCAGAAGGAAGAAAAAGGAAAGAAGCCAGCAACACATACCATTGAATCTGCTGCTTAGCTAAAGGATTAAATTCTATATGCATTTCTATATTCTACTGTTGCAGAAATGTCGACTATTTCCGTCATCATGCACAGCAGCACTAAAATTCTGCCTTTCAAGGAACATCTACAAGAATATCACTGAAGAGCTGCACAATGACATAAATAAGAATGGATGTATAAAATGAAACCACAGAAAGGGACAAGCAAAACCTTGCTAAATACTCAGGTTAGTTCTCCACACGACTGAAACTCTGCTTGAACATATGTAGTGAAAGGGAGCTCACCATGCCTCTGAATAATTTGTGCCACTGTTATCGACAGGAAGATTTTCTTAATATTCGGGTGGAATTTGTTTTCCTGTAACTTAAATCCAGTATTCCAAATTTTACCTTCTAGGACAGTAAAGAAGAGGTCCTCAGCACGATAATCTTTGAAGAAAGGTTTTCTGAAGGCTAAACCTCAAAACCATTTATACCTCAAAACTTCTAGGTTACTTTTCAAAGAATGTATCTCTAGTGCCTTAATTTGAAAGTTGAAGGTCCTTCAAACTCTCTTGATAGGACTTTCCCTTAAGTGAAAAGCTTTCCCATCTCCTGGAAATGTCTTTTTTTTTTTTCAGCTCTTCACTAAGTTTTCTCTCCAGCTTAGGGTTGCCAGACATGTCCTCCTTTCTGCCCTCATGTCTTCCATCCAGCAGGCATAGCCTTAAAATCAAAAACCGTCCAGCTTTTTGAGCATCTTGGTTTTTGTTTTTTTATTCTGGACTGTTTTCACACCGATAATCTTTCAAACTTTTGTGTATTGTGACCTTGTAAATTGTCGGCTTCTTTCTTTCCCCCGGCTGTCGACAGACTCTTCTGGCTAGATTTACGTTATTTAATTGATTTCCTGATTCCAGCCATCAGCTTCAATCCAGCCTCTTCGAATCCAAGATTACTGGAGTCTGGAGATCCCGTATCTCCTCATACATTTCTAGGGTGAAATTTGTAAAGCGTGTTGACGATTTTATATTATTGCTAGCATCTGTTCTTGAAAATAAAGATTTGCTGGAAAAAAATTACAGTTGAAAAACCAGTCTTTCTGATGCTGGAAAAAGTAATTCCATAAACATGTAGACCTGGGTATATTTATTTGCAGTTTTTTGCTGTAATTTTTGTCACGGATGTTAAGAAAGTTGAAGAGTTAGCCTGTCCTCCTTCCCCCACCCTTGTCCTCCTTTCCAATTTATCTGTGTCCTTCTTTGCCTGTCCAGATATTTGGGAACCCTAGTCCAGCTGCACTGGCTTTTTCTGCTGTTTCCTCCCCCAATCCCCAATCTGGATTTGATTTTTTTTTTAAGTCATGGTGCTATTAGTATTTTTTTTCCCCAGGGAATGCCACCCCTCTCAAGCTTCTTTTGTTTTTAGTTTTATGCAATGCATTTGTTCTGCATGCATGATTGTCTCTCTCTTTTTCCCATGTTATAATTTATTTATTAAAGCATGGAAAGAAACAGAATACATAGCTGCTTAAAGGGGAAAAAAAGTAGACCCAAAAAATTGTGGGTAAGAATAAAATATCAATTATCATAACATTCAAATGTCATGATTTCATTAACTGAGTAATTAAATCTAGAGAACTAATTTCATTAAGATCTCCTTTTCTGATGAACTCCTCCTTATCCTACTTTTCATTGCCCTAAGTTTATTAGGATAAACTTTTTTAAAATCAGTGAATACAGTTGACTATGCTCAACTTAAAATCAAGAACCCCAGTATTACATGGTCATTTTTCCCCCAAAGCTGAAGTTCTTAAACTTCTTTTAATATGATGACAAACCTTGCCCTTATTCTAGGAGGTTTGATTAGAATCTCATTATTTTCAAAAAGGGTTGATTTTTTCCAAGTGTCGCCTAATTGTAGTATTTGGCATTGGGCCAAGATCTCTTAACTCTTATTAGCAGAGATTTGCAGGGCTCTGTTTATCTGCAGGCAGGAGTCAAAAAAGGCAAGATGGCAGCTGTGATCATGCAATCAAAGCCTGGTTGGAGTTGGTCATTGTCCAAATTTAGTAACTAAAACAAAAAAGGCTGGTGTTTTGACTTTTCTGACCCCCTTCGGCCCCAGCTTAATAACCTACCTATCCGCTCTACAGCCTGAGTCAATTTATCCACAACAGGAATCCATAATAGCTGGTTGAGCAAACAGTAATCACAGGAGCATTTCACACAATGTTTCCCATTAATCTAAAAAGTTGGTCTTGCAATACCATCTTCTTCTTTTTCAATCTAGCAGTACTGGTTCTGCCAAAGAGAGCAGACAGGCTTTATATAGACTGTCAGAACTTGCAACACTTTTCTGATGAGAACAATTTTCACAGGAACATCGGCCTATTTCATACGACGGTCTTTTATTTCATTCCATTCAACTCCTAGTGAGCCTTGCTTCACCAAGACCCATCATGTTACTTGTCTGCCTGTTGAAGCAAGTTAACTTGATCAGTTATCACCCAGTTGGGGTGGAGGGGGGAGCGTCATTCTTTAATATGGGGGGGGAGAAAACGAAACCAAAATTATATTTTAAATATATACATTGTTTCCCCTTCAGATGCAGACTCAGACTCTATTGCAGTCAATGACCAGTCCGTAAAACACTTGGCTACATAAAATTGATATTGATTAGCTATTTAAGTAACAAATTTGTCGGTCAAGCTGCTGTGCATCTTACATATTAAGTGACAGAATTTGGCCAACTTAAGGAAATAAAGTCATTTGAATCCGAGAGCAAGAGGTTTAAATAAAACCGATCAGAGTGGCTAGGATATTGAATTAGGTGTGGAGTTAACAGCTCACAGCAAGTGACAGTATGGTAAAGCATGTTTAGAGGTTTCTGTGACTCCTCCATCACATGGGCAGAGTCTGGATTTAAATGGAACCCCTTTATATCTCCCCTCCAAAACTGCTGATGGAAGTGCATTGGACTGTGCTAAGATTAGGGCCTTCCTTAGTTTAGAATCAGTGATTTGGTTTAAATACCTAGCAGGTCTGTAAGGAGTGCAAGGGCTTCTTAAAAATTCATCTTTGGAGAGAGACATCAACTCTGTTTGAAGGTCAATGTCCTTGAGGTGCTGCTTAATTGCCTTTTTGATATGTTCTTGCCTCAGCATGGAAAACTGCTTCCTCTTTGGTTATCCCCTGAAGCACAAACCTGTTCACCAGCTTGTGGGATGGTCCCAATTCAGTTAAAGCTGTGTCCAGTGGAATCCTGCTCCACCCTGTTGACTCGGCCTCAAACAGCTCCAATTTCCTTCTCTGCAGGATGAAATATGACCCCCAGCTCTTGCATTACACCCAAGATCTTGCATTTTGAGAGATCCCACTTTTGTTTCTATTCATTTATTTGTTTTCAGCATGAGATTTGGTATCCTTAGGGTCTGAAGATTGACCCAAAATTGTATAATCTCAAAAATTAATGAGAGGTTGTGTGTCCAATCTTTTCAAGAGTCACGTTTTGGACTACTCCAGCACTTTAACCACCAGACCACACCACCTCTCAATGAATAATGTGTATGATGCATATCTAACTACCTATTTAACGAGAGAGAGAGAGACAGAGAGACAGAGAGAGAGACAGAGACAGAGAGAGATTGTGCCAGTTTCATGTAGTAGTTAAAAGCACCAGACTAGAAACCAGGAGACCGTGAGTTCTAGTCCTGCCTTAGGCACAAAGTCAGCTGGGCAATCTTGGGCCAAGTCCTTCTCTCTCAGCCCTAGGAAGAAGAAGAAAACAAGGGCAAACTACTTCTGAAAATGTTGCCAAGACAACTGCAGGGACTTGTTCTGCAGTCATCAATTCAGGGTTGCCTCAGTGGACCATAACAAATAAATAGATAGATTTAATTACATTAAAATGCCAGCTTCAAAGAGGTACATTAAATCTATAGGTATAATGCAGCTATGTTGTTGTTTAAAAAGCAATACACAGACTCTGCAAAATAACCACACACACACAAAAGGCTGCCAATTTACGTCTGTTCTCTCCTGTGATATTTTGACATCTCTCCCTGTAATGAAATGTGGGAATGACCTTGGGAGACAGGAGGAAGAGCTGCAGACTAGGCAACGGTCAGATAAGAGGCAGCTGAGCCCGCAGAAGGAATGGGGGGCTGGCAAATGTCTCACAAGGGACCCTCCCTAGTTTCTTGGACTGTAATGGTGAGGGGGGAGAGAGGTACTTTCAGATTTGCAAGATCGATGTCAGCCTTGTGAAGTAGTTCAGACAAGAAATACACTCAGGAGTACTAGCTCTATCTTTATTGTAAGGTGACATTAACAGAATCTTGCAAGTCTGACAGTGAGGTGTTGCAAAGAAGCAGAGCCCTGTAAGGAAACACCTGAACTGTGCTCGCTCACTCTCTCTCTCTCTCTCTCTCTCTCTGTTTGCTGTGGAAAGAGAGAAAAAAGAGCCAAAAGCCACTAATAAACACTTGAGAAAGGTATCAGAAAAGTTCTGCACATTTTAAATCAAAGGGCATTTTTTTCCTGATGAAGAACAAACTCAGTGAAGGGGAAAAAATCATGCTCTCTGAACAAATTCCCTTAATGACAGCTTGTGGCAACTAAGGGGTCTGATTGCAGAATTGACTCCAGAGATTCCCCAGTGGCAGTACTTCATGAGAAGTTGGGGACCCACCAGATGTCTAATAAAGTGACAGATGAGGAGTTATCTTAGCACAGCAGTTTGAGAAGAACATAAGTGTTTTCACCAAATGAGGCTCAGCATTCCTTTGATTGCACATGTTGTCTTTTATGATAACATCTGGACAGTGTTTGTGAGAAACAAAAGTTTCAATTACACTGTTTTTCTCCTACCGATTTCTTATCTTTCCCTTTCCCTCCCCAAAATGAAACGGTGATCAGAATGTTTCTCAAGCACAATTCCAATGCTTAATTTTTTTTCATTTCCTCCAAAGGATCTCTTTCCAAGAATTCTCAGGAGATCTAGCCTTTCCACAATTACCATATGTAGTGGAATAAGGGGATGGCCTTGGGGGACAGGAGGAAGAGCCGCTACCAAAAGAACAGTCAGATAAAAGAAAACTGAGTCTGAGCCAAAACTGTAACCTGAGAAAACACCTCAAACAAGACCCTCCCTAGTTCTCATGAAGATAAAGGGAGGGAGGGGGAAGTGCATTTAGATTTGCAAGTTACTATATCTTTATAATAAAAGTAGTATAGGCTTGCATGAGTTTGGTTTCTTAGTCTGGTCTACCCTGAAGGGCTGACATCAATCTTGCAAGTCTCATACTCTCTTTCTAGAAAAGCAGAAGAACCCACTTTGGCTGCTAGAGATGGCCTCCAACCCGCAGGGCACACCTCTTTCTGCCAAGCACCTTGCTGCAGTATTGTTGCAATATCAGGAGCAAGTAGATATACAAATAACTAATTTACAAAATGCCACAATGCAGCTAAAACAACAGTTGGAAGAGAATTTGCCTCAACCCACTACACTGTAACACCCTGGCTCCTGTACCTTCATCTGCAATGCAGCCTTAGCCCCCTCCCCCCATGTTTACCTGCTTAGAAATATAGAATCATAGAGTTGGAAGACATCTTTAAGGTCGCCCAGTCCAATTCCTTGCTCATTGCTGGATCTGCTAGAGCAGTGTTGTCCAAACCTGGCCACTTTAAGATGAGTGGACTTCAACTCCCAGAATTCCCCAGCCAGCCATGCTGCCTGGGGAATTCTGGGAGTTGAAGTCCACTTATCTTAAAGTGGCCAAGTTTGGACAACACTGTGCTAGAGCATCTCCAGCAGATCAGCATTCAACTTCTGTTTAAAGACCTTCAATGAAGGAAAACTCACTACATCATAGGGCAGTTTGTTCCTCTAGCTGACTTCATATAGTCAGAAAATTCCTCTTGAGGTCTAGCCTGAACATCCTTCCTTGCAATTTAAACCACTAGTTCCCATCCTGCTTTCTGGGACAACAGAGAATAAATCCACTCCCTCTTCTGCATAACATCTACTCTCCTTCATTGCCCCTTCTGTCATCTTATCTTGACTCCATTTCCCTCCTCTTCCTCTTCTTCTGCTGTTTCTCTTGGGCCAGTTCCTAACTTGTAAGGTGCTCAAGGGAGGGATCTGGTCTCTGTGTCTTTGAAGGTGTCTTCCACATAGATGGTGCTATTTGCCAAGTCAGCAATTCATTGCTCAACCCATTTATTAACCCCTTGAAATTAATAGGAAATACACTATGATTTCTGTTTTAGGAGAATATGGAAAAACTATGATAGCTGTTTCCACATATGGGAAACAACCAGTCCTTCCGATCTGCAAAATGTTATCTTCAGATAACAATATTCTACAATATCTTCATCCATGAGAATGAGTGTTTTGATCCCTGGATCTCATCTCTCATCCCCACCCGGCTGTTCCATTCCATCTTTGATCCAACAGGGCTGATCTGGAATAGACTATCTTCCTGTTCATTCTGTCTTGACTCTTTTCATTTGTCATGTTTGCAAACAAATGGATCATTCTAGTATGATAGAACGATCCATTTGTTTGCAAGCATGACAAATGAAAAGAATCAAGACTGAATGTTTTCATTAAGCTGATCATTAGTCATGCAGTAAACCATCATTAACACAGGGTATTTTCTGTTCAATGGATGTCCTCTCAGGCCATATTTTACTTTATCAGGTCCATATTTTCTTCTCAAAATCACCTATAATGTACTCAATGCTTGCATTTTTAAATAGTGTGAGCTACTTTATATGTTCAATCGTGAGGAATATTAAACAAATCAGGAAGAAATTGTTTCTTCTTGCTGTAACTCTTTGGATGGAATGCCATTGCATGATCTCATGTGATTATATGGGTACTCTCCCCAGTTTTGTAAATTTTAAAATGGAAAAAAATAGCCCAAACATGATCCCACGATCTTATCCCCAAGATCTTTTAAGATCTTGCCCAAGCACCACTATCTCATGTAGTCTCCCTAAAATTTCATGTGAATTTGGAATTCCAGTCTACAGTCCTAAGTTCTAGTGGCTGTGGGTTTTTTGGGCCCTTGAGGTCTGGAGAGGTGACATCTTTGACTCTGAATGGGTAGCACTCTCCTGGACAGAGTTGTTGGGGTCCTCCTGGCCTTGTGGCTCTTGCTCAAGGAGCAGGTAGTAGCTGTGGCCAGGGGGAGCTTTGCACAAATTTGTTTTGTGCACCAATTGTGCCCATTCCTGGACCAGAAGGCCTTGCTCACAGGAACTCACACTTTAGTCACCTCCTGTTTGGATTATACAACACACTCTACATGGGCTATCCTTGAAGATAACTCAGAAGCTACAACTGGTCCAGAATGCAGCAGCATGCACAGATCTGGGTGCCGTCAGGATTCATCTGTGTTACACTGTTGTTGGATGAGCTGCACTGAATTCCAGATGCTTTCCAGGTATAAGTCAAAGTGCTGGTTATAACCTTTAAAGCCCTACATGGCACAGGACCAGTTATTTGCTGGACCGCCTCTCCCTGAGGGTACCCACCCATTCTACCAGGTCAGATAGAGTAGGCACACTCCAAGTTCCTTCTCTCAAATACTATCATCTGGTGGGACCTTGGAGGTATGCCTTTTCTGTAGCTGCCTTAACCCTTTGGAATAGTCTTCCACCTGAGATCCAGGGAGACGCTATCTTTTTAGCCTTCAAAAAGGTCACAAAGGCCTGGTTCTTCCCCCAAGCACTGGGCTAGGACGGAGAAGAGCCAGTGACTATGGAATATGGGTTATCATGGTGCCATAGTGGGAAGGGTATGAAGTGTTTTTATATTGGCTGGTGTGGGTCTTCCGGGCTGTGTGGCTGGGCTGTGTGGCCGGAAGACCCACACCAGCCATCGTATGCCGGCCGTGAAAGCCTTCAACAATACATTGTTTTTATATTGTTGTTCTGTTGATTTTGTTGTGGGCTGCCTAGGGTTATTATATATGATAGCCAGCCATATAAGATGAATGAATGAATGAATGAATGAATGAATGAATGAATGAATGAATGAATGAATGAATGAATACAAACATACATACATACATACATACAATCTTGCAGGAGCTCATGGGAGAATACTGAAATCTCACAGCATTTGGCCATTTTTAAAAAAATCATTTTTCTTTACTGGCCAAAATCCACAGGTGACAAGTCCTGCCTTTTTGGAATCCTCAGGATCTTAATAATAACTCTTGTAGCTATTTACAAACTGAGCTTAACTGGGAATTTTTAAAAATCCGTCTTTTTTGTATCTCAAAATGTCACTTATCTACCAAAGGAGATTTGGTCAGGAAACAGGCAAAATTAGTAAATGCAACTTGTTGATATCCATGCTTCTTGACAAAGAAAGTTCATCCTTGCCAAGATTTATTTGGCAAGGTTGAATAAAAATCAGTTTAAGTTAGATTTCACATGAAGAAAATGTTACAGAAAGTTGTTTTTTAATAAATTTGCATATGGAAAAGATATATAGGAATACTAGAATAGAACCTGTGTATACTGTAGGGTCGTACAATGCTTCAGATTTGATTTCCAAGAGGTGCTTCAGAGCATATGAAAACATGAATATTGTAGCTGTCTTAAACACCTTAAAGCAGCTGTGCAATCTCAGGAAAAGACCCAGCTGCTTTAAAGGATTGCAGGCACAGTGATACCTTTGTGCTCCCACCTGAATCCAGGAAAAGACCCAGCTGCTTTAAAAGGTTGCAGGCATGATGATAACTTCATGCTCCCACCTGAACCCAGAAAAAGATACAGTTGTTTTAAACTATAGCAGACAGGTTCTACCTTCATGTTCCTATCTGAATCCAAGAAAAGACAGCTAGGTTTCAAAGCCCCTTTTAAAAACCAAATCTAAAGCATTGTATGACTCTGTACTGGGAACAATCCTGTAAGTTTTGTTGAAAACTTGATAGCGTTCAGAAAATAGGTCCCAAATTCATATGGCAACCATGGTTTGTATAGCATTTTTTTTCCCATTATGACTTGTTGAAAAACATCTTAGCCCAATTCAGTTCTTTTATCACACAGTCCGTGACTCATAAACTGCAACACTGAATGGAAGAGAATAATATATAAGCGTATGCAGTAATAGAAACTTGTGCTAACCATTGCCTACACCTTTGTCCCAGGTCCGATAAGCATTCTCAACAGCTTTGGAAACTAATTTCCCCTGGTGAAAATATTTCTTTAGGTTCCAGAATGGTGCTGTGATATATAAGCACCTAAGAACTTTGAACGAGCAAACGGTACCACTGTTTCAGCAAATCCTTGTCATGCTTCTTCCAAGAATGTTAGGAGAATTGTATTTATCAGATAATGCCATCAAAATATTGCCTCCAATTTAATCACCATTAGCTTTTGGGGAGCAAAGCAGCTTTAGAGCAGAGCTACAAAACCCAAGTGAGTGTAATTGCGTGAATTACGTGTTCTGAAGATTACTCCCCTAACAGCTTTTCTTAAGCAAAGTGCTTCCAACCAATTAATGCTGGAAAAAGAGACATTCTAAACATCTTTGCTTGTTGGTTTATATCATTAAACTTAGACTGCTTGCCATGTCCCCTTTGTCAGGAAATTCTCAGAAGCAGCAGAACACAGTGGGAACGAGTAACTACTTCAGAGGCTGTGCACTGGGTGGTCTGAAATGATTCAGTGCGATTCCCAGCATTTAGTTGGAAATTTAGAAAAACATGCACATCCAGAAATTAATCAAAGCTGGGCAAAATCATGACCCAAATTAATCAATTCTGGGCAAATATCCAGCTCTGAACTTTCACTGTTGATTTAACATTTGCCCTTAAAAACAAGGGGTGCAGACAAGCTTAGTTTTCAGTTGGGGGAATCACCTCTGCAGTGTGACATAATGGGTGTCCATAGAGTGTGGTCAAAAATGTCAAGGTGGAAGACAAAATGGCATGAATAGAAAAGATGGGCAGAGTTTTGATCATATTGCCAACTTGACTTTGACTGTACTGTGTGGACATCCCTGGTGAAATCTTTTTGGGGGGGGCGAAATGAATAGGTCAGTTATTGGACAGGATACCAGTGGGATCGGATGGAACTCTACAACAACACAAACATGTTCATCAGATTAGGAAGGCCAGGGATGAGCTCATCCCTAGTATTCATAGATATTCTACATACCCTCTATCTACAAATCTGGTCATTTCTTCTGTTCATCACTATGTGCTAACGGTAGTAGAAGATCTGTTGCTGATTTCCTATCCCCCAGGTGGTGGATGTTCAGTTGGACATCAAGTAAGTACAGGGAGGGAGGGAACTCCTTAGAGCTCTGGGGACTGAGTACACAGAAAGTAGCTACTAGTTTTCTGGTCTACAGCTTTCCATCTCTCTGGAACCTCATTGGCTTCCCATCTGGGGGAAAGAAAAAGGAACAAGCTCATAATGTCTTCCCTTGAGTTTCAGTTCATGCATAGAAACCAGGGGTGTACAATGCAAGAGAAGATTTTCACCCATCTACCTCTCAGTCACCTTGCCATTCAATCCATTTAAGAACCGCACCCATGATCATTCTTCTGAAATTCTCTCCTTCAGAAGGCCATTCTGAAAATAAACTTCTCTTTCATGGCAAGGAGGAAGAACAGGACTAGGAAATAAAGAGCAGGATTTTTATGCATGACAGTAATTGCAGCAGTCTAAAGAAAATAGAACTATAGACAGACAAATACAGTAAGTCCAAGGGCATCAGGGGGGTCAAGAAACCCAAGATGGTGGCTGCGATGGTGCAATAAAAAGGGGCAGGGCTTTCAAAAAGGGGCAGGGCTTCAATCATGTGGTTGTGGCTGCCGTCTTGACTTTTTTTGACACACACAGACCCTGCAGACACCCCTGAGGGAGTAATTCAGAAAAGCTGGCTTGCAAGCTGTTCCATCTCTGAGATGTTTGACACCGCAGGGAGTCTAAATTTAGGTAAATGTTCACTTCATCCAGAGACAGCTTTGGCAGAAAAACATAGTATTTTTCTTACATGATAATAAATAATCCTCATTATTTTATTTAATAGAGCATTTTAGGCCAAGAGCTAAGAAAGTGCTTACGTGCTCACATGTTTCTATGCCATTCTATTGTATTTGTGACGATCCATGGAAACCTGCAATAAAACTGGAGCAAGGGGAAATTCACTACTGGGTGGAATATATAAATAGAGCAAGAAAAATGCATTAAGTTAATACCATATTTGTTTCCATTCTGAACTTTTTTTCCCCCTCTTAGCTTATCTGTTTATTTTTTCTGCTTGGAACTCTCCCATCTTCCAGTCCATTTTCATGGGAATTTCAAATATTGGCTGTCAAAAGCAGCATTCTGTGTTTATTTAAAGATATATTTAGTCCCTAGTACATAGCAATTTTTTACTCTCTATTTTCAGTATCAGCTAACAATTGTTGCATTTCAGTGAGCATCAGTTGTCAGCAGTGCAAAGAAAAGGGCATGGATTTAAAGAAAGTTAGTGAGAATCATTCGTGGACTAAAAATAAGATTGCAGGAAGTGGACATGTTTAGCCTTCAGAAAGAAGACCAAAGAGGATTGGGACTGCATCTTGAAATATCTGAAAGGATGCTACATGGAAGAAGCTCTGGACCTATTCTCTTTTCATAGGGAAAGTGATAAGGAACTATTTTCCACAGCCATATAAACATGGACCAGAAATGGTTGCAGCTACCTAGATTTTATTTAAATATAAGGAATGAGTTCCTGATGGTAGAATATGTCCAACAATAGAATAGAACTACCTCAGGGGTGGTGGGTTCTCCATATCTGGTGGTTCAAAGAGGCTGGACAGCTACTTCTTGAGGATGGTTTTATGGATTTTCCTACACATTGGAGAGGGTAGGACTAGATAATCATTACGGTATCTTCCAACTCCACTTTTTATGATTCTGTGATCTAAAAGAAGAGGATGACCGCCTGCAAGGTGGATGGACTCAGTTACATTGGCGATGAGTGCATCATCGGAAGACCTGAAAGGCCAAGTTAGGCACAGATCATCTTGGAGAAAATCTACCTATGTGGTTACTAAGAGTCAGCAATGACTTGATGGGACATAATCAATTGATCAATAAGTGATGATCTGAAAGAGTGCAGAACATAAAACAATGGGTTCAAGTTATGAAAGACAGACGGACTGAATGTCACAAAAACACTTCTTCATAATAAGAGCAGTTTGATAGTAGAAACTATAAGCCAAAGAGGTGGTAGGCTCCCCTGGACAGTATGTGTTTGAGCACCCACTGGGGAAATGTTAATTTGGATTCTTCTATGGATTTGGGGGTTGACGCATAGCTTCAGTGGCCCATTGTACCGCTTGTTGTTGTTGTTTAGTTGTTAAGTCGTGTCCAACTCTTCGTGACCCCATGAACCATATTGCGCCAGGCCTTCCTGTCCTTCACTGCCTCCCTGAGTTTGCTCAGTTTCATGCTCATTGCTTCAGTGATGCTATCTAACCATCTCATCCTCTGCCGTCCTCTTCTCCTTTTGCCTTCAATCTTTCCCAGCATCAGGGTCTTCTCCAAAGAGATCTCTCTTCGCATTAGGTGGCCAAAATATCTGAGCTTGAGCTTCATTATCGATCCTTCCAATGAGCAATCAGGGTTGATTTCCTTTAAGATTGACTGGTTTGACCTCCTAGCAGTCCAGGGAACTCTTAAGAGTCTTCTCCAGCACCACAGTTCAAAGGCATCAATTCTTCGGCGCTCGGCCTTTTTTATGGTCCAGCTCTCACAGCCATACATTACTACTGGAAAAACCATAGCTTTGACTATGCGGATCTTTGTCGGCAAGGTGACGTCTCTGCTTTTTAATATGCTATCTAGGCTTGCCATAGCTTTCCTCCCAAGGAGCAAGCGTCTTTTAATTTCATGGCTGCAGTCTCCGTCTGCGGTGATCTTGGAGCCCAAATAAATGAAGTCTGTTACTGCTTCCATTTCTACCCCTTCTATTTGCCAGGAATTGATGGGTCCAGATGCCATGATCTTAGTTTTTTTAATGTTGAGTTTCAAGCCAGCTTTCGCACTCTCCTCTTTCACCCTCATCAAGAGGTTCTTTAGTTCTTCTTCAATTTCTGCCATTAGGGTGGTATCGTCCGCATATCTGAGGTTGTTGATGATTCTCCCTGCAATCTTAATTCCGGCTTGTGATTCTTCCAGCCTGGCATTTCTCATGATGTACTCTGCATATAGGTTAAATAAGCAGGGTGACAGTATACAGCCTTGTCGTACACCTTTCCCTATTTTGAACCAATCGGTTGTTCCATGACCAGTTCTGACTGTTGCTTCTTGGCCCGCATACAGATTTCTCAGGAGGCATCTAAGGTGGTCTGGTACTCCCATCTCTTTAAGAATTTGCCACAGTTTGTTGTGATCCACACAATCAAAGGCTTTTGCATAGTCAATGAAGCAGAAGTAGATATTTTTCTGGAACTCTTGTGCTTTCTCCATGATCCAGCGAATGTTAGCGATTTGATCTCTAGTTCCTCTGCCTCTTCGAAACCCAGCTTGTACATCCGGTAGTTCTCAGTTCATGTATTGCTGAAGCCTAGCTTGTAGGATTTTGAGCATAACCTTGCTAGCATGTGAAATGCTAGCAAGGTTATGCTCAAAATCCTACAAGCTAGGCTTCAGCAATACATGAGCCGAGACATTGTACATTGTACCGCTAGGGCCCTATTAATTTTTGAACCTCATTTGGTTGCCAAATATCAGCCCTTTGAGCTAGGCCAGGTCAGGGTACAGACACCAGAAAGATTCCAGGAATTCTACTTTATTGTTATAGGGCAGCAATGGCGAACCTATGACACACGTGTCAAAGGAGACATGCCATGACGTTTTGAGTGACACGCCAGAGTTCATCAACACCCAACAACAACTATCCTCCCTGTTTGAGTTACCAAAGAAACTGAGTTTCTTTTACTCGTATTTCATTTTTGTAATTATTTGACCTTTCTTTATATAATACATAGCACCACACATGATTGGACTATATCTTTTTTAAATATACAAATATGTCAAGAATTGTTTCTCTTTTGTGTGGGGGATGGGGTGGGGGTGACACGCCAGCAGAATCAAGTTAGGCATTTTCCAAATTTTTGACCTGCCGAGCCCAAAAGGTTCACCATCGCTGTTATAAGGTTATAATAACAGAATCTTGAGAACCTATCAGAGTTTCTCTCTGCTGTGTCTTATACCAAACAGAATCAAGGTGGGCCTATTTTGAGTTTCTTTCTCACATTTTCCATTTTCCAAAGACTGAGTTGCTGTTTTGCCTGACTTAATGGTTCCTTCCTTCCAAGGTCATCTTTACATTTCTTTACACTGACATTTATTTAATTTACATACTTACAGATTATCTTGGAAGAGCCACACAGCTCTTTCAGGATGGCTAACAAAATGTTACTGAACCATTAAATTGGGTCATTATGAAATGTGACAGCAATAGAAACCCCAGCAATCCAATCTAACATTTTATTTCTTCAAAAATAAGATTCAGTTTCAAATTTATTTGTAGAGCTAAACTTATCAACTAGGTCTTTAACACTATGTCAGAAAGACAGGAAGAGGAAACAAAATTCAGTCCATTATGGAATTCCACCGTGATGAGGTCAGTACCAAGCGGACCTTATCTCTTGTAGAAACCAGCTGGAAGTGAATGCTGATAGCTCAGACAACAGAGATTCAGTAACCAACCTTAACTACCTGGAAGGCTCCTCTGGGTAAAAGTGAACCTCTAGACTGTTAGAAATGTGAATTAGGACACAGATTTTTTTAGCACTTCGAATCTTAGTGTTGTGGAATTTTTGCCAAAGAGAGGGGCACAACGCTGAGGAGAAGAACCATGTTTATTCCATTGGGTGCCTGCTTTCAAGAAAGAGGGACCCTGCACAATAGAAAAGCATAGAATTTATACACTTTTGAGGTTGAGACGCAGGAAATCTGAGGGCTCTGATTCGAGGATAGGTTTGGATAGGTGTTAAATGGGGGATAAATGGTTTTCTGTTGTGAGATAAGAACCATGGCAAACCCTTAAGCAGACAGGTGATGGCCCTCCCATTGATTCAGCACGACAGTGTTAAGAGGGCTATTTTTGGCAGTGGAACATGGTCACTCTTGGGTCATGCAATAGCCTGGAGCTGATCCTGTTTTGCATGAGCAAAGAATGGCAGGAGGAAGTGGAGAAAAGAGATTGCAGGAGAGGCAAGGGGGAGGGGGGGAGAGAGTCCAGCTTTATCTTCTTATTTTTCCATCACATTAGAGTCAAGAAGGTATAGAGAAAGACATAAGGATCCTCTCTTTGTCCTCTCTTTGTCCTTCATTCTACCTGCCCTTTGTCTACGGAATGGATAATTTCAGGTTGCTTCCTTCTGCCTTTCTTCTCAGGTGCACCCACACAGAGCATAGGGGTACCCATGAGAGGGGGTCAAAAAGTCCTGATTGTACGCATGACCATGTGATCTAAGCCACCCCCACTTTTTATGTGCACCGCCTTGCCTGTAAAAAAGGGGCAGGAATTCAAGGTGACCAGCTTCTTGACACATCTGACTCCCCAGTGGACATCCTGATAGAGCACATCCTGCTGACTCTCCTCCTGGTAGCTAGCTAGCTAGTCTACTTAGGGCAAGATTCCCGCCCTCAGGAACATTCCCACCACACCTAGTATGTTTCCACCCGCAACACAGATTATCCCAAGCTTCCAGCTTTGAAGAAACGGTCCGTACTTTTGATTGGGGTGGAAAGGCAGAGTGACAAGGGTGAAGCCAGCATTAGGAGCTTTCCCCCCACAGTATCCAAGGCACCAGCATTCTTTGTGGCAAGTAACTAGTATCTGAAGATCTCCTGAAAACCAAATGAAAGATGGGACAGTTCCAAAGGAAGAGATGAGACTCAAATACAACAGTATTCATGTGTGTGTGTGTCTCTCTCTGTGTGTAAATAAAGGCAAGATAGGGGCTGCAACAGCACACTCCAAACCCTACACCTTTGTATACAGTGAGAAGTTGATGGCCATTCAAAACCATTGATGCTGTGATCATGCTTCCATGGCAGGTATTTTGCCCTTCTGGACCTCCCCCATCCCTTCATGGACCCCACTGCTCAACTGGCATTGAAGTTCAACATGGTGCCTTCTCTCCGGGTCATTGTCATAGTATTACAACAGCACCCCATTAACCATCTGGTGAAGAGAAGAAGCCCCACTCCAGAAGGAGATCCCATCTCCACGAAAGAACTGCCACGTTTGGAGAAGACAGCCCTGCTGAAGAACTCTTTCACGTCTCCTTCTTGTCCTCTGCAAGGATTCTGCATTTAAGAGGCAAAAGTAGGATGTGGATACGGGCGTAGCAAGAAGACCCAGGGTGGGGATGTGTTTCATGTGCAAATGCACATGCCCACCATGCGCCCGCACACCCTCAGCTGTTGCAAGGGTAAAAGTCTGATTTCTATAGCGAACAGGGAAGACTCACACTACTGACTTTCATCTTCCAGGTTGCCAAGGCAACGCTTGTGGTGGCTTTTTCTCCAAAAGATTGCCAAGTCTCCCATTTCGTTCGCAGCAAGAGAGGGCTTTTATTTGTTTGGTTTTGTCTTCAGAAAGTTGTTATATGTCATTAAAGTCTCAAATCCCCAGCAGCTGCCTGCATTCTCAACCCCAGTTCAAAATGTTCTCTGATAAGAAAACATAAAAGATATTTTAATTTGTGGCTTTCGGTTTAACGGCAAGGGGAGGAAACAAAAAACCAAAAACAAATTATGGCAATCACAGCCTCTCCTTTTCCATGGCATGCATAACAGAAAACCATTTATCAATTTTTGTTTTCCCTGGGAAGGGAAGGGAAGGGAAGCATTCAGTTAATTAGTGTCAAAGGACAGCCTGACATTTTGGAAGGACCAATGGAAGACTTTGCTCCACAGACCTGGCCTTTCTCTGATGATCCAGATTATCACTTCCATCATCCCCAACTGTCTGGGCACTTGAGTGCTCTCATTTCTGGATGCGATGACAAAAATGCATATGTAACACTCTAAAATTATTTTAAAATTCTAAAGCTATCTGTAAAATGGAATGCTTAGACTCCCCCAGACTCTTAAAGACTTGGGGGGAAAGATTGGTTGGAAGCCCTCTCCCCAACTGGAATAAGCAGAAAGCTTGCCTTGACACCAGTGGCAATTCATTCCCCATTGAGGAGCACCCCCAGGGAGGCTCCAGAAAACCAAGATGGCAGGACACCTGCGCAATTGAAGTTCCGCTCCTTTTTTACGTGCTTGTTTTGATGGTCCAGTTGCATCCGCCATCTTGATTTTGTTGGCTCCGCCCCCACATATACCCCTGTCTCCAGTATTCCCCAGAATGTGTTATTAATGTTAGACGTATCCGTAGCTGGACTTGCAAAAGACACCCCATGGATGACGCAAAAGTGTGGGGTAGATAATACGAGAGTAGGCCATCCTGCAGATAATTTGAAGCTAAACTGTGTAAAGCGTTAGATACAAAAAATAATCACTTAGAACTGAGCTCAGAAAGCTACTGGTAGCTGATGTCACTTTTTCAGAATCAATTAGTCAATTCAATTTATTTTTATAAATAAAAATTCCCCTCTCACCCCTATGGGTGGTCTGTGTCTTCCTCAATCTTGGGTCCTCTACCAGAGGCCTGGGAGTTTGAGGGATCTGCGCAGGATCTGAGCTGTTCCTGGCCCTGCACTCTTCTGGGCAGAGAGCGCGGATGTAGTTCCTGGGATCTGTGGGAGCCCCTCTCCCCGCTTAGGAGTCATGGCCCCAAGTGCTCCGACCACCACTGGGACCGCTTTGGCCTTGACTTTCAACATCCTCTCTAGTTCCTCCTTCAGGGCCTGGTCCTTCTCCAGCTTCTCATACTCCTCCTTCCTGATGTTGCTGCCACTTGGCACCGCTACATCTATCACCACCGCTGTCTTCTGCTCCTTGTCTACCATCACGATGTCTGGCTGATTGGCCAGTACCTGCCTGTCCGTCTGGATCTGGAAGTCCCACAGGATCTTAGCCCTGTCATTCTCCATGACCTGCTGTGGAATCTCCCATCTGGACTTGGGGGGGGGTCTAGCCCATACACTGTGCAGATGTTCATGTTCACAATGCCAGCTCCTTGGTTGTGCCGTTCAGTGTAAGCTGTTCCTACTTGGATCTTGCACCCAGCCACTCTTTGTTGGACTGTGAGGCCTCTTTGCACAATCTGCCCCTTGGGTCCTGTCTGGTGTGGTAGATCCCTGCTTCTGTGGATCTGGTGCTTAGCGCCTGTTCTTGTGCCGCTATGATCAGTGCCTCAGTGCTGTCTTTTAGTCCGGCCCTTTCCAGCCACTGGTGGGATTTCCCAGTGTCAGCCACCTCAGCTATCTGTTGGTGGTACATCCCATGCAGGGGCTTGTCCTGCCATGGCACTTCCTCTGCTTGAACTTCCTCCATGTCTGCTGCTGCCTGAGCCCTTCTCTCAGCAGTTCATCTTTGGGTGCCATCTTACTGATGTACTCCTAGATGCTCCAGGTTTCGTCCAGGACAGTGACTCACCAGACCCTGCCCGCCCTCTTTGCAGCTGGTGCACAGTCTCTGGGTGTTGGACTTGGGGTAGAAACCTCCATACATTGTGAGGATTCTTTCAGGTCTTCACACTGGTGTATATATATTTGAGGTACATATGCCTATTCAGTTGGCATGGCACCGGTAACAGGGGCTTGTCTTGCTATGGTACTTCTTCTGCTTGAATTTCCTCCCATGTCTGCTGCCTCTCAGAGAAAACTAGCACAAACTAATTCAGAATAAAGAGAACAAAGAAAGAAAGAAAAAAGAAGAAACAAAAGTGCAGAAAGGAAAAATAAAAAGAAATAGAAAAAAGCAGCTTTCGATTTCCTTTCCAGCAAATATGACTACAAAATTATCTCTTACTCTGATTACAAAAAAGAGCTCACTTTTTTCTATTATCCAGTTTTTTTTTCTAATCATCAAAACCACAAGTCATAAGTGCATTTTTTTCCGTTGTATGCAAAAAGCCTATAAGAGGTTTCCAGTCATCCATAAATGTAGATATTATCTTTTCTCAGATCAAGGACATTAATTTAGCCATCTCTGCAAGTTCCATCATCTTCACCAACCATTCCTCCAAATTCCATTTATCTCGGAAGGAAGGAAGGAAGGAAGGAAGGAAGGAAGGAAGGAAGGAAGGAAGGAAGGAAGGAAGGAAGGAAGGAAGGAAGGAAGGAAGGAAGGAAAAAATGGCATTGAAAGATGAATAATGTATATGAACAATATATAGGCATCTTAATCCATCGAGTTCTTTTGTTTACAGATATCAGCAACCACTGCCCAAAATTTTGCAGCCTGATTTGCAGCCAACGTTCTGCTGTCTAATTAAAGAAAGTCAATGTAAAACTTATCAGGCCAATAAAGGAAAGATGAGGCATCTTCAGCTATCATTCTAAAAGGAGCAACGCTAGAAACCCATGGCGGGTGGATTCAACCGTATCAGAGCTGCAGATTCAGTACGTTATAAAGACTTGATTGAATTTCCCAGATAAAAACTGCTGACAATAAGATGTTCAACCTGGCTGTAAGGAATCTTTGTCCAACTGGCCAAATAAGTGATGTGATAGGACTTGCCGGTTGCCACCTAGGATGTTTCGTCCTTTTTCTGATGTGCTCTGAGAACAAATCTGTTTCACTGGGTAGTTGGAGTCTAAAAGCCTCTTTTCTTCTGGGTAAATTCTAAGGGATGTAGAAAATCTACTGAAAAGCCATCGGAGCAGGAGTTTCCCCCCCACTGCATAGGACCATGAAGGCAGATAGGACAAGAGAAATCAGCCCTGTGGGAAGATAGAGCTGTTTAAACAATAAAGCTGTGTTTCTCAACCTTGGCAGCTCTAAGGTGTGTGGACTTCAACTCCCAGAATTCCCCAGCCTCCCCATGCTGGCTGGGGAATTCTGGGAGTTGAAGTCCACACATCTTCAAGGGGTCAAGGTTGAGAAAGACTGCAATAAAGGATGATTAACAATCTTCAGCTGACTGGAGTGCCTGGAGTCACAGGGGTACTTGGAGACACATTTAGGTTTCAAACCAACTTGGTTTATATTTTCAGTGTCTTGTCACTGGGGTAGGGACCTTCGTGTGAACCCAAAAGATATAGTGGCAAATAGTTTGGGGGGGGGAAGGAGGGAGGAGTGATATAAGCCCAGCTCTGTGCCTTCTAAAGCCAGGCTGTCTGCAAGGTGTGGTCAAAAAAGTCAAAGGGGTGGCCACAATGGTGCAGTTGTAGTTCTGTCAAGTGCAACAGAAGTAAAAAATTGCAACACCATCTAATCGCAAAAAAATTCCAACGTACGTGAAATTGCAAAAATTCAGTTGCAACCCACATACAAAACTGGCAGTTTCAATTGCAAGGCGTATAAAAAATGGCAAATTCTGGGTAAATTCTAAGGGATGTAGAAAATCTACCGAAAATTATAAGATCAGGAGTTTCCCCCCTCATATAAAATTGCAACAAAGTTCATTACAACCCACATATAAAACAGGCAGAGCTTCAATTGCTAGGTGCATAAAAATTGCAACACACACAAAATTGCAACAAATTCAATTGTGGTGCCCATGCAAAACAGGCACGGCTTCTATTGCACCAGCGCGGCCACCCTTTTGACTTTTTTTGACCATATCCTGCGGACACCCCAGGACTAAAGTCAGGACTAATTTTCAAACACAGTTGTCTGCCATGAGCACTCCTTCCTTCTTTTCAAGACTGAGTTCTCAGCTCATCTGCCTTGCTTCCTCCTTGTTCAATTCAGCGACATCTGTCACAAGAAAACCCCTTTATTCCGTCTTGCGTTTCTAAACAGAAACTCTCTTGTCTTCACTTGTTCTTATTGTTCTCCCTCAGAAGAGAGGCGACCTGAATGCCTTCTTCGTCTGCTAACTTTTTCTCGGCATCATCCTTTGAAAATAAGGCCTAATTAACCGGCCTCACTTGGCTGAACTTTCCGAGAACAGTTTGGCAGAAATGGCTGCCAAGATTGCAAAGTTGACGGGATGGAGGCCAAATCTTTAATCTTTAATATCCAACCTGGGCAAAACTCCCACTGAATTTAAGAGAAGTGTATTTTGTGCTGGGCCAGAGGAAATGGGGAGGAAGAGTTTTTAATTCACCAAGAGTCACAAATTCAATCCTTAGTAATTCCAGTTAAAGTTTTTTTTTTTTTTAAATCTCCTGAAACCGCAGGAAAGGTGGAGTTAGACAGTGCAAGGATTGTTCTGAATAGATAAACCAATGATTGAAATTTATCCTGAGTAGATACACTAGCGATTTAACTTAGGTTGTGCTCAGGGCATTTGTGTTGGGAGGTCAAAAGCATTAAGATGGTGGCCATGTCTTCACAATCAAAGCTCTGCCCTTTTCTGAGGGCAACAAAGCACTCAAAAAAGGGTGGGACTTTGATCAAGTGGGCGTGACTGCCATCTTGACTTTTTTGACCACCCCTGTGGATGCCCCTGGATGTGTTATGCAATGTATTCAGTCTGCTTACTGATTTAACCTATTTGGCTGGAGTTTTCACAATATACTGAACCAGAAACTATCCAAGCAGGTTCACACTCGCCACAAAGCCACAAAAATGCTAACCAAGTTTAAAACTAGCCAAGCTTAGCCCATTGTGCAAATGCAACTGGCAGAGTTGTAACTGGCCTGAGTAAGTGGATTGCGTGGAACCAGCCTTAGAGTAAGGCAAAGTAATGCTCTTATGCTCCTTCCAATTAAAGAGTTTGTATTATCCCTGTAAAACATCAAGGTGAATGATATTGCACAACTCCAAGAGAAATTAAGTCAAGATGTATTTGGACAGGAAGATGCACTCCTATCGAAAAGCCAAAACAAAAACAAGAACAATGGGAATTCCTCAAAGTAAATGGATTTAGTTGAATATTAAGAATATTGTTTTGTACATATTTATTTATTAGTCCCTCTGGGCTCAAGTAGGCATATTATTTCTTCAGTGTGATAGGACTGTAGTCTTGACCAAAAATCAGTAATGCTTATTCCATAGCTTGGTCACGGGCACCTGTCTTACATCCAGAAAGTCTGAAATCCAAACCCGATACCTGCAGGCAAGACAAACCCTTATCTTGGTGTGTGATAATGCTGGGTGAAATGAACCCAGTAAGGCCGTTCATTATGGTCTGCTTTAGATTCTTAAGATTATTCATTTTCACAGATTTCTTTCAGAGGTCTCCTCCTCCTCCTGGTCCATTGAAAGACCTTGAAACATCTGCTGTCTGTACAATAAATGCATGAAGAGAAGCATTTCCACTGACTGCTTCATATTCACAAAATCACTGCTCCTTGGACACTTGCCAAAGTCCAAGAATTTCCCAAAAGTGCAACCTGATTCTGTCTGATTATGATTTATATGCCTTCTTCTGCTAAGTGATGGCTCTTCCCAAGAGGAACCATCCAAAATGAAATGTAGGTTTCAAATGAAAGAAAAGAAAGCTGATACTGAGTACAAGGTGAACTCAGGTGAAGACCTGACACATGCATTTGTATAACATGCTAAGCTAGTGTTAATTAAGCTTGGATAGATTTTCATAGTATGGTGAGTTATGTGATCTCAGCCCATTTATTTCATTCCCAGTTCAATGGATTGTGAGATCAACTCAAACGGGTCAACTAGCCAGGTTAAGCAAGTTGTGCAAATGCAGCCATAATTAAGTCATGACAATCTAAATTTTCTGTTCAGCTTGGAAGGGTTAATTTTACAGTTTTAGTGTGAACTCTGAGGTTCTACAGATGCAGATCAATAAAAATAAAGCAATCCATCATGAAGTGAAATTAACCAAAAAAATGCCATTTTCCTCAATATGCAAAAAAAAGTAAACCAAACCATTGTGCCTGGTTGAACACTGCTGCATTGGGGGGCAGTGGGTGGAGGGAGAGGCATGACATTGAATTCAACCCAACTTGGTCTCTAAGAAATCAGTCTGTGGTCGCTTAACTCCTTAGTCCCAATTTCTACTCAGTCCACAAACCAAACTCAGGGCTTTTAAGGTACCAAACTAGATTACAGTGCTATTCCCAGCTCCCGTATCAATCACCTGAGGACCATTCTGTAACTGCTGCAGTTTTATTTGCAAGATATACCTTGCACACCTGGATTGCTACCTGTGTAAAAATCATGTGTTGGGTGCAACATACAACCAGAGATATATAGGGTGCAAGTCCTCATCTACTAAGCCCTACAGAGCTTTTCTCTGAGCCTTTCTTATAATTTAGTGCTCCACAGTATAGTCTCAGACTGGTTTTGGCATCAACCTGACCCTTGATTGATGCTCACTATTTGTTCTGAATCACGCATTCACTTCTGACCCAGAAGCTTTGTCTGGAGACGTGACCTCAAGATATTCTGTTCCTGCAGCTTAGCATAGCTGATGCTAACATGGGATACAATGCTCAGTGGTTTATGCATGAGGTGGACTACGTCTAATTCTGACCCTCCTTGACATAGCTGGAACACAAAGGATTGGTATCTAGCAAAGAGCAGCTCCTATGGGCCAATTCTAAAAACAGTATGTATTTGGCAGAAATAGTAACCCAGCAGTGTTTCTTTTCTTCTGCATAGATCTTCACTGCCACCATGTGGCATTTGGCAAAAGAAGAAGGAAAGACTCTTTCAGAGTGGAGAAGGAAGGAAGAACATTCCTGTTCTTAACATATATGGGCCCTGAGGCTCTTTTTTCAGTAAAAGAAACAAGAATTAGTTCGTTTTTATTTTCTAGGCGACTATATTTTTCCAAACAAGACCTGAAACACCCCAGATGCCAGATGCCTGTCAACTCATTCTGAAGCAGAAAAGATTTTGTGATGGGGACCTGGGATTTTGTTTATGAATCTGCCAGCCTGAAAAAGTTTTGTGGAATCTGTTTCCTCAAGGCTGTTCAAAGAAATCAAAGTTGATCTGGATGGTTTGGCTGAGTTCAGACAACATGCTAAGGTCAAACCCTAAACCATCTTTTTGGTTTTGGTTTGGGGCCAACGTTTAAAGAGAAGATAGGCTTCTCTTCTTGGATATGTTCAAGCAAAGATTAGATAGCCATCTCTCTTGGTTTCCTGCAACCAGCAGATAGTTGAACTCAGTGGCTTAAATGGCCTGTATTAATTCTGTAATTCTACCTATTGGAGTGAATGCGATCTGGTTTATATGTTAACATAGGTGAACCCAATCATCTGTGGTGACTATGCAGTGAACCCAATATATCATGGCTTAGCGTGGTGCAATCTGTGTCTTCTAAGGCATGGGGGGCTAATATTTTAGGATGTTAATCTTGTCAGGCTACATACCCTCTGAAATAATCTGTAGGGGGTGTTACATGCTAATATGGACTGATGGAATTTAAAGCTGAATCCCAAGTATGTATCCCTCCTTTTTCACTTTCTGACAACCCTGTTTTTCTCTATCTTCCTGTCCCTCTTCTCTCTTTCATTCACTTTTTCTTGAGGACTCTCTCCCTTGCAGCAAGCAAGAAACCAGAAGTGATCATTTGTAGGGAATTTCTGAAATTAGGCAGATGGTCATCTATACCATAGGCGTCAGGCCGCAGGTTGCTCCTTTCTGCTTTAAGCACCCAGAATCCACTGCTAGACGCCAGGTCAATTCTTGCCAGGTTTCAGCTATGGGTTGAGCATCTCTTGAGTAGTCTACTGAATATAGCAGCTTAGGAGTTTAGCAGTCCAAATGAACATTACGAGCCAATGTTAAAACTATCCAAGTTTGGAATCACAACACAGCTACTAAGGGGTCTTCAGCTGAACTGATGAAATATATCTAACAAATAGAAGCAGCTTTTTCCCTAGTTAGAAATTCTGGCTACAGAAGCTCTTTTATGTCCCACAGAGCTCAAGGTTCTGTGGCTATATCTGCTCATCACTGCAAGTCTGTCACAAGTCCGTCACGCCAGATGGTGTTTGGCAATTGTGGGAATCCACGGGACATGGAGTATCGCTTTGAAAAGCACAAGCGTTTTCAGAAATGATGCTTCTAATATTGTCAGCAGCAAGAGACATGGTCCAACACAGCTTCAGAACTTTTTCTGTTGAAGTGTATTGATTTGAAAGTATGTTAAGTTCAGTAAAAGGTGAGAAACAATTTGTTCAGAGATGCGTCCTCTTCTAAAAAAGTAGTGGAAATGTTGTTATACAATACAACCTCTCATGGTGTTCAATTATATTTGAAATCCACTTTGCTTTCACTTTTGCTTAGCTCTTTTCTTTGGAAGATATTTTGCAAAGCAACAGAAGGACCAGCCTCTCCCACCTTCCCTGCATTTATTATTCTTAGGTTTCTACAATAATTGTATTGCTACTATAAGCATGGGGTTACCACTACTGTAAGGGGAATAGAAAAGAGATTCAGATTAAAAAGGCATTCTTTGTGCAAATCTTAAGGAGCAAAGACTACAAAACAAAGTTGTTAGAGATGAGAAGCACAAGAGTTCTCAGAAATGATGCTTCTAATATTGTCAGCAGCAAGGAACAAATATTGTTCAAGTAATCCAGGCCCACAAAAGTTCATAAAGAGATTATTTTGTGATATCTCCTCTGCTACCTGTTCTTATTGATCCAGAGATTTAGAACACATATTATTGGGAGTCAGGTGGCATATAGATTTAAATAATAATAACATTTTTATTGTTCACTTTCTGAACTGAAAGCTTCATTCACACAGAAATATACCTTACAACCCAGTAGTAGGAAGTCCTCACTCATTACTCAACTTAACATACTTGTTAATAAAGTTTCTACCAAAGTAGAAAATGTTCGAAACATCTACCTGGCCAATGGGAATTACATTTCCAGAAGGATGCCGACCAAGCGTAGCATGTTGTTCTGGTGATGGCTTGGAATGACTACAGTTCTCATCCACTCTTACAACTTCTGACAGGGTCACCCGTCCCCGTTTAGTATCCTCCAATAGCTCCTGGCACATTTCTACTTGAGTTAAAGTACTATCACTTGATCCAGTTCACACAGGAAGCGTCTCTTGTTCTGGGTTCCAATCCAAAGAACGTAAGTGTGCTCCACTGTCTGTTATTCAGCCCTAGACAAGTAATTGGGGAGAAATAGTTTTAGGCACAAAGAAGGAGAGTTTCTTTAGATTCAAATGTCTCCTGGAATCTCACACACTAAACACATGGACTTCACGTTAAAGAAAGAAAGAAAAGTGCACTGATTGCCAATTTACTCTTTTTTACTCAAATATAAACATATTACAAGCCAGGGCATAACTAAAAAGCAATATTTCAGCTACAGGGCATAAAGCAATCACAGTTTTTTTGAAGAGCAAAAGTAATAAAATCCAATGCACAGACCAGCACTTTTTAAACATTAAAGAATGTAACATGATTGGTTGCTGCTTAGATTTTCACTTTAGAAAAACTTTTCTTTTTTTTGGTCTGGGCAAAGAGCGTATGTATCTTTTTCTATTTAAAAGCAATTTGTCTCCTTTTTCACAACTTCCTAAGATAGAGGATTAGAGTGACAGGGCTATTTGGCTTTCTAATGTAAAAATTAAGCATCTCTTCAAAATATGCACCCCTCAGCAATATAGACTCTCAGCTTAATGCTTGGCAGATCAGATCATTAACTGAGTCAAAGTAGGATTCCC
The DNA here is from genome assembly GCF_059951505.1 of Python bivittatus. Lineage (NCBI taxonomy): Eukaryota > Metazoa > Chordata > Lepidosauria > Squamata > Pythonidae > Python > Python bivittatus. The sequence goes on along the minus strand of NW_028277098.1, from coordinate 99,074,636 downwards.
AAAATGGTTGTTTCCTGGGATCAACCAAAATGAACTCTTGTGATGAAATGTCTAACAGCCCCTCGGAACCTGGGAGTGAGACCATTATAGAAAAGACTTCTTAGTCCAGAGGAGGGGGTGGGTGGAAAATGTGTCAAACTAATTTTGCCTTAATTATGCTAGGTATAAGTTGATCTGCAGAATTGCTTTGACAGGAGCCTTTCAAGGTTCTGTTAGATTACCCTATTAGCAATTAAGTTCATTCCGGAAATCCAAATCATTCCGGAAATCCAATTAAGATCATTCCAAAAATCCAAATTTCTTGTTCTCTGTGTTTGCCAACCTCAAAGGACTTGACAGTTCCTAAATCTGTCTATAGATGCTTTACCCATGATAGATGCAGTCTGTAAAATGGTCTTCCCCAATGTTTGCCTTTCAACTGTCTTGTACAGTAATACATTTGTCATCATCTCCAATCACCATAGCCAATGGCAGTGTTGTAATTGAGCACAACAGAAAGTCCCCCCCCCCCCACCTTGTAGAAAAGAGTGGCTAACTTGGTCAGGGAAGATGGTCAGGGATAGACAGACAGCCATGAAGATATCATGGGACGATTGGAAGATGATAGCAGAATCTGGGCCACAGCAATTCTTACCTTGTCCACCTGACACATTGGTCAGATACAAGCTGCTGAACAGCATGAGTAGTTCTGGGTACCACACTTTAAGAAAGGTTCCAAGAAACTGGAAAAAATTAAAAGAAAAGCAACAAGAATGGTTGGGGGGCTTGGAAACTTAGACTCAACTCAATGAGAGTTGAGGGAACATAGGATGAATGTCCCATAGAGATATGAGAGCACACTGAAGTACTTGAAGAACTGCCATGTAGAAGAAGGTCAAAATTTCTTCTCTACCAGGCCAGATAGAACAATGATTCTAAGTTACAGGACAGAGATTCAGGTTGAATGCTAGGAAAAACCTCCTAACAATGATAGCAGGTCAACAGCAGAAACAATAACCTGGGGAGGTGGTATATCCCTTTCCTGAATATAGTCAAGCAATTTTTCTGCAATTTTTTCATCTGGATTCTTGCTCAGAACAGGCATTCAGATCTCATGGCCTAAATGCCCACTTCCAGTTCTATGATTCTATATATCTAACTGAGATGCAAAATAGCAAAGGGCACAGAAATGGCCAAACCACTGTGTTATTCCTTCCCACCTGTCCAGACATGGTTCGTGGAGCTGACACATGGCCTATTTTAAAACTATTGAAGATACCATCACATACAGCTATCATGGGAAGACAGGGAGGGGAACTTTTCCCTATGGTCAGTTGAGTACCTTTTATCCTCCTAATCAGACCAAGATTCCTGGACACAATGCAAGATTCTGTTACTGTAACCTTACAATAAAGGTAATGTTAGTACTCATGGTTGGTACTTCTTGTCTGGACTACCTCAAAGTGCTGACATCAATCTTGCAAGTCTGGAAATATATCTCTCCCCCCTCACCTTTACAGTCCAAGAAACTAGGGAGGGTCCCTTCTGAGACATTTGCCACCACCACCACCCATTTCTGCTGCAGGCTAAGCTGCCTCTTATCTGACTGTTGTCTAGTCTGCAGCTCCTCCTCCTCCTCCTCCTCCTCCTCCTCCTCCTCCTCCTCCTCCTCCTCTTCCTCCTCCTGTCTCTCAAGGACATTCTCACAGTCCATTACACTCCCCCGTACCTTTACCGCTATGTTGATCCATGGACAAAATATTTCCAATCTGATCTTCCAGATGTGTTGGGATGTGATCCTCTAGATGTGTTGGGACTGCAGTTCCTAGACTCTCAAAGCTAGCAATTCTGGGATGGTTGAGTCCCAACACATCTGGACAGTGCCAAGTTGGCCAAAGAACACATCACTGAGATAAAGAATAGGGTACTTGGCAAGCTTTATTTGGATACAAAATTGCCTCTCCGCTCTTATGAAAATCGGAGGAGAGCCAGGAAAGGTTGTTGATACTAATTAATGAGCAAATAATTTGCTTGACCATGTGTTCGTGACTGCTTGAGTAGCCCTTTAGGGACTAAGATAATTGAGCTGTGAAATGGATGGGGAAAGGAGGAATATGTATGACAACGTTCATGGTTCATCTCTGCAGGGGCTGATTTACAGCTCTTATTTACTAGAGTCTATATAGCTACAAGCTCAACAGATGCCACGGGTTCTAAATCAATTCTGATTTCAGCTGCCATTCTCTGAAAAAAAATCTTTCCACTTTACTTATATATTAGGGATGATAAACTACAGGTGAAGAACCATGAACCATCTTTTCAGACTTCTGTTGCATCTATTACAGTTATCTATGGCTAGTAATATTATTTTGGCTGTTCTCGGTGCTGCTAACTGTGATATCTTTGAGGCCACCATTCAAAATTCATTCCTTCACCCAGCCTGAATATTGAATGTTCTTAGAAAAGAAGCTTTAAATGCCTCTAGTTACTTAATTGTTCAATAATCTTGTATTTTAAATGCTTGTTTTAATCTCTTGCCATACCAGTGTATCTTAGCCTTGGCAAATTTAAGATAGGCGGACTTCAATTCCCAGAATTCCCCAGCCACCATAAGATTGAGAAACACTGTGCTATACAATTGAGGTGGTCTTAATATGGGACGCACTATGAGAACTGATTAAATAAGAGATAGTATTGTGGCCTCATCGCTCACTATAATAAGTAGTGCATCATTACTCTCCATATTGTTCCTGCTAGTAGCATTGCTATGTTTTACTGGTATTCAGCTCCTGTTCCTGCTATTGGTAGTAGAGCTGAAACTGTATATCTCTATCTCCAGCAGTGTGGAAAAATGTCTGTGCAAAATCAATGCCTCTACAAAAGGTAAGGGGCTTATATCACAATGCTTCCTCTACCATCTTACCCATTTTGATCCCCACCCCATGGACACTGCTGTCCAACTCTATATATGGCTCTTTGCAAAAATGGTAGGTTCCTATCCATGAAAAAGGTTTTGGGTCTTCCTGGTACCTCCTAGCTGTTGAGAGTGCAACACATTCTCAGCAAGCAGGATCAAAGTTATGGGAATTTCAGCTCCAGCATAGGCAGTAAGGGACCGATGAGGGAAAGATGGGCTGAATCTGGAGAGTGAGGAAGACAACATAGATAATGCAAAAGGAAAGAAGAAGAAATAGAAACTGAATCCAAAAGAGATGTGGAAAAATGCAGTGAACGCTTTTAGCTCAGTGGCAAGAGATATACATTTACTACATTCACACGACAACTGAGGGTAGCATGTCATGTGAAAAGCTGAAGCCAGTCAGTACTGGTATAGAGAGAGCATTAGCCCCAAACAGCTAAGTCCTGGAATTGTTTGGATAAACTAACCTCCACCTCCCCAATCAGCATATTGCCCAACAGCAACAAGAGGATTAACTGAGTATTAACATTGTCATATGGCTGCTGGCACAGAGTTGAAGTTCTAGAATGCCCCCTCAAAGTAGGATCTCTCTGGGAATTCTATTTCTCTCCTCTTTTACTGTTCAGTCCTTCCATCCTCCTAAGGGAGAATGGGCAGAAAAGAGGTGGAGGTGGATAAGCCTACTTCCACTGTGTGGGATGATCCAGTTCTGGATTTTTCCCCCCATCCATCCATTAAAAAAAAAAAAAAAACAGGAAGCAACAGACCCTTATTCACCTTTGCACCATTTGGAAATAGCCAAAGAGGGTTGCTTTCTGTTGGACCAGATCATCTTTGATCATGTGGTTCAGGTGCAGGGAAAAAATCTTGAGTAGCTGACTTGCTGGGTTTGTCAATACAGCCAGTGGGTGCAGAATAATCCAAGTTCAGTTTTGGGATCTGAAAAAAAAAGGGACAGATAATCAATTATACACCAGTGTGGTAGTTCTGAGGTTATGGGTGCTAAATTATAGAGCGGATTCACATATATTCTAGAGTCCTTGCATGTTGCTTTAACCAGAAAGAACTTTTTGATGATAACATTTGTGCTATTTTGCCCAGTGCACCTTCTTCTCTACTCAGCTTCTGGCATTTCTACTTACAGAATTGAAACAACCAAAGCTGTGTGAGAGATGGATAAAATATCTGTTATTATTGACAAAGAAATAGTAACTTGAGTGTGCTAAGAGTGCAGCTGTGTGAGAGATAAGGAAGTAGTGTTAAGTGTTATGGTTAGCAAATAGTGGCAGATGGAGAGGAAGTTGTCTCCTTATGTGGGACAATGTAAATACAAATTAATTTGGAGCAATCTTTATCAGTATAATGCAATTAGCTGAAACCTTGAGCAATTATCATAGATGAGGTGGGAGGGACCAGGAAGAAATCCTAGAGTGGCCGGAAAGATTGTGACCTCAGAGTACCTCGGCCAATGGGGGACATGAGGAAGTTTGAGCGTCGGCCTAGGGTTGTATAAAATGTGCTGAAATCTGTAAGAAGTGTGACTTCTTATTTGCAACAAAGTCCACCAGCCTTTGCAAACACTTCCAATAAAACTTTACTTCTGACTAACCCAGAGAGAGATTTGTGGTGCTTGTTTCACACAGTTGGCAATACTGTTCTGTCTCTGAGAAGAAGAGAATGACCAGCAGCAAGGTGGACAGACTCAGTTACAGTAGTGATGGGGGCACCGTTGGGAGACTTGAAGGACCAGGTTAGGGACAGATCTTCATGGAGCACATCTATCTATGTGGTCACTAAGAATCAACAACAACTTGGTTTTATGTAAGCAATCATTCCCCCCACCTAAACTTGGGGATATCACTCTAAGCATGGTCCTCATCATACTAGAACCTTCTGGAGGTGAGCATTGTAGGAGGACAGCTGTCTATGGTAGCAAAAACTCAGAAGTCTCTTTTGCTCAGAAAAGGTCCTACCAGACTCTATCTGGATGTGAACTGACCAATGCCAGACAGACATATTGTCCTGAATTTTTTCTACCGATTCTCATTCAATTAGATCCAAGGGGAAAAAAATGTTTTCAGTATTTATTCCAAAGGAGAAAGAGATATTGGAGAAATACTTATGAGTATAATGCAGAGTGTTTACATCTATTTAACAACAAAGTAACCAAGAATTTACTTAAATGTCCTGTTTTAATAGAATTAGAAAGGGTCATTTGGGACAACTGGAAGGGCTCATTTAAGCAATTTCACTAGAGAAGTTTCTCTCCAGGGGGCTGGAGTCTCCCTAGCTTGTATTCAATCCAAAATAAAGACATCAAAAGGGAAATCCTTTTACAGATTTTACAGATTGGGAAGGTAGACAGCCAAGGAGACATCAGAGGTCTGGAAAGAAGTATTCTAAACTTCGTTTCCTCCACCATCTCCAACAATCAAATCAGGTCATAAATGTCACTAGGATGAATTTAGAAGAAATTCTGAAGCATCCTGAGAATAAAGTACAAAGAGAAACTTTTTGTGCAGGGAAGAAAACCTCTAAGGAATTTCAAGGCACATGTTGGCAAGAAGATCCACTGGGATCGCAGCCCTCAGAATCCTAAACCAGCAATGGTCTTGTGGGCTACAAAGTCTGGAAGTCTGGGATCTCTGATGCTTCCCCTGACAGAGGAAGGCTTTTCCATAGGTAGCACAGAAGGAAGAATTATCTTATAAGAATGTTTGAAGCAAATAAAAGCAGCTGACTAGTACTTGAGCCATTGCAGAGGGGGAAGGAGGTATAGCAGACAATGGAAGGATTTCTCAAGCAGGATTGGAGTCAAAAGATTGAACTCTGATGTGAGCTGCTAAGAGTGGAAGTTCAACATGAGATAGAAAATTGAGACAAAAGAGTTCCACTGCGCTTTGCAACCATTAGAGTAGCTATTCTTGGAAACTGAAACCAGATGACTTTACATACATTCATAGTTTAAGGGGGTTGAGTCTGGTTAGCCCTTGGAAAGGGAGACTACAGGAAGTCCCAGGGCTATTGTCAGACTCCTCTCAGTCAGCTATGCAGAAACTGCAAGATCCAACATCCCAGGACACCAAAGCTCTGAAAGTAAATTTATTGTAGCAAAGTTAAGGAAGACATTATGAAAGAATTCCAGTGGCAGCTGGCTCTCAAATGCAAATCCTATTTAAGCTGCAATCAAAATTCCAATTCTTGCAATATAATAGGCTAGAAGTACTCTCTTTCAGGAGTGAGGGGCAGTTCCCACCTGTGACTTTGAAAAGAGCCTGTGGGGTGTACAGCATGGGCAGAAAATGTATATCATAAAAGTGCTTTTTAATACAACAGGGGAGGACAGCACATTAAAAAGCTCTCCTGGTTTAGCCTTTTCTGCAGTCTCATAGCTTTCCACCAATGCCAAAAAAGTTTTTAAAGACTAACCAAGGGATTATGGTGGAAACTTCTGTTCACTTTGTCAGATGTACACAGAGACACATATTCTGCAGAATCCAGAAGGCTTCAGGGCTGTGGATAGATAGAAATATTAGATGGAAGGATGGATGGGGGGAAAGAGTTAAAAGAGGGCACTTTTCATCTGTGTTCACACAACCCACTCAGTGAGGGGTCAGGCAGAGACCCAGTGGCCAGGCTGCATTTACACAACATGCTAAGGTTAACTGGTTCTATAACCAGACTAACTACGTTAAATAGCAGGAAAGTCAACATCATGAGACATGTTTTGCCACTCCCCCCACCCCGAACATAGATTCCTGTTGACTGAAACCTTGGAGTGGTAGAAGGACCAACTGGGTATGTTTGGGCTTTAAAAGATGGAAGAAAAGTTACAGGGAGTGAGACTCCACTTGCATGTTAGACTAAGAGCAGTTTAATGGTGCAACAGTGACATAGAGGAGTAGAGAGCTCTCTACTGGAATGTTGTGTTTTGGATTCCTGCACTCAGCAGGGGGTTGGACTCCATGCTAAATGGACTTATCCAAATCACAGCATTTGTGTGATTATGGCATGTCCTTATGGCATCAGATATCCCAACGCAAGAACACTATTGCAGCATTTGTGTGGTGACCTCATTTTGTGCCAGTCATCATTCTGGTGTCCTTGAAGTTTGCTTTGGACTCCCCTGCCACTCCAGAATGGAGAAGTTTCCCTTTTTTGGTTGATTTTCAAAGCTTTCCACTGGGCCCACTTTACTGGGGGAGGGGAAGGGGGGGGGTTCTTTTTTTAGCCACCTTTACAGTTCCTAAACGCAAGGTGGCAGCAGAGACAGTCAAGTGACTGCAAGCCAATTATAAAGTTGGTGGCCCAGCAAAGAAGTAGGTATCAAAGCTGTGAACTGAGTCCATGAAGAAGACTAAAGTGGTCAAAGCATGTCTGCTTCTTCACTCAGTGTTGAAGAGCTTCTGAAGAGTTATGTATCTGATTATTTCTTTCAGTGCTACACAATAGTTGGTCATTTTTCATTTGCACAGATCAGTGTTTCTCAACCTTGGCAAGTTTAAGATGAGTGGACTTCAACTCCCAGAATTCCCCAGCCAGCCATGCTGGCTGGGGAATTCTGGGAGTTGAAGTCCACTCATCTTAAACTTGCCAAGGTTGAGAAACACTGGCATAGATATATTTTCCATGTTTTTGAAGTTTCTATTAATCCCTTTGTTATATAATTTCCAACAATAGCCTTCTTTTGTAAATCAAAAATCATGATTAAATGAACTATGACTCAGCATAATATGTGAGCCCAGCCCAGCCTTGGAAGAGGTGGCTGTCAATGGCTAGTGGTCATGGTAATTCCAGGATCAAAGGCAATATTTATTACTGGGGGGAAAAAATGGGGCTGCATTGTTTCTTCCAAACCGTATTTTTGGACTTCAGATAAACATCTCATTCATTTGCTAGGAAAGAGGATGGTAAATTGATACATCTTTGGTTGGTTTTGCCATATCCATTTTTAAGAATGTACATTCTTAAGAGTTCATATGACACACTGAACCCACTGACAGAATTAATCTCTTGTGGCTTAAAATACCATCTAGATTATTGTACTCTTTCTGCATGGGGCTGCCCTTGAAGATCGTCCAGAAATGTCAGCTGGTCCAAACTTCTTCTGTGGGAAGCCGTTTAAGAGCTTCAGAAATTGTCTTTTCCTGATCAAAGCTGCCTGCCTGACCCAGACAGTCAGAGAACATCTGCTCAGGGTCCCAACCTACCAGGAGATTGTGATGGTAGAGAGCTCAAAGGCAGTTGTTCTCTGTAGGGGCTCCCCTCCTAAGGAACAGCATGCTCTCTAAGATGAAGATGGTCCCCATTCTCGTATCCTTCTAGAAAGTTCTAAAGATTTGGCTTTCCCAGCAGGCCTTTCAGGATTTAGTCCAGAGCCATCCATGTAAGTTCAGAATGGTATGAGGATTCTTGCAGGGAATCTGGACTAGAAGACCCTCCAAGGTCCCTTTCAGCTCTATGATTCTATGGCTTGGTTTTACTATGCTAATACTGTATATGTTTACATTTCTTATGTTACTGGATTATTATTACTGAATGTCCCAGTATATACCAGTGTTTTTCAACCTTGGGAACTTTAAGTTGTGTGGACTTCAACTCCCAGACTTCAACTCCTAGCATGGCTGGCTGGGGAATTCTGGGAATTGAAGTCCACACATCTTAAAGTTCCCAAGGTTGAGAAACACCGGTATATACCATCAACTGGCTAAAACCCAGTTGGGCTGAGGGAGCATAAAGATTTCATAAATAAATAATTAAAAGTGCTGAGCAACCAAAAAAAGAAAAGAAAAGAAAAGAAAAGAAAAGAAAAGAAAAGAAAAGAAAAGAAAAGAAAAGAAAAGAAAAACCTGCCCAAGGGGAGCCTAAACTGCTTTGATGAAGCATATTGTGTGAATGTAGCCAATGTTTGGTACACTAGGGGTCCTAAATTTTTAATTCAGCAGCCTTGCTCCAAGTAGCATTGATCAGCCAAAATGCATATCCATATCCTTTCTTTGAAGTTTCTTTTGGGACAAAAATTCTAAAGATGGAGTCCAAGTTGTATCATTCTGCTTCTTCTCATGTCCCAGGCAAGCTAGAGGGTTCGTGTTGGCCCACCAGCCTCATTAAACCATTTAGCAATCATCTGCACATCTTGGATTCATCTGCTTGTTAAAACGGTAGTAGAGAGACACATATCTTCTCGATCTAACATCTACAGCTCTATCAGTGGGATTCAACATTAGAATTGAACGCACAAGGGAAAGAACGTTTGTGATGCCTCCTCCCTGCCTGCCCCCCGAATCATGGCACAATGCCCATTGGCTGTTCTCTTGGTCTTGGATCATGACTAGCAACAGAATGAAGCAGGTCTTGAAGTGGTCAATGCTTGTACTTATTTATTTTTAGAGACATATCCTACACTTCATTCATTCATTCATTCATTCATTCATTCATTCATTCATTCATTCCCTTATCCAATTTTTCCCCAGCAAAACCCTGTGAGGTAGATTGGGCTGACATAAATGAAAGACTGAAAGTCCACCAGGGAGCTTCTGTGGCTGAAGGGGGATTACAACCTGGGTCTCCTAGCTCCTGGTCCAGCACCTTCCCCATTAACCACCCCAGCTCTTGGATTGAGAGGGTGAGGCCAGTCCAGAATCCCCCAAGGAGCTTCTGGGGCTAAGAAGGGACTACAGCCTGGGTCTCCCCAGTGCAAATATAACAACTCTGTAAGAAAACTTAGGCTGAGAGAGAATGACTGGCCCACAGTCACCTCTTGAGATGTTGTGGCTAAGGGATCCTGAAGTTGGATCTTGCTCCGAGTCCAGCATCTTCACCACTACATTGCTCTGGCCTAGAAGGTTCGTGGTATCATTATTTTAGCCACTCACACCGTATCCTACTTTCTATACAAACACCACACAAACACTGCATTCAAACAATGCACCTCACCTGGCTATTGAATGAACCCGTTTCTTGGATTTCTATTGTATCATCAGTGAACAAAATGGTTTGGCTTCACACAAAACACACACACAGAGAGACAGACAAACCCTAACCAAGCTTAGCACTAACCTTGCATCTTGCACAAATGACTCTTGGCTGTTTTACTGTCCTGGTGAAGCATCTTGTTTGAACGTCCTAAAACTCAAGTGGCGTCTGGGGAAGAGGTACATCCCCAGCTTTTAAAGTTATTCAGATGAGATTTATTGCTCCCTGTACGAGATTATATATGGGTGGTGGCAATGTTCCCCCTCCTGTTTCCATTTCCATGGTAAATTTGTTTACCAGACTGCCGTCTGAATTTCTAGAAGCAGAGAGAATGCATTAGCTTCATCCCCTTTTTGGAACTGACAACTCTTATAAAATCTATTAAACCTTTTAATGAAATCCCCGTTCTGTGGCAGAGCCTGTGAATGAAGGTGGAATCAGAAATTGAATTTTAAATTACAATGTTGTTTCTATCGTCCACGTGATTTTGCTGGAATGGAAATTAAAGGGAGTGCAGACAAACACTTTACTCGCTGTTGCTCTGGAGCCCAGGAGACCATGATTATGGTTTAATTTTGCAGTGGGATTTGTCTTTAGAAAAGTCAATAGCTATAATATCTTGTAGATGATTCTGAGGAATTTTATTTCCCCAAGTTCAGCATCCCACCGAGAAAATCAGCCCTAAATTTGAGGGATATTACTGGGATAAGCCTACAGTTCTATTCATTTGTTTATGTATTAGATTGAGATTATGTTCTATTTAAAAAGGCATTCAAAGAGGGGAAAATGGAAAAAAAAATTAAAATCAAAACATATTAAAGCACAGTTAAATACAAGATCTGCATTATATAATCATCAGAGAACTTAAAACAAGCATCATCATATGGTAATCTTTTAATGAAACAAGTTGAAAGAGTTGAACATATGCATCCTGGTCCCCTTCGTTAAAAGAAGAATAAGTGAAGTTTACTGTTCTAGAACACTGGTGGAACCCCTACTGAAGAAGTATCCTTCAACCAAAAATGGAAAGATTTTAATTTCAACAGTTTTGAAATTAAGGCAGATTCTGACTGAGCATTAACCAACATAAAAAAAGAGTTTGGGACCCTCCTTCCATTGGATGTGTTCAAATAGAAGCTAGAGAGATGTTTCAGTTTAGATTCTTGCATTGGTCCAGATCTTCACTTCCTGATTCTAGGATGTTCAGATTGTAACGATTGGTTGAATCCAGATTTCCTATGAGTCAAATTTGGCTCATAAGATATATCCATGGAGGAAAAGGGGTTTGCATTCCCCCCCCCCCCAATTCCTAGAAAATAGTTACGTTGAAGGACCCTCGGCCTGTCTGGTTTCACACCACATGATAAACTTTAACTGCAGGTTATACAAGCCTAATTTCTATGTTAGTATAACATCCAATGACCAAACAAATCAACCAAAATTAATGTGATAGTTAATTCACATTGCTAAGACAAGGAATGGGATCCACAGTACGGTGGATCACAAAATGCCTATTTCAACCTAATCTAGTAGATCCCCAACTTTTGGGAAGAGATGCTGGTATCTGGAGGAGAGAAAGGTTCAGAAGCAATTATCTTCAGCACCACAACTCACAGGCAGTCCCAAAAGTCTTTGTCGTGTCTCTGCCAAACCTCCAAAAGTTATTTCTGGACTGGAGAAAGATAAAATATTAACTGTATGATGGGCAAGCAATCGTATTCACTACCTTTAGTTTTAATTCCATTTAAATGCAGATGAAATAAATGCCCCACTAATATATTTTGGAGTGTGGTTCCAAGCATAACACTCAAAGGCTGTAGGACTCTCAATGAAGAGAAAGTTGTGTTCCCTCTGCCGTGCCAGGAGGTGCCGCTGAAGCCCAGATTACAGGATGGCTGAGAATTAGCCAGTTGCAAAAAAAGGAGTTGTGACAAATCTTGCTGATTTCAATGGAAAGTAAGTGGAACTGAAGCCTGGATCTGTCTAATGAGCATCGGGGGATCAAAACACTTCATTAGCAACTTGTGCTATAGCATTAATGGAACAGCAACATTAGATGACCTAATGCTAGGACTGTGTTTACTCAACACACTACATCCGAAAGTTGAGTGAACAAGCACACGCTCAGAAAATGCAGGGGACAGCATGAACCAATCTGCGCTCTCCTCTAGTTAACCAATGCAAGAAGGCAAAAAAGCCATCATCCCTTCAGTTTCCCAGCCCTGGAATTACTACAGATCTTGGAGCAACTGATGTCACCTCACCCCCTTCTGCAGAAAAGGGAAATTGCTAATAAATTGCTAATGCTTCTGCAGATTTAGTTCACCTTGGTTGTATTGGTCTGGTCATGTGCAAGACCGCTTGAGTGACTGCTTCAGGGCAAACCTTTCCAGGCACAAAGCTGTTTTTCCTCCTGTATTCAAAATCATATTTCAAGCTGTGAAGGTAGTGCATACCATATTATGTCAGTACAATATTGTTGCAACCTGGGGCTTTTCTAATATTTGAACAATAGCTGCATATGCTAGTGGAAGTGGAATTGAGGGAAGGAGAAGATACGTTCCAAACGACTCCCAGAGATGGACACCAAAGTAAGATACTGGTGCACAGAGCCAGAAGATTGATAAGGCACAAATTCTCAGCAAGAGTTCTCAGAGCTGTTGTAAAAGGAGACACTACCTTTACTCCAGTTTCAGATTAATTGGCACCCCCCCAAAAAAGGGGGGGCTTTGTTCTTGGACACTAATATTATAGAAATATTTGGTTTCAGGGTGGTGCAAAGAACCTGTGAATTCTCTGGTGGATTTCCTTTTTAAAGGAATTTTAAAATAAGCATTTATTTTACGGAGGGGAATCCAGTCAGAGGAACTTGAATGAGCATAAATGCATACTGGAATCACCATCTCAGACAGAAATAAGCTTCTGTGTGGTTTACATACTGTGTTTGTACAACATACTTCACTGGATCACTTACAGATCAACTGTTGCATTTATTAAACTTAGTTAATTTTTGTCATATTTAGTCCTGGCGTGGTCACTCTGATGTGCAAACCTAGCCTACTTCATTAGTTTATGATTCAGTAGATAGAGGAAATCCAGAAAATGGATTTAATAATCAAGTTAATTCTGTTGTGTGAAATCAGGCATAGAAAATGTCTGTACGATCCTAATGAAACCCCTCCCCGCCATGAACTTATTTTCTTGCTTTGTGAAGATAAACTGATGAATATTGTCACCTCACTACAGTTATTAGCATCCAGTTTTCTGCATTTTCAAGCATTTTTATTCGTTATTTTATTTGTGCTTTTATTTGCATGCCCCCTCATCTGATGATCTAAGGCTGCGTACCTTTCATAAATCCATAACAATGCAGTATAATCATAAAAGAATGGGTACACTGAGACATAAAATAAAATCAACCATAGCAATCAACCCACAAACAGTGCCCTCCAATCTGTTTGCTCCATTCCAAAGGCTGTTTAGAAAATCACTGTCTTAACAGCCTTTCTGAATATTAATAAGGGAAGAGCCGTACTAAGCTGAAGGGACAGAATGAAAGGGCTGTGACAGGGAAGATCTGCTTTTGGGCTTCTCTCCCCTTACCTTCTTGGGAGAGCAAAAATCAGCAGATCTCTTCTTAGCCAGTAAGTATCAAATGGGCAGATTCTGCTTTGAGCAGAGAGTCCAGAAGGTAAGGAGAATCTGGCTCAGAAAGGGCTTTATAAAGGATAACTAGCATTTGAAGTTGGATCCAGAAACCTACTGAAAGCCAGTTCAGCTCCCAGGATAGCCCTGTTATCCTGCTGCGAGAGCTCTCACCTATCAGCAAGTGGGTGTCTGCATTTGTACCACCTGTAGCTTCCTAACCATCTTCAAGGGCAGCCCCATGTAGGGTGAACTGCAGCAATCCAAGAATGAAAGGGCATGTGTGTATTTGTTCGAGCCTCCTGGTCTAGAAAAGGTCACAACTGGGTTACCAGCTGAAGCTGAGCTTCAGCTTCAACCTGCAAGAATTGTGACTCCAAGAGGGTCCCCAAGGTGTGAGGTGAGTGGGATTCATCCTAAGGCTGTTTCATCCCATTCAATTCTTCACAGCCTCAGCTAGGAGGTAATGGATGGTTCTTAGACCTAAGATTCAGCAGGCCAATATGTGAACAGCTGCAAGGTTCCCCATTCTCAAGGAAGAGAGCCATCTCCTCACTAGATCACAGGAAGACTGTTAAAAAGAAAATCCAGAAGGGTGGGGCTGACATGTCAAGTGGAAAAGTAGGAAAAGGGTTAAAGTAATAGACACACACACACAGACAGACTTTTTATAGACAGTTGATCTTTGGGATACTGTGTAACTAGACTTTGATTTTAATTATTTGACTTTCAATATCATGGTTGCTTATGACCAAGCCAATAAAACTGAACTGGCCTGATGATATCATTTCTATTTAAATAAGCTTATGAATCATCTCTCCACCATGATTATGCAGTGCTTCGGATCTGATCTCAAAAGCTACTTTGCATAGAGAACGTCTGTCTGCTAAACTTTAAAGCAGCTGCGTCTTTTCCTTAGATTATGCAACCTTTTTTGCCTGTTTTTTACCTTAAATGATATCATAAAACTGCATTGAAGCAATGCTGGTTTTAAGCTCATGCCCTACCCTCCAATTCTAAGGAGCAGAAATTGACATTTTCACAAGATCACTACTAAAGATGAAATGGCTGGAGGGGACTCTTGCTAGGTTCTCTTAAATCTGTAGACTGGACATTCCAAACATCTGTGATTCCACCTTCCAGAGGAACAAACCTGTAAGCTCCTATAGGCCATGGCTGTTCTCCACTCCACAGCTGAAGGCACAATTGGTCAAAAACATGAGGTTATACTTTCAGACTTGCGAGATTGATGTCAGCCTTGTGAGGTAGACCAGATAGGAAGCATGGCCAAATTAGCTAATTCTACTTTATTGTAATGTTACATTAACAGAATCTTGCAAGTCTGAAAGTACATTTCTACCCCCATCCCCTTTACAGCCCAAGAAACTAGGGAGGGTCTCTTCTGAGCCTTTTGCCTCATCCATTATCCAGCTGTGGGCTAAGCTGCCTCTTATCTGACCATTTGTTTGGCTGCATCTCTTCTCCCTGTCTCTCAGGGTCATTCCCACATACTAGGTGACTTTGGGCCAGTCACTGTGTCTCAGTCCAATCTACTCCCCAGGCTGTTCTGATGGGAAAAATAGGAACAGGAAGTGCTACGTTTGCCTCCTCGAGCTCTTGGAGGAAAGGCAGGATATAAACCAACCAACCAAATAAATAAATAAAATCTTATCCAGCATTCCATGGGGCACAGTGGCCAATTCAGTGCAATCAGGAAATTCACAGGCATAGACAAAATTATGCCTTGTCGGGGTCCGGTGATTAGAATTATGCTCAGTTTTCCAAGTGTTCCCAGTGTAGATTTGCAAAACAGAGACGGGGAGGATCAGATGATCAAGGAAAGACAAGGAGGGCAACAATGATTCAGAGGTGGGCTGGTTAACCATGTGGCTTTTGGCAGAAAGAGCCGCAAAAGAAAAACAGAATTTCAAAAAAGAAGAGAGAGGTCTGTTCCTAACACACACGGAGAGCATTTCCAGTATTCCTGTGGGAAGAGGCAGAAACTGTTCTAAACATAGAGGAGGAAAGTTCTTTCAAGGAACTCTGTTATCCCACCTGGCTTCCTTCTCTCTCTCTCTCTCTCTCTCTCTCTCTCTCTCTCTCTGTGTGTGTGTGTGTAGGTTTGAGCCAAAGCAACATTTTCAGGGATTTTTTTTCCTGAAGAAGTCAGAACCGTTGCAAAAAGAATGCTCCTTTGTCATGTCTCTGCAGCTGTTAGATAGACAGTCCCTTGTGTGCAAACTTTTTCAGTGCTGCTAGTGCTGGCTGAACATTTAATTCACTTATTCTTGCTTCCCAGAGTCTGCCTTGCTTTCCCAGGGCAGTAGGTTAACCCTGACACGTCGCTGATCTTCCAAGCACAGACTGGCTTGCAAGGAATTCCTTCCTTGAACCGTCCCTTTAACCTTAATGGAGCCGGCAGCATTCAGGGTCCTAGTGGAGATGCAATTGATCATGAAATTGTCTGTGTAACCTGCTGGTTCTGTTCTTGTCAGCAAGCAGGGAGGCTGTTGCTAACAAATAATACGTGTCTTGCCCTATGAGGTCTGCTTATCCATATCTGACCCCCTACTGACTCATTATTTAAGATGTTCAAGCAAAGGACCAGCTGGATGGTGTTGACTGTGTCTACCAGGAGACTTCTGAGAGAGCCAGCCACTGGGCAAGGAGCCATCGGTTTCACAGAACAAGGCCTTCCTAGATTCAGTTTTCACAATGTGTTGGTTTCATTTCTACAACGTACCTAACTTCAACAGTAATTAACCCAGGACTATTTCCAAGTGATTTGATGGTACACAATCATATTTACCAGGTCAAGGAAGATCCTACCCACTCCCCCCTTTCTTTGGGCATGCAATGCCACCACACAAGTACAATAGGGGTAGAGCTCGCTCAGGAGAGTGCAACCCTGCTGTCATCTCATCTGCCCTCTTTAATCCTCCTGCAGATGTTTCTGAAATAGAGCCTTCCTTATTGGCCAGGTGGGCAATGGTGAGTGTGACTCGGGCAGCATTCTATGTTTGAAAGGCAATGGGACCCATGAAGACAAACTGGGAAAATGTACATTGGTTTTAAGATGCTTTGGAGATGCTTTCAGATGAACAGTGATGGTACAACCAAGCTTCAATTCTTCACTGATAACCTGAAACTGAACACAGATGGAATTCCTTGGCTCTTCCTTAGAAGAGCATTTCAATTTCTTGGTGCCATTATAGGAAAGAAAAAAAAAAGCCTTTATATCCACCCTCTGTTTCGAATATCAGATGAATACAGAATCTCTGGCAAAGGATTTCAGTGTTGTAAGGGAAATGGAGGAACATTTGGAATACACAAACTTTGATCTGTATTCAGGCAGGCTAGATGGGATGGGAGCATTCTCAAGGTATCCTGGTCCCAGACAGTTTATGACAGGGAAGGGTCTAATCTCTTTCTTTCCCCAGAAGTATCTTCCCAGACCCAACTGTCAGCCTTACTAGGTAGACCAGACAGGAAACACAACCAGATGAGCTAAGTCTACTTTATTGTAAGGCTACATTAACAGAATCTTGCAAGTCTGAAAGTGCAATTCTCCCACCTTTACAGCCCAAGAACTTAGGGAGGGTCCCTTCTGAGCCTCTTACCCCACCCACTATCTAGCGGTGGGCTCTGCTGTCTCTTATCTGACCATTCCTTTGGCTGCATCTCTTGGCCCAGTCTCCCAAGGTCGTTCCCACATACCATTACATCAATTTTCCCCTTGTCAGGGAGCATAAAACAGCATTTATGTGTTTTGGGGGCAGAGTGTGTGTGTGTGTGTATCCTATTATGTGTTTCCCTTTAGGATAGATAGGAGATTGTAGGAGTTTTAATGTGGCTCATTCCATGGAGTCAGGTGATAACTATGGAAGAAGGAGGAAAACATGGGCTTAGATGTATCTCAGTGACACAATCTGATTTCAGGGTCTAGCCTGAAATGGAAACTTGAAAGAAACAGATACCAATGAAGCTTGGGTACAGGAGTGACGTGTTCCAATTTTCCCACATCCAAGAAAATGCCAACAGTTGCATTTTCAAGCATCTTGAGCACATGATTTCCTGTGGCTAGCTGGACCTAGGGGTACCTGATTTTCACATCAACAGAGTTTTGTTTCAAGAAAGCTTTTGAGGTTTTGCTGGCGTTTTAAATTGTTGGGAATTACCATGAGATAGGGGGAAAGCTTTAAAAAGTTGACCTGTGGACATTTCTAACAGTATCTCATTCCACTGAGGCCGGATTCAGTCAACACAACTTTGGTTTGGCTTGAGGATCTTTTTATCTGGGGAAAGGGGGGATCACAAAAAGGCTTGGAGGCTTCCAAAGAGACTTCATATCACTTCTAATTAGTCCCTGGCTAATGCGTCTCCCACCATCTCCTGCCCAATCCTCTCCTTTCTGAACCAGTACACGGATGCAGTTTTTCCCCAAGGAACATGGTTAAGCTCCCTGTGTCTGCTATGAATATGAACACAGTCCCAGTTTGCAGCATTCTCCCTAAGCTGATCTAATTAAAAGAGTAACCTGTCTCCCAGAGTGGCTCAGATAATTGGCAGTAAGCCATATGGCCCTAGACACGGGCTGAAAAAAGAGGCCTGGTTGCTTGTGGGACACTCCAAACTTCTGTCTTACCTCAGCTTTTATCCAAAGAGGCAGATAATCTTGTTGTCTGCTGCGGAAACAGGGACAGCCATGAATAATTCTAAAATAGAAAAGATCTACAGTGGAGTTTTGCCTCTCCACATAAAACCCACTTGGAGGTGTTTAAGGGGCCCGCTGGAGAATTGCTACCATCTGCAGTGGACCCTTCAAAGTGATCTTGAATGTACGGAGTGTCTTAATGCAAGCAACAGTTTAATTTCATTAACATTTTAATTAGCTGACGGATTTGGAGCTGAGCAAGGAGAAGAGAGGATGGGACAGAGAGTCTTAGCGCTTACATGTGTAACAATGCCCCAATGAGGATTTATGCATATGGGTTTGGCCATCTTTCCGCAATAGAATGTCTTCCTTTTTCTTCCACAAAGGATCATCTTCCTGGGGTCTTCTTCTGCTCAATGCAGGAACTAGAGAAGTTGTTATCCTTCCAGAACTTCACTGATTGACTGCCATTGTGGCATTTCTCAGCTTTTACCCTCTCCTCAAGGCTCTCCTTGAAATACACCTGGGGATTGATGAAGTGGGGTTGACGTAGGATAGGTTTGGTGTCTCTTGATTACCTTCCTGTCTTTTTAAGGAAATCATCTTGCAATCTGAGAAAGTTTCTACTTTGTAGAAGAACCAGATTCTCAATGTTTTGCTTGGTTCAGAGAATTCTAGTTTTGAATTAGAGGTATAGGCCAGCTCTAGGACTGTATATTATGGACGCAAGCTGGTGTAGAAATGTAGTATTGCATATTCAGGGCCTTCTGAGTTTTGGTTAAGAAGCATCAGAACCATTTTCAAAATTCTGGTACAGTACAAATGGCCTCAAAGAGAAAGCAGTGACAAGACTGAAACAAAAACTATACACTGAGGGGGATTGCATATTCTAGCACTTTTTTGGTAAAAGGTTCTATTCCCTCTGTCCTGTGCTGTGGATCTTGTAAAGCAGGGCTGAACAACTCACTACTCATGGCCCCCAACACCCATTTTGTGACCCTCACACTCCCCTTGAAGTTATGGGACAAAATATTCATCCTTTTTCCTTTCTAAAGGAAAGGCTATAGTGTGGAAGTAGAGCACTAATAGCTTCCCAGAATCTCCAGATGAAGGAGGACAAGAATCTCCAGAACAAGTCTAGTGTTTCATTCATAATTAAATGTAAACCTTCCCTTCCCTACATCAGCTCTACTCCACAAGATCAGGTCACTTTTGCTCAGATCTATTACATCCTTCCTCTTTCTCTTACTTTCACAGATACATTTCTTTCATTCATTAATTCACGTCCTTTCCTATTTACTTCTCCAGTATTCCAAGTTGCAATCTTCTAGATGTCATTGTTATCACCAAGTGGGCTTTAACAATGGCATTAGTAGAAGCCCCAAAATAAGGGTTAATATTCCCACTACGAAACTGCCACACCTGTGATCAATCCACTGTGAGCAACGCACACGTTTCTGGTCCTCAGATTTAGAAACACAGTGACACCAACTGCTAAAACTGGAATTAGCCGATGGGATTTCTGCTACACGTGGCTGAGGAGACAGAGGGATAATACAGGTTGTATTGCAAATATGACTAAAGAACTGGGTGAAACCAAAGCACTTATTCTGATGATACTGAAAAATCTTCAACCAAGAAGCACTTTTCTCTCTGCTATGATCTTGCATGATCTAAGTTGGTTTCATGGTTGGCATGTAGACACCCTGCCTTGGGTTAAAATAAGGATACCAAAACTTTTCATCCAATGTGTTCCATTAGTAGCTGTTTGCCCACATATTCACACATATACCCATTCACATAGTTGCCCACTGCTTAATCCCCAACCCTTTCAACAATTCTAGATACAGCTATTGGGGAAAACTGATCCCCTTTGCTGGGTTCCTACAGGAAGGGAGAGAAACCTTGTTAGATATTTCAAATAATTGTGCCAAACTTCTATTTAACTAGGAAAAATAACCCAGGGGACTTTTAACAAAATGCTAAATGGGATATGCTAGGTTCTTGGGGGTGGGGTGTTATCTTATACTAGAGGTACAACTTACTGGTTCCTATTATTTTGGTTTTTCTCATAAGCCCTCAGACTTTGCAGTTACTCACAGCCCAATCTGCTTTATTGTCCACGCAGATAATCTCCCAAGTTTCAGAAGAAAATTCTTTGTAACTGCAATGTTTTGAATCCTTTACCACTTAATTTACTTAATTTAATTACTACAGTAGTAACATTTATACTGAAATTTAAAACTGGACATTTATTTAATAGGCTGAAACATTTTAAGAGAAAAAGAAACTGAAAAAGCGTCTCTATTTCTACTACTGACAGTAGATGTCTTCTTGTGGTAATAATCGACAGAACAGGGGAGCTAAATAAGAGGGAAGTGTGGACACTCTAACCCAGTTACTTTAAAGAATGACTCTGGTTCAGTCTACATGTTTGTGCGTAGACTAGATGCTACTAGGACTAGGTGTGCAGAGACAAACAAATGTCTCTACACCAAGCAGCTGTAATGGTATGTGGGAAAGACCTTGGAGACGGGGCCAAGAGACGCTGCCTAGGGAAGGGTCAGATAAGAGACAGCATAGCCCACAGCTGAATAGTGGGTGGGGCAAGAGGCTCAGAAGAGATCCTCCCTAGTTTCTTTGGCTGTAAAGGAGACAGGGGGAAAATGTGCTTTCAGACTTGCAAGATTCTGTCAATGTCGCCTTACAATAAAGTAGAATTAGCTCATCTGGTTGTGTTTCCTGTCTGGTCTACCTCGCAAGGCTGAGAGCAGCTGCACCAAGCCCTCAAAAGACAGAGCTGCTTAAATGCTTCAAGGACAGGTGCTTTGCTTAGAAAAAGTGACCTTTTGACACTTCTGCATAATTATGACACAACTAACATTACCCTGCGTCTAAGGCCTATTTCCAACCTTTCAACGAAAGAACAAGTTATTAAACCCAAGACTGAATCTTAAGAGCTTCTGCGTGCAAGGAAAATGTTTTTCCCTTGAGCTCCAGTGGTCCTCCTGGATTCAAGGTCCCCCCAAATTAACCTGAGATTCTCTTTTCCACCAGCCAGTTATCTTGGCCGCAACTTCACGTTCTTGAATGAATTTCCACAGTGTTCGGTATTTTCCCCCCTCTTTCATATCCATATCGAACAGAAGTTCTGCAGAGAACATGTTTGTGCCGATAATCAGTTTGAAGCTGGGTTATTTGTATTTCCTGATTTTTTTAAAAAAAATCCTGTGTTCAGAAATTTTAATATATTATGCAAATGAAGCAGATTTGTGTTTGTTGGCTGGTGTCATGACAACTGCATTCAATTTCCGTGCTTCTGTTTTGGCATGGCAACATGGCAGAGGGTTCCATAACCCCATGGATAGCTGGCAGCCATTTTCACTTCCCTTGCTAATCTGTCGCTGAACGTCTGTATCCCAGAGGCCTCGCATCGGCCTCCCACAGCGAGTTGAAATCACTCCATGAGGTTTAGAAATTTGCCATGTAGGATTCTTTGGCTCCTTTTGTAGAAGCATACGCCATCTGTTTGGCACCACCAAGCAATGTTGAGTAAGAGTTTCAATCATGAAGATATTCTCTGAAGTCAAAGCATGGGGAGCAACGGGTAAGCCTCGGTATGCCCTCGTGCCTCAGTATGGCCCTGCACGAGCTGTACTGGTTGTCAGTTTGCTTCTGGGTGTGATTCAAGGTGTTGCTGCCTATACACCCCTATATGGCATAGGGCCTGGTTACTCCCATAGCATCTGCCCAGCCAATTCAATCTGGCAGAGTTGGTGCACTCCAAGTTCCTTCAAGTAAACAATGTCATCTATCAGGACCCTGGAAGTGCCCCTTCTCTGTACCAGTGTCTCCTCTCTGACCCGAGGTCCCCCCAAGATCTGGATGGTGTTTCAAAGGAGCGTGGAGACCTGCCTCTTCTGCCAGGCCTTTAGCAAGGGTGAGAGGCCCCTTTGAATAGTGTGCATCTGTTTCATGGTTCTATTTCAGTCTGGTTTTGTCATCTTTTCTATCTTTTATTATTTATTTCTGATTCTTATTGTGAGCTGCCCAGAATCATTGGGAGTCAGGCAGCATACAGGCTTAATAAATAAACAAAGAAGGATAATTTTAGGACTACAGAGCCGTTCAACCTGGTATTGTAATGGAATGTCTAGGAGACTCTAGGGATGAGGAGGAAATGGGGCTATTGAGTAAGAAACAGCTCCTGGGAGGGGAGAGGGGAAGTGTGAGAAAGAGACTCAAAGTAACTCCACCTTCATTATGCTAGGTATAAACCGATCTGGAGCTTTCATGATTGTGTACTTTACCCTACTCTGTGTGTGTGTGTGTGTGGTGTGCTTTTGAGTCAGTGTTGACTCCTGGTGACTGCTTGGACAAGTCCTGTAGTTTCTTGGCAAGATTTCTGAAGTGGTTTGCCATTGCCTCCTTCCTAGGGCTGAGAGAGAGTGACTGGCCCAAGGTCACCCATGGCTTTGTGCCTAAGGTAGGACTAGAACTCACAGTCTCCCAGTTTCTAGCCCGGTGCCTTTAACCACTACACCAAACTGGCTCTACTTTACCCTCTAGCTATTAATTTTTTTTTTCCAGAAATCCAAGTGGTTCTTGTTTCCCAAGTTTGCCAGCCAGGTAAGGTTTGATAGGTATACAGGTAGGATCTTTCTAACACTATCTTGTGATCCAGGCAAAAGGTCTACCATGCATAGTTGCTCGGATTTATGCAAGAATCTCTGTTCTGTCTTAAGATTTGATCATCCCAGCCTTTCTCAAAACATACAGAAAAGCTTTATTTGATTTGTTTTTTTTTAACAGCTAGCCAAAATTCACCTTTTTTTAAATAAATGGAACAAAAAAAATCTTGAAATTAAAAAAGAAAATATGTGAAAAAATATATAAAAAATCAAGGCAAGGGCCCATGCCAAAACTTAAACCTTGTATTCAACCATATTTGTAGTGGTGAATAAGGCTGTCTTTTTTGGGGAGGGGGAACAGGTGCCAACTCAGTAGTAGACAAGTACAACACAGCCCTCTCCATACCAACTACATTGCAGAATTAATTTCCAAATTTCTCCCAGTTAAATTAGAATTCAGAGTAAACGAAAATATTAGAAAGGGGAAAGTTCCTTCCAGATGAACTGAGAATACCGTGAATGGTGAACACAAAGAAGGACTGGAACATTCCTACAGTACATTTCTTTCAAAGAACCCAGGGAAATTTTGCAGGAAAATAGAAGACCCAAAGCAGCAGTGGAACTAGCTACATTGTCCTAGGGTTTCCTAATGCAAATGTCATGAAATCAATCTAAAGTTTGGTGTAGTGGTTAAGTTTGGTAAGAGAGAGCCATTTTGGTGTACAGGTAGTTCTTGCTTAACCACGTTAAGTGAGAACTACCTAGTTGCTGTCATTAAGCAAATCACCATGGGTCATTAAACAAGGGCATCACATGGTCACCATTTGCAACCTCCTGCTGGCTTCCCCACTGACTTTGCTTGTAGGAAGCCAGCAAAGAACGTCACAAATGGTGATCACTTGACTGTGTGGACACTGTGACCGACATAAGTACGAGGACCAGGTGTAAGTACCACTCGTTCAGTGCTGTCATAAGTTTGAACAGTCACTGAACAAGTGGTCATTAAATGAGGACAACTTGTAGTGTTAACGGCATCAAGCTAGAAACTGGGAGACTGTGAGTTCCAGTTCCACCTTAGGCACAAAGCCAGCTGGGTGACTTTGGGCCAGTGCTTCTCTGTCAGCCCTAAGAAGGAGCAAACCACTTTTGGGAAGAAAAAAAAACAATTGCCGGGAAAACTGCAGGGACTTGTCAAGGCAGTCACCAGCAACATTGACTTGAAGGCACCAAGCCCCCACCCCCGCCAAAAAACTTAAAGTACTATAGATTCCTTTAGTCTTGAAATATGCCCCTATCTATTCACTGCAATGTACTCACTAAGTATGTATTTAAGAGGAGAACAGTTTGTGGGCATTAGTCTCTCTTGGGCAAAAGATTCTCATTTTTCAAAAGGCGCCAGATTCCACACTGTCTCGGTTTGATTTCTGTGTTCATCTCTAATGGAAGTATCAAAAATCATCCCGCTCTTTAGCTTGGAAGTTTGCCCTTCCTAAGAGAGGAGGAAAGTCCTTTTGAAGAGGTACTTTTGAAGAGGAATTATAAAGAAGAACAAACATTAGCTTGCTTTCCAAACCAGACGCCCGCATTTTCTTTTCCAGCTATGTAATTTAGAAGCAGTTTAGAATATCTGTGCATTTTAAACAAATGCGTCCAGAATCAGTCCAGGAGAAAGGATAACCGAAATAGGGGGGGATGTGAATATACAATGCAACATTTAGAAATGAAAAAAGGAAGAGAAAAATCTGACAAATGCCCTAAAAGCGAAGTAAAATAAAAGTGGGGAGAGGAGGGAGGGAGGGAGGGAGGGACAGGAAAGAGAGAGAAAGGAAAGAAGAAAAGAAAGGAGAGAGGGAGAGAGACAGAGCGAAAGAAGGAAAGAAAGAAGGAAAGAAAGGAGAGAGTGAGGAAGGGAAAAGAGAGAGATAGAGAAAAGAGAGAGA
The DNA here is from genome assembly GCF_059951505.1 of Python bivittatus. Classification (NCBI taxonomy): domain Eukaryota; kingdom Metazoa; phylum Chordata; class Lepidosauria; order Squamata; family Pythonidae; genus Python; species Python bivittatus. The sequence continues at coordinate 99,049,892 of NW_028277098.1, read as the reverse complement.
GAGAGAAAGAAAGAGAGAGAGAGAGAGAGAGAAAGAAAGAAAGAAAGAAAGAAAGAGAGAGAGAGAGAGAGAGAGAGAAAGAAAGAAAGAAAGAAAGAAAGAAAGAAAGAAAGAAAGAAAGAAAGAAAGAAAGAAAGAGGGAGGGAGGGAGGGAGGGAGGGAGGGAAAGAAGGAAGGAAGGAAGGAAGGAAGGAAGGAAGGACGGAAGGAAGGACGGAAGGAAGGAAGGAAGGAAGGAAGGGAAAGAAAGAGAGAGAGAGAGAGAAAGAAGGATGGTAGGATGGAAGGAAGGAAGGAAGGAAGGAAGGAAGGAAGGAAGGAAGGAAGGAAGGAAGGAAGGAAGGAAGGAAGGAAGGAAGGAAGGAAGGAAGGAAGGAAAGAAAGTAATTACTCAACTTAAAACCCATCCCTAATGTAATTAGAAAAATTCTTCACTCCACATTTATTCTCTCTCCCACACATCAATTAAACAGCAGATTGTGACAGGGTACATTTCTAATCCATTTAATGATTCCTCCCCCCGCCCTGCTTCCACATCTCAACCTCCCTCCACCCCCCCGTATAATATCCCTCAGTCCAAAAGCAGCTTCCGCCTTCCCTTTGCTGGGGAGTCTGTTCAAGCAGTGCATTGTGTGGGGTAAATAAATTATTCCCTGGCCCCTTGACCTCTCTGGAGCAGACGGTCCTGTTCCCTACAGCTGCCCCCTTTTTTTTTTTTTTGCTTGTTTTTTGTACATCTCAGATATTGGGTTGGAAAAGACACGAGACACAATTCCTGGGCTGCAGGCTCACTTCCGGGTCAGGATGAGTCTTTGTCTTCAGCTCCGCCCCTCCTGTCAAGGAAGTCACCCAGGACAGAGAGCCGCCCACGTCCCCTAGATAATGCTCAAGTGAGAACCCCATCTGTTGCTCATACCCACCTGGTGGATTGGCATTCTGCACACACCATTTTGGAACAAATGTTTTCAGCGGCTTAAGTTGCCGAAAACTCAAGTTGTGTGGTGAGGAAACCTGACCTGGGCAGAATCTTTTGCGCTTGGTGAGACACCCAAGACAAACAGCACTTTCTTTTCAAGGCTTCGTGGCCTCCAGCTGCCCAATTTCAACCCAGGTTTCCTGTCCCACAGAAAGCAGAACATCATGGATATGCAGCTAAGGTTCAGTGGACTCACCAGGATGGCACTCTGGGCCAGTTGTGTAAAGCAGCCATGAGCAAGGAAGGAGTATGTATAACCGATGTGGCTTACCATATTATGAAGAAAGTAAGCTTCTTCCTTACCTTGAGGTAGAGACCCCTATAAGGCTCAGTGTTATGCAAGTTGAAATAATAAGAATATACAGCAACAATAATTGAGGTGCACAAAATAATGTCCATTAACTTCTAAATAGCTCCTTCAGATTACTTTGTGTATTATTATTGTTATTATTATACATAAAAGTGTTCCCAAGCATCTTCTTCTTCTTCTTCTTGACCTTGTTCCTCCAACTTTGCATAAGCTTTTAGGACAGTATCTCCAAATGCTGTAGATTAAAGGAAGAAATCTCAGAAACTGATCAGAAGGTAGTGAAGATCAACTTGGACAATTTATTCAGATGGCTCATTCTTTGAAATAATCAAAATGAGACAGAAGAACAATTGCTTTGTGTAAAGATATGTATTTCATGGTAGGCTTTGGTTTCCATATCAAAGATGACGTACATAAACTTGCTAGAAACAAGGAACAGATTAGGTAGTTGGCAATATAAAAAGTTCCAAGAGAAGATAAGCGAATAAAAAAAATATATAATAAAAGGAATTCCAGTGTTTTCTATCAATGCTCTGATTCTCAACATCTCAGTCTTGGACAACCTTTGTAATCTCTCCTTGCATAACTTTTATTTCAGCAAAACTAAACTAATCAAATGGACCAGAACCTCCTCTCATTTTATTTCAATATGCAGAGCTCTTATGTTACCTTGGTCCTGAACTGCACAATTTCCCCAAATCCACTGGGACCCCTCTTTTTTCACAGCATCCAGCATTTCCACAACCATAAGAATCCCCAAAGTTTTGTTGAGTCCCCCAGCTTAAAAAATATTGGCCATGCATTGTCTTTCACTCTGGTGGCCACCGGGCTACTCTTCAGCACTCCTCTTCCGCAAGGGACATCCAGCGACCTAAGGAAGAAATCAACACAGCATCCACTCAGCACTCAAGACTGCCCATTTACTGACAAATCTGTTTGGGGAAGGAATCAGGAGAACCAGCAGAGTTCATTGTTTTATTGCACACATTCACATGATAAGCTAGGGCAAAGGTTGGAGAACAGGTGCTGGCCACGTGGCGCTACAAGTCACAGCCCACCAGGCCACACAGCAACAGATGCACCACTACATGGAGTAAAGTTGACTTGCGATTATAGAGATCTCCAGTCTCAAATGCACGTGGCCAAGCCACTTTTATAGCTTTCAGTGTGCAAAGAAAAACAATGACATGAAGCAGAACTTGCAACCCAGTTTATCTGCTCGTTTTCTCTAACTTCTTCCTTTATCATTATTTTTCTCTTCCTCTTTATTTTGTGTGGGATTCCTTGGATTATCCCTTCCAATATCAGAGATAAATTTCCAATTATATTACATGAAAACCTGGATTAGTTCACTCTTTTGGTCGGTTTTTCCTGATGCCTGGAACCTTAAATTTAGATGCAGGGGAAGAAATTCATAACACTACAAAGCCCAAAATAAGAAGGGCAATGCAATACATTCCACTTCTAGTTGTTCCTCCTCCTCCTCCTCCTCTTCTTCCTGTCCTTCCCTTCCTTGCTAGATTTCCATCATACCTTCTCTCCAGGAGCTCAAGGCGACAATTGGAGCTAGTTTATTATTGTCTTCTCATGGGATATCTAGCCTTCTTGAAGGCTCCCATTCAAGTTCCAACCAGACCTGACTCTCCTTAACTAACTTCCTTCCTTCCTTCCTTCCTTCCTTCCTTCCTTCCTTCCTTCCTTCCTTCCTTCCTTCCTTCCTTCCTTCTTTTTTGGGTGCCTTCAAGTCTGTCTTGCCTTTTGGTAGCTGCATGGACAGGTCCCTGCAATTGTTTTGGCAATATTTTTGGAAACTGCCAAAAGAGCAGTGCAGTTTCAGGCTGCATCAACAAAGGTATAGCGTCAAGATCTCAAGAAGTAATATCTTCACTCTACACTGCACTAGTCAGACCATACCTGAAATACTGTGTCCAGTTCTGGTCACCACAATACATAAAGGACTTTGAGGAATTGGAAAGTGCCCAGAGAAGAGCAACAAGGATGGTGAGAGGCTTGGAGGCTAAAACCTATGAAGTATAGTTGGAGAAACTGGATATATTTTGCCTAAGGAAGTGAAGGCCAAGGGGAGACACAATAGAAGTCTTCCAGTGAATGAAGGGATATCACACAGAGAGGGTGTAGATTTATTCTCCATAGCACCCAAGGGTAAGGCAAGAACCAATGGATGGAAGCTTATCAGAGAGAGATCCAAACATGAAATGAGGATGGATTTCTTGACTATGAGAGCTATTAAGCAGTGGAACAGCCTACCTCCTGAAGTTATAGTTACTTCATCCCTGGAGGTTTTCAAGAAAAGTTTGGAGAGCCATTGCCTGGGATGACATGAGGATTCCTGCACCGGACAAGAAGTTGGATTAGGTGGCCTCCCATGTCCCTTCCAGCCCTATGATTCTATTATTCTAAGTGGTTTGCCATTGACTTCTTCCTAGGGCTGAGAGACAGTGACTGGTCCAGATTCACCTCACTGGTTTTGTGCCTAAGGCAGGACTAGAACTCACAATTTCTAGACTTGTTCTTTAAACCACTACTCTGGATTTTATTCTCCAGGAGGAAAAGACTCCTTCAGCCAAGTTTAACTCTTGGTGACAACAGAATCCCCACTGAATGCTTTGCATTGAAGAAGGAAAGAACAGAAGCTGTGCCCTGTTGTATTGGCCCTCTTGGTTCATCTACTCCAGCAGCCTGTTCTCCTAGCAGTCAACCAACTGCTCAAGGAATCCCACCAGTCTCCCAGCAGATGGCCTTCAGAGGCAGTCCCACTGCCATCAAGGCTAAGAGTCACGGATCCCCAGGACTTCCATGAATGGCTCCAATCCTTTTATCTGTCATGATTCTTCCAGTATTCAGTTTCACTGGATGGATTATTGAATTTATGATTCATTAACAGAATAAAACTTGTGAGAAAATTGTAAAATCCTACAACTCCCAACATCTCCCATCCATGTACTAACCAGGCTTGATCCTGCTTAGCTTTTTGCAATCTGCCAAGATTGTCTAGATCAGTGTTTCCCCATGCTGGCTGGGGAATTCTGGGGGTTGAAGTCCACACATCTTAAAGTTGCCAAGGTTGAGAAACATTAGTCTAGATGTTGCTACCTAATATTAAGGTTGCAGAAGTAATAAGCCTGCCCGCCCCTCTGCCCCACAGAAGAATACAGAGCAACATATTAAAATCAGTGTTGGTTTTATCTAAGATTTCCCAATGCTGAAGTCTCCCTCTCTCTCTCTCTCTCTCTTTTTCTCTGTCTCAAATTTATATTCCACCACAATCATAGAACTCCTGGTGGCTCTAAGTCTACATTTATAGACTTAGACTACCAAGTATTCATTTATGTATATGCATATGTATGATGCTATTCATTTTCAGTGGGCAGTGATGGAACAGACATCATTTTCATATCTGATTCCATCACATGTTCTGTAATATGCATTTAATTAAAAGTCATTCTTGTGACTCTCTCATATTAACAACAGTGACAAAACTTTGCACAAGAAGCATGGAAGAAGAGCTCAAAGTTCATTTTTAAGATCAACTGCAAATATCCCCTCCCATGTCTTTATAAAGCTAGTTTGGGGAGAAGGTTCGACCTGGAACAAAAGTTCCTATCAGTCCGGCACTCTCTTTGAATGTGAAGCTTTTCTGGATTGAAACTTTTCCCATTTTCCTAGGGAGAAATGCCACTTCGAGATGCCAAGAACAATGCCAAGGAAAAATGCTTAAATGTTACTCTCAGTGATTTTTGCAGACAGCTTACAAAACTCTGTCTGCTGTCTGGGTTTAATGCTTTTGCCTCATTCACACCATCCACCCTCTTGTATTCCAATGCTACAGAACCCCCCACAAGAGCAGAATTTCCTCCTAGATGCCAACTGATCAATGAACCCTCCTGCTCCTGGACAGGTGAGATTGTTCACAGCAAGGGGACAACTGTTTTCATGTCTGCAGTTTGTGCTCTTAGGAGCATATGAGCAGGGCTGATAAAAAGGTGGCAACCGTGTCTGTCCCACTCAGAGCAGAATGCCTCCTCTGTAAGGATGAGTGAAAGAGGTTGCTCCCTCTGCTATTTATCCCAAATTGCACGCATAATAAAGGGTCAGAAGGGGAAAACAGTTGGGAGCGTTGAGTGTTGTTGACCATATGCAAGCCATGCTGCGCTACAAGAGTTGGCTTCAGCAGCCTCTGCAGATCCCTGCCTTGCCTCTTTCAGTTTCAGACAGGAGCCAGGGATAGCAGTGATGTATTCAAGATTTCTGTTGTAAAGTAAAATTTAAGGATGGCAAAGGCCTTTCTCGTTTCAGTGAATCCTGTTTTGATTAGCATCTCAGGAGATGGCAGTGCCCCTTCGAACTTGAGTTGCTTTGGAAGCTAAGCAGAATCCAGCAGGGGTAGCCCTTGGATGGGAACCCAGGAGGAAATCTCAGAGTGGGGAAGTTGGAAAAAACATCCCCAAAGATGGTCAGAGCAGTCTACTTCTGGCCAAGAAAAATCCATGACCTTGTCCATGAAGTCAGCAGGAGTTGAGCCCAACTTGAGGGTATCTTTACATTTGTGTGTGTGTGTGTGTTTTCTGGAGCCATGGGGTGGGAAGGAACACAGCAAGTGAGCAGTGATGGCAGAGGCTGGATTGCTCATTCTGAAGTGCTTTTAAAGACCGGTCATTTGTAGAAATTATTAGCAGTGATTGTTGCAGAGGGGAAAAGATATCCACTCGTAGGAAAATCATGGGCCCAGATTCTGCAGTGAATTGAGGTTTTCTGATTGCTACAATTTCCCCCAGCCCTTCCCTCCCTCTCTCCCTCCACCTCAGTAGCTATGTGCATTTTAAACAAGGGTCTTTGCAAGAAGGAGGAGAAGCATGCCGGATAAAATATACACCATTGCAAGGAAATAATAAATGCCTGCGCCCGCCGTTCATTAGGGAGCGAGCAACGTCAGAGGCTGGGGCTGGTATTTTGTCAACCCACATTGCGCTTGCTTTGACTTGTTTATAAATGCAGACTTGACCACTCAGTTTGAGGCAAAGAGGAAGAAGTTAATGTGTGGGTGCGTATGTACACACATGCACACACCATGTGTAAGTTAAAGCCATTGTGAGCGGCAATAGGTCTCATAGAGCAAAGGCCAACTAGAGTGAACCATGACACGATTGTAAATGAATGTGGGAAGTCTGCCACAGGATGTTCCATTGCATGTACAGTCTCAGTTCATATGCATGCTGGCTGGGGAATTCTGGGAGTTGAAGCCCACAATTCTTAAAGTTCCCAAGATTAAGAAACACTGGTGTGGAGGGTGCTTCTTGGAGCTCTCAGAAGTCATGATTTGGTTCCTCATGAGCTATAGAAGCAGCATATAATGACAAAAGGATTAAAAACTGACCCAAGAAGTTTTGCACAGAGAAAATAGGCTGCCCATATTTTAGAATTGGGAGGGGGCATCTGCTTACTGCCCAATTTCAGGTTTCTTGTAAGGCACCAGGTGTCCGGCCATTTTAATAAACTGGATTTTCCCTGCAGGAAGCTGACTCTGTACTTCCTTTGCTACTAAATTTAGAATCAGGCAATATCTGAAAGAACTCCAGAGATCCAAGTGCACACCGTGGGTCCTGATTTCTCCAGAAATTAAAGCCTAACCCTAAGTTTCTGGAGAGGCAAAACGCCTTTTCATCCAGCCCTGTGCAAATTTATGCAGCGGAAGTCCCACGAAGTTTCATTATCGGACTTATTTCTCAGATGGTATGCTAGAGAACATTTCATTCTCAGTTTGTAAAACTATGCAGGAAAATGTATAACAGAAAATGCTAATGAAATAAGTTCAAAAACACCAGTAAAATATATTTGAAAGACAGTTTCAAGGCCCTTGAGAATAAGGTAGAAAACAGAAACCAAGAGAAGATAACATTTTGAGAAACTGCACAGCAGATTTTGACACTGTGTTATTCAGAACATCCTAGAGATCCTCAAAAATGCCATGTAGGTAAAGGGGAAGTTTCAAGATTTGCTGGCCAGAGTTATGGAATTCTGGGGAAAAAAATAATTCCTAGAAAAGGAGCCACTTTGGGGCCTGAGGTGGTCAACGTCTTCTACTAAAAGGCTTAACTAGGTCAGTTAAACATTGAAAAAATGGGTCAGTTCAGTAATAAAGTATGTTGTATGAACCCAGTCACTGAGTTGTGGAGATTGAGAAGAAGGGAAATCAAGAGACCTCTTGGCACTTCATGGTGTCTCTGCACTGTTTCAGAAGTCCTACCTTACATTTGCTCATCTTTGAGAACTCAACAATGCCTGAACAGTTATTGTGTTTCTCCTATCAGTTAACCGAGTTGTGACTTTCACTTATCTAAGTGACTCATCCGTCTGCCTATTCCTTAAGGTGACCCTAAGCTGAATATAAACTTTGAATTAGTGCCTTCTCAGTTGCCTCCCTTTGCAGGCCTTTTTCTGTTCTTTGGAATCATAATTGCAGTGTGAAGGAACTCTGTTTTCCTCAAAGCAATGCTCCTGGGAAGTTCAACCCAGAAGCCTAACTGAATGTGAATCTCCTCCACAATTGGCATATATTACAGGGTGTTTATTATCTTTCCATGACCATCCCTATTCATTCAGAATGCGTTTTTCTTTCTAAAGGGGGACATTTTAAGGGATGCCAGATCATGAAGGAGAAGGTACAAAGGTCAGCTACTGTGGTTCCCTCATCAGCTCCTGACCTTTGTCTTTTCTCCTTCATGATTTGGAAGTTCAGTAGAAGAAACTCCCATGAATGAAATCTTGACCTTTCAGCACTAGCCATACCACTGGAGGGCAACACGGCCTCTCCAGACTAAAGACCAACAAAACTGGAGGCAGATCTGTGCTCAGATCCAACAAAAGATCTACCTATTTATTCCTCGGGGTGGGTGGTCTATCTTTTATCTCATGCTGAGAGAAGCCTTCAGAAGGTCATAAGCTGAGGTCATCAGTCCTACAGAACATGAACAAGAATATGATAAAAACCTGGCTCAAGAGTCATGTCTCTGGAGGAGAGTTATCTTTTCTTTAAAGGCTGTAAATCCATGTGCAAATAGAGCTTCTGCCTTGACTTCTGGAACTGATATGAATCCTTTTACTTTTTTATTAAGATGAGGAAAGTCACAGCTCTTGGGGTGGGCATGACCTTGGTATAGCTCTGCCCTTTTCTGCTACCCCACCAGTAGTTTTGAATTTGAACCCTGCTGGGATGACCTCTGTGCATTTGTTCTGAACTTTCTTATTTAGATAGCCAGGTGGTGGAACATTTCATTTTTTCAAAATAAGAAATTGGGGGTATATTAATATTGTACTGAACTCAATTCTCTAGTTTCCTTTTTTAAAAGATTTATTATCCTAAACTAGTCAACGAAAGAAAAATACAAATATATACAACCACACTAAAGGACCAAACACAAACTCAAGATTGATAACACAGCAGTCAAAAAGGATAATGAGAGGCCCTTTTAGAAACAGAAAAACTCCAGAAATTTTGACCATATTGCTTGAAAGTTTTCTCCTTTATCCCTTTCTCAAAAAACCAGACTAATTTAAATGTTGACAACACATATGAACAACCCATTGCCGCAAGTTAGGTGTAATTTCTCCTGGGAGTGTGGTATAAGAATTATTTTCGTCAACCACTATGCCTGAAAAATCCACAGTTCTTGATCTCTTGATAGATTCCAAATCTCGAAGATTTCTTCTTCTGCAAAAGATGTTTTTGGTTTTTCAAACTTCATCCTCACAGTGCTTTTAAATAACTTGGTAGCAGTTTTTGAGCACATGTTATTGATGAGAGGTGGCTGAAGTTGTTGGTGTTATGTGTTTGTCTCTTTACATACATACCTGTCCATTTCTCTGCAACATCCTTAGCTGACCATGCTTTCTGATATGAAAAGCAAAACAAAATTGGGGTTCTTCTTGAGGTCTTCCATTAGGATTTAATTGAACTATGAGAAGCTAGGGAGGCTGTAGGCTACTAAAGAGATGATTTCATATTGAAGGGGAAGGAGATAAAATAGAAGAACTTAAAATGTAAAAGAAGCTTTGGGAGTGGTCCACCTCTTTGACTGATGCCCTTGGATCTTACAGAACTCTAGACCATCTACTCTTCACCCACCTAGAGCAAGCAGGCAGAAGAAGACTGTAATGGAATTCTCTGAGCCTGGAAGCAAGAAAGGACATTTGCAAAATACTGCAGAGAAAGAACAGATGGACCTTCTGTTCCCATCTCCTAAATTGCTAGCATCTTCCCCCTTAAATGAAGAGCAAGTGAGAAAGAGGATCAAAGACATCAAGGCAGTCCCATCTTCATGTACTCACTGATAAATCAGGGGCTAAAGTACACATATGTCCAATTTCCAAGATGTTGTAAAACTAACTTCGTATTCTTCCAATACATCTGATTAATGAGACTTGGTAAGAATCTGACTTTCTTGGCTTCAGGAATCTTGGGTAGGGACTTGACAATGACACAGAGATGTTTACCTCTCTCCATTCTCTTCCAGGTCGGTGTATGCTTGTTTTTCTTCCACTGAAGACAAGGTTTGAACTTGCTTCCAAGTTAGACACTTGGCAGAGAGCTACAGAGAGTTACGATCTGTTTGATTCAGAGCTCCCCTGTTCTGTCCTGTGCTCCCTCCACACTTCTTTTCTTTTTTTTAAATGGGTGTGTGTGTATGTGTGTGTGTGTGTGCGCGTGCGCGCTTTCCTAGAAACAGCATTCTTTGGAAGAGAGCCAAAAAGGAGGATCTTGGATTACTCATTCCAATTTGGAGCCCTGTCTCCATCTCAAAGCAAAGTAACTGGTACTATCTAAGAATATAGAATCACTCTGTAAAGTAGAATTTTCTAAAAACCCTCTTAGCAAAGGATAGCCCTGCTGATTCCATACCCTTGCTAGAGCCTCTCCATAAACCAGGTTCAAATCAATCAAGGCAAAGGATCAAAGGAGCTATCTAATAGCAGAATCCAATTATATTTAGCCAGTTCCTAAAATATTACATGAATGTTAATTTTATTTTTCTGTTCCAGAAATTGGGATCCTAATTTCAATTCTTCAAAAATATTCATTAAATTGTAATGTACAGAAAGGGAAAAAAAACACATAACTTGCAACACGATAGGATCAATTCTCTTGAGTAGGCAATTCCTAGCTCAAAAAGCAGTACTTAGACTTTATATAAAAATCCTTCCAGATGCTCTACTTCAAGTATTTTTAAAATATTTATACTTTATACCACTTGCTCATTAACTGATAAGCAAAAACAGTTATTATACTTTCAACCTCAAATAATACAGTTCTGTAACTCTTAATCCCTCACCTCTATTTTCCAAAGCCATAGCTTCATCCATCCTTCTCTATTTAGATCTTATCCAAACTTATCCTCCTTATTAGTTTTTGGACATCAGTTACACAGAATTTATTGCAAATTTCCTTTGGGTCTTCCATGTTAGCAGGTGTTCTCAGATGTTTAGTTCTGTAGATTGCCCATTTTGGTGCAATATATTTAATTGCTGGCACAGGAGAGGGCAAAATAATCTTGTTTGTGGAAGAGTGATACACACTTTCTTCAATAATAATTTGGACCGCTTAGAAATCTATCATACCAATTTGGGTGACCGTATTCGCTCCATGCCTCCGGCTTCCAACAATATCAGTGAGCAAAGAAAGGGATTAAAAAAGTCCTTCATGGAATGTGCCTGCTTGATGAAGACAGAGTTCTCCTTGCTCTCAAAGGCTGGATTCACACAACAGACCTATCCAGGGTTAACGTAACCATGGTTGGTTGAACAATACACTGAATCATCAGCTAACTGTATAGGATGGGTCTGCATAGTTTGATAGCTGAAATGAGGATATCTAGTTTGTCTGGGGATGGGGAAACCTAATGCTGTAGCTGTTTTCTCCTGGCACATTGAGCACGTTGATGGTTCAATGCATCCTTAATGAGCGTGTGTATTCTACCACCCTACTCCTTGTCATGCCCAGCTTTTGAACCACAGCTGTAGGCTTACCATGCCCTCTGGTCTCAAATAGCTGCCATATGGAGCTGATAGAAACTAGAATTTGTGAGCAACCCTTTTTCGTTTCATTTTCTAGGTCACCACAACCAAATCCTGGTTTATGTCAAGCCAAGATAAGATCAAGGCACATCCTGATGAACTGGGCTTTTTGGCTTAGGAACTTAGGAATCATACAAGCCTAGCCAATATATAGCATGTGCAGAATCATATTATCTGCATTATTTTTAATAATCAGCTTCCTCATTTGGGCTTACTTGGATGGAGAAATACAGCCATCTTGTACATCCAGGTTTATTTGCAGGCCAAGTAGGACCCAGAGAGTTCCTTTGCTCTGAGACTGTGCAGTTTGCCTGAAGGTGTTTGTGCCAATCCACACCCACAACCAGTGTGCCCGTTGGGCCTAGAGAGATAAAGATGGAATCCTGTTTTCTTCAACATCTGCTTAGTAGAAGTTGCAGAGAGTGAACTCTAACTCCTCATCCAAGTGGATGATGAATGACTATTCCAAAGAGCTATTCCAGTCTAAGATCTTCCTCTTTCCTTGGACATTCAAATGGTTGCAGGTCCTTCAGAGACCACAAAACAAGCCTTGGTTAGTGAATGTACCTTTGCGTTGCCCTCAGTGAGCTGGCGATGTGTAGGAAATGTGTAGCTTTTGTTACAGATTTTGCGCAAAGGCATTTCTTTTCCTTTAGCATCTTTTTTTTTTTCTTTAGCAAACCAGAGAGGTCTTGCCATGTCCTGAAATATCCTGGAAAGATTCTTCTATTTGCTCTTCTTGAATGTTGATCCTTATATCCTTTATATCCTTTTTTTTAAAGTGATATACTACTATACTAAATGTATTCATATTAAGCACCCACTCCTTTCTGCTGAAAGTTTGTAAATAAAATGGGATATGATTCATAAAAGCCACTATTATTTTTTAAAAATAATTACCCGCACCAAAAATTTAAAAACTGGGAAACGAATTAAATAGTAATTGAATCATTAAAATACTAGAGCATTCAGTCTAGGTCAGTTTTCTATAACATGACAATTGGGTGTGCAATTCCCATGCTGAATGGAAATTTTGGGAATTGCAATCCCAATATATTTGGATGGCTAGATTAGGGAAAACTGATTAGAATATGTGTCCTCCAAGGATCCATCTAAGCATTGCAGATCCTCACTATATTTGAGCAGAAACCTCTGTTTGAGCCACCCGCTACCACCATCAGAGAGGAACATCAGGATGGGCAGAAGCATTCATGCTGGCAAGCTACATCTCCTGGTGAACAGAAATGGGAAAAGAGCCACTGATGCTTTGCATTAATATAATTCCCAAATGGTCATTCCCTCTTTGGAACATGGACTTCTCTTTTCCTTCCTAAAAGACCACCTCCTGTCCCCTGGGATTTCCTTTAATGGATGGATTGGTTCATGTAGAGTAGAAAAAGGCAGGTCAGACAGACCAACCTGGATTCCAATGCAGGTTTCATTCAAAACAAATACCTTATTCCACACTCTGGGGATTGTCCCTTTTCCTTACCATCAAGCTAAGGCCAGTCCCCATCACTGATGGGGATTACAGGACTGGTGGTTTATCACAATAGAATGGGGAGAAGATCGGACAATAGGAAGAAGACATGTGAGTGAGCAGATAGCTTTGATTGCAGCTCATTTATTTATTCATTCATTTCTTTGACTTAGATGCCTCCTGACTACCATCAACTCTGGCATAAAAAAACAAAACAACAAAAGGCAATTAAAGAAAATAAAACTTGGAACAATAAACAAGATAGTCAACCACAAACATATGCACGCGGTAAGAGGCTGTTACCTTCCTAGCCCAAAGCCTGGGAGAAAAGCCAGATCTTTAGGCCCCTCCATCAGGGTGGGAGCCACCCAGATCTCATTTCCTTAGTCCCGTTAGCTGCGTTTATACCAGATGCTAACCCATGATATGATTAACCCCGAATCCATGGTTTAACCCATTCATCTCAACACATTGTCCATAGAGTAAATTCTCTGAGCTGCAAACTGGCCTGTGACATTTTAGTCTCACATGCTGTGCAAACTCACCCTTTATCTCAGCTGGAGGCAGGAGGTGACCAAATGGCTGTGATCAACATCTCTGACCCGATTCCTGAATGAATACATTTTCTGGGTTTGCACAAGATGTTGAGCCAGACTCTAAACAAATGGGCTAGGTTGGCATAAAATGGCAAGCCACAGCAAAACTATGTGAAATTAAATGTTGCCAAGCTTACCATGTTGAATGCATGCAGCCATTGTTTGTTTATATATTTTATATAGCCACTCATCTCACACAGGTGACTCTAGATCAGTGTTTCTCAACCTTGGCAGCTTGAAGATGTGTGGAGTTCAACTCTCAGAATTCTCCAGCCAGCATGGCTGGCTGGGGAATTTTGAGAGTTGAAGTCCACACATCTTCAAGTTGCCAAGGTTGAGAAACACTGATCTAGATGGTTTATAAGATTAAAACAAACAACCCCACCGAACAACCCTTGGCACACAAGGAAACCATTGACCCCACTCACCACCAAGAGCAACAGAGATCATCCACTCCCTGATCCAAATGCCTAAAGGAACAGCCAGGTCTTCAATATCTTGCAAAAGGCTAACAGGGCCTTTTCATGGACCTGGTTAAGCCACACAGCCAATTGGTTGTAACAAGGAGAAAGTGAAACAGCAGGGTTAGGAGATGGCAGCTTTGGAAAATATCCAATTGTCCAATAACCCCAATCCTGGGCTGATCCAGGAACCTGAGTCTGCTGAATCTGCTTGTGTTCAGCCCGGACAGCAGAGCCCCTGTGCAAATTGTAATCCACAGCCTTATCCTGCTGCTTTTCATAAGGTTCTCATTAACAAAGCTCAAGAAATAAAGACACTCCCGTGCCATTTAATTATAACGTGAGCCAAAGACAAAGCCAATGCTACTGTGCTGTTTTTTCTGAGGCTAGACCTTCTCAGATGTGGAGTACTCATCTCAAGGACAAAGCCTTGGGAGATGACACAAATGTCTCCCAATGATAGACTTCAGATGGAATGGGCTTGCAAAATTGCCCACATGCAAAGCAGAGAAGGTGTCCTCATCTCTGAAGTACTGCTCCTTGCTATCATGGAGCACGCATACAGAAACTCATCTTGCCTGGCCCAATGGCAACATGGAGGGCCCCATTTCAACAGAAGGAGATTCACTCTGACAATTGCCTCCTGCATGTCCCCAGCATTGGAGGAATGTTGCAGTATTTTGCTTTAGAAACAGGGAGAAACATTCCACATTTGCTCCTGAAATGCATAGAATCTCTTGATTGTGGCATGCACACCTTTGTTGTACTAATTGAAATCCTGGTGAAGTATAGGCAGACTATAACCTGCTAGCATTGACTCTGTCTCTTGAACTTTGTGGTAGATAAAGAGAAGAATGCAAAGAATGTATATTAATTATGAGCTGGGCAAAGTAAATCATTCTTCCAATATTCCTATTTGTCCTAAACAAAAGAAGACATCCTCTAGTGTGGAGTTCTCCCTTTCTCTCCTTCTCCCCCCCCCCTTTTTTTTTCTGCTTCTCCTTCTCCAATTCAAGGAAGTTTTCAGATTATCTGTTCTTCTCAAAAGCATAACCTTGGGGGATAAATACATGGATCTCTTTCAAATGAGGTGGTTCACATTGTTTCCCTTTACAGATATAGAACTTCCTAACTCATAGAAAATAACCTGAAACCCAGACTTACTTTCACCCATGCACTTGAGATTGTCTGCAAAATAAAATGTATTGGTGATGTGTCAAAGTCCTTATATATCTGATAGGCTCAAGGAAGTTGAATTGTATGTGTGAATGTACAAGGGCATGTATGTGCTTGTATTTGGGTGCATCAGACTCATTTCCTGGTAACTCAAAGATAGCGATGGATCAAACTACCTCCCAGAAACCCAGGGTTTCATTTGCATTAAATTATTTTACTCTAAAAATGTGGGGAAAGATTATTTCTGAGCCCATTCTAGGTTGTTGTCTGCCCCACCAGGTAGACCAGACTGTGATGGAATGGAATCATGAAGGCCAAGCTCAGAGAGATAAACATTTTGATTGATGTCAGGCCTAGCCCAAGGAACTCCAAGAGACCATGCCAATTCAGTCCAGCTATGTTTATTAGCTACAACCTCTAGCAAGAATCTTCCCAGACTCAAACCCCAGTTCCCAAAGTCCTCCAGCCACAACAGTGTGAATTCCTCAGGGAGGTGCCAGTCTCATCCTCTTGTTCCTCTCACATGGTTCTGGTGAGCTAAGAAAATGTTTATCTCCCTGAGCTTGGCCTTCATAATTCCATTCCATCACACAGACCAAGAATCAACTCCATGGGAAGGCTACACTTACTTTTATTGAGAGGGGCTATAATAACAGAAACTTGCAAGTCTGATTGTGCTGCACCTCCTCCCTTTCTTATACCCATGTGAACTAGCGAGGTGTCTGTCTGAGACGCTTTCACATACTTTGGACTTCAGGCATGTTTTTCTCCTTGTCATTTTGGTAACGGATGTGGCCAATCTCTGTGCAGGTCATCTCCCTTACGCTCTACAGTTATGAAGGCTCCCAAGACCTTTCTCTGGACTACTCCATAACTCGCCATGCCCAAATAAGCCTCCAAACTCTTCTCCACTTTCTTCTCAAGCTCTCTCTCACTTTTTTATTGCCTCCCAATGTACTGTTTCATTGCTGTTGCAGTCAAAGGAACTCCACAGCAAGGGTTCTAAGACTCGTCCTGTAATGCACTTCCCAGAAATCCTCTCAAGGACTCAGGATTTTCTCAGGGTCAAGTAACAGCATCTCATTACAAACCAGGTTTCAACACTTTTTTTTTTTTTTAAATAAGGTTGACTTCAGCTCATAAGTACTTCCAAGATCTAGATTTTTGTGTGACCTATGAAACAGCATTTGCACTTGTCGATGATCATCCCTTGAGGTTCCTGATGTGTGAATCCTCTGCAATTTCTCAGATTTGTTGATGTTCTCCTTTCATCATGCTTCTTTAAAGAAGACATCAACATGGGAAGGCAGAAGCTACATCTGTAAGCTTCTACCTTCCCACACTGACGTATTCTTGGAATCAAGAGCCAGCTTGCCTGTAGATCCCAAAGGCTAGGAAGAAATCAGTGAAAGTTGTGGTCTTCCAATCCCACATGTGAAAGTCTTGGCAGCATTTTGCAGATTACTGGCTCTCGATCTCATCCAACAAAGCTATTGTTATCCATTGTATATATTAATGCTAATGTTGTACAACATTTTAAAACAATATGATGGTGTGGAGGTCTAGTATTATTTTTTTAAAAATCGGTGAGGACACTTGATAGGTTAAAAGTCATGCAAATCATATGCAGTTCTTGTCCTTCAAATATTGAAAGGGTAAGCATGACATCAAACACACTTTCCCTTTAGTTTTCCATTTTTGTCAACACTGTGCAAGGCAGACTCAACTTTGGAATCAACTATTTTTCCTCCAAAGAAAGGCAGGGAAAAAATAAAAAAGAATTCCTACTCCCTCTTTCTCTGTCCACTGTTTGTTTATGTGCAAGACCTCAAGAAAAAAGCAGAGGGGAGAGAGGAAAGATGCCAAAATGGTTTTAAACCAAGAACGTCTCACTTGGGGACATTCCTAAAACCTCCCACTCCTTCTTGGTTTCTTTATGTTGCTTTTAGAAATATATGAATATTCGCAGGTCTTGTGGATCCCTTTCCTCAAGGTTATAGCCATCTTCCTTCCACCCTGTTCAGCTCCCTCTTTTCAGTTCCACTTATTTAGATTTATACCCCCTATAATTAGCCCTATGGATTCATTTCCTTTTGTTTCACGTTAATTGCGCACTCTTTTGCATGAGCTGATTCCATTCCCCTCCTCTTTTGATTTTTTTTTTTTCAATTTTATTTTTAAGGAGGAGAAAGAGACGGGGCAAAGTGGACCCAGGCATTTTTTTTTTATTTTTAACACTCCCTTCGATGACAGCTGGACTTAGAAAAGCTGAGCCTTTGAGTGTTGAAAGCCTATTAGCTGTGGGCACTTATTTAATGACTGCTGCAGCTTGGGAAGAGGGGGTGTGAGTGCAAATATCTCCTCCCAGAAGTGTGGCAAGCTTCATTGTTATTCTAATTGGGCTGGGGCTTATGGAACAGTGCCATCAACACACACCAGCCCTGCCGGCAAAGCCTTGTTGCTCGCTCAGAAGACCAAAGCAGGGCTGTTCCAAGACCAAGTAGGGAAACCGTAGATTGACAAAGAGACATGCCACACACAAGGGGCCTGCTGCTTCTAGAGATCCACACCCATGCTACAGATTTGCACATGGGAGAGCCACTGCCCCATGGGCAGCTAAGGCATAGGTGGGATTGATGTCCCCAGAACCCCAACCTGAAATGCAAATGGAAACAATTCATAGAGCTAAACAGTACAGGATTTCAGGCAAGGGGGCTGAGATGTTACTACACTTCAAGCGAGATTGCCAGAAATTTGACCATCCCCAAATGTGTGAAGTTTCAGCCATTTTTCGGGGGAGAAGATTGTGTTATCGCAACTAGAAATGCCATTTTAAAGCCACTCATAATGAGGAAAGCTAAATTCCCACTGAGTCGAATTAACCAGAGGTACTAAAGGAAGAAAAAGGGGATTAAGTTACAGAAATCTTGACAGCTGGATAAGTTTACCTTACGTGAATGTGTGTGTGCCTTTGAGTCAGTGCTGACTCCTGGTGATTGCCTGGACAATCCTTGCAGTTTTCTTGGCAAAGTTGTTTCAGAAGTGGTTTGCCATTGCCTGCTTCCTAGGGCTGAGAGAGAGGGACTGGCCCAAGGTCACCCAGATGGATTCATGCCTAAGGTGGGACTAGAACTCACAGTCTCCTGGTTTCTACCCTGGTGGCTTTAACCACTACACCACCCTGGCTCTTCCTACTGGAACTAGGATCTCATAAAGCTAGTTAATGAAAATGAAAATGCCAAAAATAAAATCAAGTCCAGAAAGGGAAGTGGAACCCAGACTTTCTCAAGAAAGCTTTCTCACCGGCTTTGCACAGGCCACCAGAAAGGGCACAATTAAGATAGTCATTTCAAATCAAAGTCCAACTTCTTTCAATTGTCTCTTTTGCTTCTGTTGACTGGGTATCACTCATTTACTGGGCTTAATGAAGTCCAAGCTATATGGTCTGAGACATGGTGAGTCCCCAATGTATGGTTAAAGTGCACCAACATCCCCTTGGCAACTCCCATTGGTGACCAACCAGCTTTCATTCCCCAGTTGACTTTTTAATAAGTCTTTTAATTTTTTTTTTTTTTAAAGGGGAGATTTTGCCCATAGTGAAGAATCAGACTCAAGCATTATCTTTATCCACAGAAATATATCTGGGTCCAACAAGAAAATATTGGATGGCTACATCCAAGGGTTTTGTTTGCAGGCGTCCCACCTCCCCCCATACCCTGCACTTTCTTTTTTAAGGGAAACTGTGGATTATCTTGAGGGGCTAGGTGGGATTCCAGGGACCAGCTTCACCAATGTGCCCTTTGGTAGATGAGTACTTTTGAGAGACCACACACCCATGGCTGCCATTTTGTGAAAGGTCCCATGACATGTTTTTATTCCAGATGTACCTACCAATCCAAAACGACTGGGGATGCTAGAAAGGGCTGGAATGGGTCACTGAGGCCAAAACATGTCATGAGAACTTTCATAAAATGGCATCTGTCTAACCTTTGCTGGTCTAACCAGTGAAGGGGAGTCCCTCTGTGGGTCATTAGTTCCAATATGAACTTTGCATTAGGACCTTTTTCCCCACAACGTTCAACTGGAAGCCGCCTTAACTGAAATCCATTATTCTGTGTCCTGCACATTGGAATGAGAGAGAATTGCCTTGACTTCTTCTATGTGACATCCTTTCAGGTACTTGGAGCATTCCCATAATCCACTGCCTTCAATATCTCTTCATAGTTCTCAGTTTCTAATCCCTTGATCATCCTTCTTGCCCTTCTCTGAATCCAGTTTTTCTGAATCCTTCTAGCAGAGTGATACCCAGAACTAAAGTCTGACCAAGGTAGAATTGATTGTGCTGATGACCTCTGTGGTTCTGAAATTATATTTCTGTCAATACACCTAAAATCCACCCCATTCACCGTTTTTGCAGCCATATTGTTCTGTTGATTCTTACTCAGTTTCCAGCATCTACTATTCCAAGATCTCATTCACATATAGGAGAGCCAGTTCGATGTAGTAGTTAAGGCACCAGGTTAGAACATAGAAGACCATGAATTCTAGTCTTGCCTTAGGCACAACGCCAGCTGGGTGACTTTGAACGAATCCCTTTCTCTCAGCCCTAGGAAGAAGGAGGCCAGGGCAAACCACTTCTGAAAATCTTGCCAAGAAAACTGCAGGGACTTGTCCGGGCTGTCACCAGGAGTCAATACTGACTTGAAGGCGTGCACACATACACACACACACACACACACACACACACACATTCACATATACTATTACCATCAGGAATCCCCCATCCTATAACTCTACATTTGATTTTTGTTTCCTAAGGGGGGGAAAAAAACATTGCTTTGTCTCTGTTAAATTTCATTCTGCTACTTTCAGCCCATTTCTCCAAGATAATAAGATTGTTTCTAATTCTCAGGCATGGGACGGTAGATAGCTGCCTTTGCTGGCTCAAACCACTTACCCATCAAGGTTAGTATTAGTAGAAAAGGAACTGTCTTCAGAAAACAAGGCAGAGCAGGGTTACAACAGCAGCTGTCCCATTCTTTGTACTGCAGAGATAAGGGTAAAGCTTAGCCCTTTCTGAAGAGTGAGAGACCAGCCCTTCATACGTTTTCCTCTTACTCTTTTCCTCGTGGTTGAACTCATGGTCTCCCCAGTTCTTGTCCCAGCTAATGTCTACCGAGAGACATCTTGCCATTTTTAAAAAGCCTTCTCTCCTTGCAAAATGCGTCTTTTAATTTTAGTTCTAGCATTATTTTCTGGGTACAGAGCGGGACACGCTATGAAAGTCCAGCTTATCAGTAAGTCAGTGCAAGATCACCACACTCCACCCTTGTGAATTTCACCAACATTCTGCTCTCTGTTACGAAAGATTTCCAAAGGGAGTTTCCATTCATCAGACCGAACAGAACAAGTTGTTTGGGGTGAGGTGGGTTATACTGGTCTTTCCCCTCACCCCCATTTCCCCATTTTGATGTCCATCTGCCCCCTTAGCTCAACCAGCCAGCTATACTGCATCTCTCTTCCCAGCAGTTCGGATACTATTCAAGGCTGAATTTGTTATTACGAAAGCCCCCATATCTGAGTGGCAAAATTCTGGACGATGGCCACCAGGAGATTCCAAAACTCTCTCTGCTGCCATCTTGTGCTTTTTTTTGGCGGGGGGGTCTCTTTCCTACAGCAGCAACATTTTTCTTCCTTATCCCTTTGAGGGATGGTTTGGCAATCTTCTGCCAAGTGCTCAAACGCACCTTCTTAGCAACCTGCAGAAGCCATGACCCTCTTTTCCTTCTCTGAAGTCTTCCTTTAGTTTCCTTGAGAGCATCTCAGAACTTGACATACTAAAAAAAAGAAGAAGAAGAACCAGAGAGAGAAAAGGTGGGGTAGGTTACTCTGGCTGCCTGGACCAAGCATAAACCTATTTTTCCTCTCCATTTCCTCCCTGCACCGATAACAACCATCTATTGGTAGTAACTCTCATCAGAAGTATTGGGTTTTTATTAGCATTCCTGGAAAACACCTTGCCCTCTGATTAAAAAGCCCCAGAGTTGAACTGTCTGAGGTCGCTGTTAATAGATTAATAAGACCTTCACAGCCTTTGTCTGCAGCGCCTGTTTTTCTAAGATAAAAACTAGCCCAGTGTCTTAGGAGGCCTCTCTATAACTGAGCACCATTCATTCTGAGTACACAAGAGCTTGCAAATTTAATAAGCAGAATCCATTTCAGCCTCGTGGTCTGCCATGGCAACAGGAACATGGAGGGGGGGGTGGCAGGGGAGAGGACGGCGTGCATTTCTTAGCCTTCATTATTTCCAAAGCCATCTGCTGTGGAGAACCTACAATTCTGAACTCATTTACATAGAGCTGGTCTGAAATGTGACAATCGTGTAGTTCCTGGTTCTTCTCGGACTCCTGCCCCGCGCATGTGTGTCTGGGATGGTGGGGTGGCTTATACTACAAGGAACACAAGAAACCCAGGGTTTTCTTTAAAGGTTTGGGGCTAAAAGCGGAAGAAAGGGAGGATGGCTCAAAATGGCAGATTGCTATGCGAAAGGTCTCGGGCAGTGATGGAATGGGATGCCGACAGGCACATACGACTACCATTTTAGATTTACAAAGAGGGCAACTTCATAGAGGACTGAATTACTATTGGCCACTCACCTTTACAGCTGTTTATCCCCTCCTGAATCAGAAGCAGCATGTTTTAAATATTCAGTGCTGGGAAACAATTGCAAAAAAGGCCATTTCTTTCCCAGATATAGGTAGTCAACCAGCTTTTCTTGGGCCCATATCATTTTATGCTCCTGAGTATGCCAAAGGGAGATCGAAAGAGTGTGGATCATCTCCAAGGCGGCTCCCCCTTTGGGGGCTTCTATCATAGAATTGTAGAATTAGAGATTCGAAGGGAACGCAGGGATCATCTAGTCAACTCTCTGTAACATGCAGAAAAAGCAGTTAAACCATCCTGAAAAGGTGGCTGTCCAGCATGTTCTTCAAAAACTCCAGAGTTGGGGAAGCTGTAGCCTCCATAGTTAGATTGTTATCCTGTGGTTGGGGAATTCTAGGATCTGAAGTCCACACGTCTTCAAGTTCCCAGGGTTGAGAAACACTGCTCTAAATGGACCTGGTAAATTTAGCAGATCTCTTTGTCACAGCCCAAACCCCAATGTTGCCTATCTTAGAGAAAGTTGCCTCATAACCAGTGAGTGATTTGCATGATTGCCTTAAAACCAAGGAATTTTAACTTATCAAGGTCTTCCTCCAAGAGGACATATAGCTCTATCTGTCATCTGGGAGCAGAAGCTGGAATTAAGCTTTTCTTTGCTGCAATCTTAAATTTACATGTAACTTCACAGCACAACCACTGATTGCCCTGGGAGCGGCTTTCCACAACACACAAATAGCATAGCTACTCAATATGCTGGCTAGGAATTATG
This sequence comes from Python bivittatus, assembly GCF_059951505.1. Lineage (NCBI taxonomy): Eukaryota > Metazoa > Chordata > Lepidosauria > Squamata > Pythonidae > Python > Python bivittatus. Next base: position 99,027,372 of record NW_028277098.1, on the reverse strand, counting down.
GGGTCTGTATAGCTACTTGAAGCGGTAACCACCCCTAATGGTTGCAGTATATTTTACAATGATAAAATAAAAATATAGGATTGATTGATTGATTGAACTTGTATACTACTGTATCCCACAGGACTCCATAGTTGGCAATGTTGTACAGGTATAACATCCACAGGAGACTACATTACAACATTCATGGTAAGAATCCTGCTGTATGCATCTGATGAAATGAGCTCCTGCTCATGAAAGTTTACATCTTTTAATAAAATGTGTTAGCCAGAAAAGGTGCTCCAACTAACTCCTTTGAATTTTTGGCTACCATAGACCAACACGATTCTTCTCCTACAATGGTTGGGTGTATTCAATAGAATTCAGTAAAACATACATCCTACATCCATGGTAAACAAAAACAAGATTCAAACGAAATACATCAGACCACGGTAAAGCACAATATAGAATGCTAAAATAATAAATCTGAATCCCCTCTAGCCATCAACAGCAATTTGTTAGGGAAAAGGAAAGCTTTGGGTAAAAAGTGTGTTTTAATCAAACTTGAACCAAGTTTGCAAAGGCTTCCAAGAGTGAAGAGCTGCATTGCAAAGGTGCTACCACCACTGAGAAACATTACCACCACCAAAGTGATCACTCATTCTTTGCATCATGAGGAAGAGTGTCTCTAGGGAACTCAGAGGTGGCACTAAACACAGTGGGAGAAGCATTCCATCACATGTCTGGCTCCTGAGATTTTTATCCCTCAACACCAGTAGCCTGAAATACTACATAGATGAAAAGGCAATGGAGTCTCACTCAAGGGAGCCAGCCCGGGTGGCCAAAATCCTGTCTCTACTCCTGGAAGCATTTCAGTGCAAGCAGTCCAGCGCACCAGCTTCTCTGCACCCCCAAAAATGCAACTTTTTTCCTCCTATGTGCTTTGGCAGGCCTTCTCCAGGCCTTCTCATTGTGGTTGGAGAAGCTAAATCTCCATCTTGCCCCACTACCCAGCCTGTGGTTTTCAAACTCTGGGAGTGAAACAGAAGATCAGTGAACAGTGACTGCTGTCTGTCAGGAACAGCTTTCATGCCTGGTGAGTTATAACTTGATAAGGCTTAGTGGATGGACTCTGGCTTCCTCTGCTGCTGAACCTTCTCAACAGTCTTCAAGGGCAGCCCTAGGCTAAGCACATTGCAGTAATCTAGAAGCATAGTCCAACCCTCTGGTGGACTGTCCCTGGCTGGAGGCTGAATGGCCAACTGTTGGGGACAGTTTAGGGCAAACCTGCACTGAGCAGAGGGCTGGACTACTTGCCCTCTGAGGTCCCTTCAAAATCATTCCAGTATATCAGGTGAGGAAACTTCAGTCACTCTTGACTTTCCATAATACTGCAGGTAGTATCCAATTCTGTAGAAGACACCCCTTCCTGTGCAGTTTAAGTGATATATTACCAAGGCCAGAAAACAAGAGGAGTGAATCAGAGGCTGTTACCTTCAGTTTTATTCCTTGATCCTTTATTCTCATCCCATTCTGCCTAATTTCCAAGCACTGCCATTCATTTCCTCTTTGCCACAATTCACAGCATCTATGGAGTCCCTCGTCGTTTTTGGAATTAGTTTCTAATGTCAGATTCTCTGCAGAATATTACATTTGTACTGAATCTTGAAAGGTTCGTGCGTCAGTGCATTTTCAGATGAAAGAGTTTCCCCCACCCCGCCCCCATCCTGATGTTTTCTTTATCTCCAAGCTGTTGTTTCTCGGCTCTTATCAGGGTTGCTATGGTTTGGCCTCAGGTGCTGTTGGTGCCATATTTTTGTTCCTCCACAAAACACCTTGAAATGACAACTGGAGCATTGTGTTCTTAATAGCTGCAGAGCAGACTGGGAAAAATATGGGCGGAATATTGTATTTCCTCACCTGCTGTTCCCTTGGAACCTGTGATCAACGCTCTTTTCATCCTGAGCAAAGTTAGTCTTCTAACTTCCTTTTCTGATGCTCCAAAGTCCATGGAGTTAAGAACCCATGCCAATCTCTTTTGCTGTCAGAACTTTGGCCGCTGCTCACATTAAGCTTTAATTTAAGATTTTAAGGCTGCAATTTGCTACTCCCCTAAGGGACAGGCCAGAGTATATCTTCCTTTTCACCAGTAGATAGAGCCATGGGCAGAAAAGAAGCAGTATGATGGACTGGCTGGAATCATGTAACACACTTAACCAGGTCAGCAAGGGGTCTAGCATAATGTGTGAAACTACTGATTTGATCAACCTGCCTGGTCAGTCCTCCAGGAAATGAGCTGTAGATAGGCTAAAAATGCAAGCCACTTCCTTACAACTTCATACCAAGGCCTAGCAGTCCAGAATGTGCCTCAGACACTGTCTGCACAGCTCAAGCTACATCTACCACTGCTTGGCCACTGCTGTTGTGGCGGATTGCAGCAGAGGGCATGGCTATCAGGAAGGAGGGGGTGCATTCCAGGAAGGGAAAGGAGGCAAAAGACAACACAGCCCAGAGCAAGAGCGTGGGAAGCATAAGAGGTTCAGGATAGCCACTCCCCAGAAACTCCCAGGGCATATCCACTAGATGTAGTAGTAGATTTAATCTGGCAAGGTTCTGTCTATATGGTGTAAGCAAATAAAGGAACTGAACTCAACGGGGCTGTTTCACTGTTGCTCTTGAGCTGGCCTTGACAGCTGTTTGGAAGAAGACATTGACCTAACAAAGCTTTTTCAGTTCTCCCAGGAGAGAAGGAGTCACATGATATCAAGCAGCATTGCAGGAAATGGGAAAGGACTCCATATTGCCCCAAATGATGACTCTGGCTACCACGACCGTGTGCTGCTAGATGTTACAGCAGGGAGATATAGCTGGGTTAGGGGCTGACTCATTAAATGTGGAAAGTGAATGCAGCCGCTGTGTGCCCTGTTAGATTTTGCCGTGTGGTGATGTCACTGCAGAAAAGCAAAGCTTCCTTGATTAATGAGGGAGGGAGCCCCTAATCAACGTGCTAAGGATGCCCTTGAGTCAAGTTCTATTCCTGCAGTCAAGGCCTTTACAGAAGGGCACAATCAAGGAAGCAAGAAACACATCCTTCAGTAAGGACTTCTAATAGAAGAATTTAAGGGGAAAGCAAGTACAGAATCTTAGAAGTAGCGAAAGGTACCTCCAGCCCTCTTTTGTTGGCAAAGTTTGTTTCAACATGTCAAATCTCTTTTTCCTTTTTCCTTTTTTTTGTTTTGCCATTGATGAGATCTGCTAACAGATTCTTCTCCCATCTCTTGCTTGTTTATGTCCAGATGCCTTCTGTTGCTTTCTCAACAGCTTCGTCCTTACCCTCTCTCACAGCTGGTGGCTGCATCCATGCAGTTCATTTGGTTGGGTAATGGAGATGGTTGGCTAATGGCTTCTTTCAGGAAATTTTTTCCAGTCCTCTGGTTTAGCCTGACAGTCCTGGAATTCACCAGCAGTCCCTCAATCAGCCATGCCTAGCTTTTGAGATCATCCAGGTTCTCCTAGATGCCACCACTGAGTACTCAGCTCTAGCAGTTACAGTATAGGCAACTGTTTTGACCAAGGCTCACACTTTATTTTATTTAACTTTTACATCCAAGGGTTGCAGGCAGTGCAGCAACATTCCAGTGAAATCAGCAGAAAAGATGGGACTGGAATTTTCAACCATTTTTTGAGGTTTGGTCATCTGATTTTTTTTTTTAAAGGCAAAACAGACGATAGCATACCATGCATATTTTTTATTCTTTACAGGTTTTTAAAAAAACAGATTGTATTTTGCTGATAGATATTAAACTTAATATTAGGATTATTATTATATAGGAAGAAGAAGAAGGCAGAAGAAGGAGACAGGAACTAAAAGACTGGGTGCCCAACTCTGGACTACAGGAGAAGACTAGAGAGCCAAAAGCCTCATCAAAGAAAAAGGAAGCAAACAATTTCAGAAATATTGCCAAAATTTTAGAGCTCAGGACATCTTTGCCGATGCCAGAAATGTTCCTGAGTAACATAGACTTCTTGTACATACTGAGGCTTAAATTTCTCCCAAAAGTCTACTGGCATTTTGATTAATTGTGATTATGCCATTTAGAAATCATGCTGTTGGTGAAGAAAAGACTTAGAAAAAAAAGACCGGGAAGTGGAATAGCTTTTTTCGTGAGCAATGGGTTTTTAAATTAAGGTGAACAACAGGGAGGCTGAAGATATTTTCAATCATTGTAGCATGAATACATTGATGGGCATAAACAGACATTTCAGATTATCATAAGGAGGCGCAGGTGGTGATGCAGTGAAAGAACAAAAAAAATTAAATGCAGAAATATGCACTTTCCTCTCCCCTCCTCCCCCCAAAGATGGCACCCATGGAGGTGTAATACAGAGGACATAAAACTCAGGAGAGATCCAATCAATCCAATCATTTCTGCATTCCTACCCTACTCTTGGAAGCCATTTTTTTTTAGAAAAAGAGACTTTCTCAGAACATCACGCTACCTTTGCTTTAGGTCCAGAATGCTCAACCAGCTGCCAAGGCCCATAAGGGTTCCCCATTTGTGATAACTGCCCTTCTTTTTTGCCCCAGACAGCTTGTTGGCCCAAGTGGCATCCCCAACTTGATGCCTTCTAGGCAGCTTGGGAAAATCCCACCCGATATTCTAACTACAACATTCCCTGGGAATTCCAGGAAATATCGTCACAGAAAGCCAGTTGGTGTGATAGTGAAAGCATTGGACTAGGATTAGGGAGCCCCAGGTAGAAGTCCACTCTCAGCCATGGATGCTTGCTGGATGAATTTGGGCCAGGCATTCTCTCTTAGCTCATTTTACCCTGTAGAGTTATGGTTGTAGGGATAAAATGAAGGCAGATCTGTATGGGTCAGAAGGTCAGTCTGATTATGAGAATACTGAAGAGATAGGAAAGCAGAGTCATTAAGGGAGGAGTTTCAGAAAAGATTCCTGAATCCTGCCTGGATAAGAGGAAAGCATGAAAAAGAAACTCAAAATAACTCCACTTTGACTTTGTTAAGTGTAAGTTGAAGTAAAGACGGGTCTGGTAGGCTTTCAGGACTCTGCTATAATACCCTAACAACAATGAAAATCATTCCTGAAATCCCAGCAGATTCTGTTTCTTAACCTTGCCTACCTCAATGGGCTGACTTTAATCTTTAAATCTTGTCAGAGCCCCTCTCTACTTCAATTTATGCCTAAAAAATCAACTGGAGTTATTATGAGTTTCTTTCTTTTCCAGGACTCAGTAAAACTTTCTGAAACTCCTTCTCTAACATATCTGCCTTCCCCTCCTCCTCTCAAGAGTCAAACCAACATTACATTACAGCATGGAAGCTGCCTTGAGCTCCTGGAAGAAAAAAAAATGGGATATTAATACATTTGTAAAAATGATACAAATTTAAGAAACAAGAAAAGAGTAAAGAAGAGTGGTGAATAGGTCAAGAAAAGAAAAAGTATAAAGAAGCAGCTTCTGATCTTCTTTACAGCAGTTACAAATAAATTTATCATCTGTCCTCCTTCTTTAAGGTTACATCATGATTCCCTTCTTCCCATATTTTATCCTTTTGGATCATCAAATCCATAAAATCATCAGTTCATTTTTTTTCCATTTTCAGCAAAAAGTCCGTAAAGGGTTTCCAGTCACTAATAAATGTACTTCTTGTCTTTTTCCTAATCCAGCAAGTCAATTTTGCCATTTCTGAAAATTCTGTCATCTTCACCAACCATTCCTCCATTATAGGTATTTCTGAATCTTTCCATCTTTGTGCACATAATAATCTCACTGCAATTACCATATATAAAAACAATCTTCCACAAGTCTTTTCTAATTGACTGTCCATAAGTCCCAACAAAAAAAAAATCTGGTTTCAGCTGAATGTTAATCTTTAACATTCTTTGTATCACTGTACATATTTGGACCCAGAATTTTCTAGCTTTTTTACAAGTCCAGCCTGCCTGGGATATTAATTAATTAATAAAATCTCTTTAAATGACGGCTGATACTTTTTGTCACCTCATGTGTCTGGGCTTACCGGCATGGGTCTCTGGGCACCAAGATATCGGTATGTAATTTTTAAAAAAGAAAAATAACTAAAATCATAAAATTTTGTGGGATTTCAGTGTTCTTGCATTTGAGGCTGAAATTTTGCAAGACGGCAAACCAAAATGTCAAAATCTCACAAGCATAAAACAGGCCTGATTAAGATAAGTGTGTATATTAAACTCTTTGTGCTGGATTATACCAATACGTAATCTTCATGGAAGGTTTCATTATCCTGTAGTTTGATAGATTGCAAAGAGATCAGCAGACACTGTATTAAGTACATGTTATTCCATTAGTTCTCTACTCCTTGCTTACTTTCTCGGTACTTAAATTGCATCAGGGCATCCCCTTGATCCAGAGTCATCCACACTTAAGCCAAGAAAGTTAACTGGCATAACTTCATTCCCAGATTTTTTTTTTTTAAATGAAGCAGAGCCCTGTAATTTTTTTTTTTTTATGTGATTTTAATTATTGCTGGCCAGCAAAAAACAGACCACCAGCAGCCAGTCTGCTCTTGGCCAGTAACTGGCAATGACCAGCAGAAAACAAGCCAAAACTAAATTGACTGGCCTGTTTTTTGCTCGCAAGAAAGCAATCAGATGTACCCAACCAGAGTATGACAACGCAGGGGCTCATACAGGATGTCACTGCAGGCTGGGCCTTGCCGTAACTTATTCTGCTTTGGTGCAGACTGACACATGAGAAATATTGATTTGTAATATCCCATTTAAACAAGGGGCAGGATTTTGACTGCACAGTCACAGCTATCAGCTTGTTCTTTTGGACACACATCAACACCCACACCCACTGGATACTCCTCTTTCCAGTCCATTATCCCTCCTCGCTTTCATTTTTGTTCCCCATTCGTAGCTCAGAGGACAAATAATTCATATAGGGCTTTTCCATTCCATTCCCTGCCTAGCATTTCCCCCCCCAGAGTATTAATTATCAATTTATCCAGAGACTGATCGTTATCTTTCCCTAATACTCCGTAGGATTTCCTGCAGGATTCCCATCTTAGCAAGCAGGGGAATGGCAAGCAGAGCAAACAAGACAATTCAGACAGGTGGTCTGTCTCCATGGAGCAAGGAACTCTCTGGAGGTACATAATCTGTTTGAGAGGACAGCTGCCAAGTTGGTCCCAGAGATGCTTCATGGAAACTCTGTCTTGAAACTGAAGTTCTTCCACATGTATGTCTGGGCGTGTGACTTCTTTTTGACTGAAAGCCTTTAACTAGGATGCTGAAAGCCATAGTCTAAAATATAAGCAGGACCAGCCCAAATTTGATTAGCTTGATTAACATTATGTTGGTGTGATGGAATGGAATTATGAAGGCCAAGGTCAGGGAGATAAACATTTTCTTAGCTCGCCAGAACCGCGTGGGAGGAACAAGAGGATGAGACTGGCACCTCCCTGAGGAATTCACACTGTTGTGGCTGGAGGACTTTGGGAACTGGGGTTTGAGTCTGGGAAGATTGATGTCAGGCCTAGCCCAAGGAACTCCAAGAGACAATGCCAATTCAGTCCAGCTATGTTTATTAGCTACAACCTCTAGCAAGAATCTTCCCAGACTCAAACCCCAGTTCCCAAAATCAGCCAGTCACAACAGTGTGAATTCCTCAGGGAGATGCCAGTCTCATCCTCTTGTTCCTCCCACGCGGTTCTGGTGAGCTAAGAAAATGTTTATCTCCCTGAGCTTGGCCTTCATCATTCCACTCCATCACAGTTGGGCTCATTAGATGTGGCTAATCAGAAAGCTAGGAAGATTCAATGGTGAAGGTGTTGGGCTGGCACAGGGGAGACCTAACCCCTCAGCCATGGAAGCCCCCTGAGGGATTTTGGGATAGTCACTCTCTCTCTCTGTCTCTCTGTTTAACCTGTCCCACTGGGATGTTGTGGGAAAACTACAAGGAGGGAACACTATGTGTGCCACCATGACGTGAATGGAAGACAAGATACAAATCAAATCAATAGATGATATTATTGTTTCTTGGGTATTTAAAGAATTTCCCCCTTCAGTAGCAACCTTGGAAGAACTGTGGAAGCTTCACCTAAGATGTCAAGTGGTTACAAAGAGCTTGAGGCTGTTTCATACCTCTCCTCCAAGATGAATCTGGCTGAATCCCTCTGTTCCTGTTTCCACAATGGCCAACCAAATGCCTCTTAGAAAGCTACAAGTAAAGTATGAAGCCTATAGCAACAACAGCTGTCCCACAGATAAGACTCAAAAACTGCAGCCTCTGATGCTGGAGATCATATATGGCCATCAGGACTAGGTAAAGTCTTCTCCAGTTAAGACTGACTCCTGAAACCCCCATAGACATGAATATGTAAAGTTCTTGGCAGCAGAATGGAAGTGGTTTGCTGTTGCTTTCTTTCAGAATGCTTTCAAACTTCTCTGTCTAGCCAACCACTTTGGGATTTCCTGCTGATTTCAGAACCAACCTTACCTTTTTCAGAATCAGCCAGGGCCAGCTAAGTGCTATCATATGCTGTGAAACCTGTCAGGACTAGTTGCCATTAAATAGAGCTTTTGTCATGGATCTGTCTAATTCTTCTTTAAAGGCATTTAAGATGGTGACTGTCAAAACACCCTGGTGGTGCATTCTACTTTGGATGTATTCTGTGAAGATGTGGCTTTCTTGAGAAGTCCATCATGTTGGAAAAGGTGGAAAGAAAGAGAAGATGACTAGGAGCAAGATGGATGGACTCAATTACAACGGCGATGGGTGCACCATTGGAAGACCTGAAAGACCAGCTTAGGGACAGATCATCCTGGAGGAAATCTATCTATGCTCATGGAAAAAATATAGAGAAGCTCTCCTCTCAATTTATCTGCCCACAAATTGGGTGGAGAATTTTGCAAGCCATGTGCACACAGCTCTAAGTCATTGTATTAAACTGAATGATGTCCCATTGAAGAGAGTGATGGTTCATGCTTAGAAAAGCTTCACCCAGGAGCTTCTGATGGATGGAGAAGACCTCTCTGTGTAGCTGAGGGCACAGAAGCAAGTATCTGTATAAGCAAGTATTCACTGACATGCCAAGACAGACAACCTCTACACCATCTTATTCTCCTGAGGGGCAATGAAACTGTCTTAACCATGACACACTGATTTCTTGTAAACAAGGTTTCCTTACTCAGTCTGACTCAGCCTGATGCATTTGGCTCCTTCTCTGCCTCGCTTAACCATTCATTTCCTTTGCTGGCTAAGGCTTTGCTTAAGAACATGCCAACCTTTAAAGAAAATGTCATCCTGACATTGCTTTCAAAAAAATGCACTGTGGCTTTTCTCCTGCTCTTTCTTCGAAGGAGTTCTGCATCTCACTTTTGCTCTGTGCCATCTGGGTATCTTTTCCCTTTCCCCCAGCAATTTCCTCTGTCTTTTCATCCTAATTCAAATCGGGGCGAACAACCAGATCTTTCAGCGATTCTGATAACAACATCGTTGTTGGCAGATGAACACCGTGTGATATTTTCCTAAGCATTCATGGAGGGAAGCCAGAGGGGGTATTCATTTCCCCATGACTGCAAGCAAGCACAGCTTTCAGAGATGAAAACTGTCAAATACACCCACTGGCTGACGTTGGAGGTGCCTTCCAGCCAAGTGACAATTTTCTGCCATTGGATCAGACCCATGTGGGAAGGAGGAGAAGAAGGGGACAAAAGCTGTGAAAAGGAACGAGAACTCCCTCTCTTCTGGAAATGCACTTTCACTCACTGGGTAGTTCCTCCACAAAGATCTGAAGATGGGCTTTTGAAAACTTCCATCCGGTGTTGGCAGTGGCAGGGGCGAAATTGGGTGGATAATTTCTCCAAATTTCTCCAGGGATGGGTGAACTGCTCCATCCACGAGAATGTCTTTGCAATATGTCATTCCCCGTGAGCTGTTCCAGTTCCTGCCTTGGCACGATCCTGTTCCATGTGATGGGCACATTGAATTCCCTCTTTATCAGCATACATTTCAGAACTTGGATCTCAGATTATGAAATTCTCTTCCTTTTCTACTCTGGTTTCACCAGTCTTTGGATGTATCAAAGAGAAATTTGAAAATGTATCTATTGAATAATACAGACTGTTTAGCAGAAGAGTTGTGAGTAGATGCTGAGAGTGCTAGTTAGTGAAATTAGATGGCAGGACTATCCCGTTAGAAATCACTAGTAAAATCAGATGGCAGGTTGTAAGGTTAGAGATGCAGGATTTTATACTTCTACAAGTTTAATGTTTAATGGCGATTTTAAATAGAACATGATGTATATTGATTTTATACTGTTGGTTTAATTGTCATTTTTGCTTTAGCTTAAGTTTTAATGATAATTAAATATTGTGGTTGGGCTCTGCCCCACTGGAGTGTGTGTGCGTGTGTGCGTGCATTATAAATAACACTTTTGGTTTGTCTGACTGTTCATTTTGGGATAACTTTAATGCAAATTGTTTCAACTTGCATAAAAACTTGAAAGCAATTTCTCTGTATTGGATTTCATGAAAAAAAAAAAAAAAAGAGGAGGGAGAATACCTCTGCCCAGCGGATCAGAACAAAGGCTTTCTCCAGCAGATATTTAACTGAGGTGTGTGGCATGGAAGATGACAAGACTAGAATCTCTGGTCTCTCCCACTGAAAATATAGGGAGGTTCTTCTCTATAATGTAAGGTTCTACATTAGAACCTTAAAACAGGAATCTGACTAGTGTTTCTCAACCTTGGCAACTTCAAGATGGGTGGACTTCAACTCCCAGAATTCCCCAGCCAGCCATGCTGGCTGGGGAATTCTGGGAGTTGAAGTCCACCCATCTTCAAGCTGCCAAGGTTGAGAAACACTGCTCTAGAAGAAGTGCCTCTCCATCACCTTCAGGGCAACAGTGAAATTTAGGCTCCAATAACTAAACAGCACGAGATTGCTATATTTCTGAGCAGAGCTTCAAAAGGTGGCTTCTCTTATTAAAGTTTCAATGAAATTATAGGCATGTGGCGAAAGCCACCGTGACATCACTCACAACATGATGTCATTATGGGAATGATAAGAATGATGCAATTTTTCACTCACAGCATCTGGCAATAACATCACAACACATTTCATCATCGTCCTCACCACTACCATGACCTCACTTGCAGATGTCCAAGACTTCATTGGGCTGAAGGTCTGAAACGTGAACTGGTCAGCATTCTGTTGGTTCCAGGCCCCCAATTCAAAGCTGAGGAGAAACCTGGGTTCCTTATTTGTTTTAAAGGGGCACACAATTTCAGTCCTACATAAGGAACCCTTCCTTGAAACTCTATGGGTGGGAGAGGAAGTAACATTGCATGTCTCATGTTGTCATCAAGCAAACAATGTCATGATGCCCGCTCTCTCATCTGTATGCCACTATGGCTTCACCAAGACATGTCTGCTGATCTCTGCTTGCCCTGAGCTTCTTAACCATCTCAACTTTTTCAGTTTATCATTCTCATGTTTGCGGGTGTTTGAGAAAGGCCTGGGGAAATCTCAGGTCACAGCCAGAGAGTCAACAAGATTTCATATTCGTGGAGCTGCTCATGGTGTTTGCCAAGGTGGCTTCATTGCATGACATCCATGTACACATCAAGACCTGAGAAAGATGCCCATGAGAACTTAATGGGGAGGGGGATGAGGGAGATGGGCAGGTCAGTTTGTTCCTACTGTGACTTCCTAACCACCCAGAGTTTAAGATGCATTACTGTTTATGACTGCATTTTTTCAAACACACTTGTCAGCTAACATGCAAATATTTAGAGTCAAAATGTTCTGTATGGCAGAACCTAATGTTTTTCAGGGTCAAGATTTTCCTTCTTGCAGCAAAAACTGACTGGCAGCTGAAATGTTTGCCATCACCCCCTTCTGACAGTTTTGACAGCACCTATCAGGTGGAACTCAACAGCCTGGTTTGTTCTTGCTCTACATTTTTGGCGTAGAGTAACAGGAAAAAAAATGTGAGCAGAGGAATCAGAAAAGGCACTAATCATTAAGTAGAGGCAGAGTGACTTGTCAGGCTGGTAAAAAAAGTGAACTCCGCCTGTGTGAAATTGTATGTCTATATTGCATTGTTATTTGAATAAATGTGGAAGGATTTTAGGATGAATATAGTATCATGGACAGGCTTCTGTTGGAGAACACTGTCAGCTGGTCATACTATTTGGAGAGACATGTTTATCAATGGCAGTGTGTTGTCTTTCCACAAAGAGAAGAAACTAAGCACGACTGAACCTGGTTAATACTTGGATGGGATGCTAACCAGAACCCCAGAACTGTAGGTTAGATTTGGAAAGCCCCCCAAAAGAACTCCATAATGAGCCACTTCGTAGATCTGCTTAATAATAAGTCACTTCTGTCCCTTATTATGGTTAACATCTGGGACAGCAGTTCTGGCAAAGAAGATCCTTAGGTACAATCGTTCAGCAAAGATTTCTACATTACTTAAACAAAACAGTTCTCCCTCTTCTAAGTTATACCACTGAACTGAAGAAAGTTTGGCAGAACTCTGAGAATCCTTCAGCTGTGGTCTTCAGATTAAATTCCAGGCCTCAAGATACTACGGCGGATCTTAGAAAAAACTAAGTGGAAGTGAAATATCAGAAAATCTCAGGGCTGTAAGCTAGCCTAGGAAGTTGGAAAAAACATTCAGCAAGAAGGCAATGACAAACCATGCCTGTAACATTTATTTCATATTATTATTTATTACCCAAAAATGTATGTCACCTGATTCACTAGAGTAAATCACCCCATGGCATTGTCCACCATTAAAACTTTTCCCAACAGATGCTCTTTGGAAGAGAATTGTCCTCTGCTTTTCTGACTCCCATCTCCAATGGACACCCACGAACCACTTCAGTATCATTGCCAAGAAAATTACATGGACATATCCATGTACACCTCAGAAGTAAAGCTTAGCTCAAGCAAGGATTTACCTTTTGGGATAGATTTGGTTACTGGGCTTCAAAGCCAATTTCTCAGGCCTAACGTCTGCCCCTCCCAGTTTCTAGAACATATTTTGAGAACCCAAGCCTGTTTCATTTTCTTAGTCACACCCCCTCCCTTTTTCTTTCACCTCCCTTTTTCCCTCTTCGGCCAAGTTCTTTGCTGAACGTCGGCCAAATTGCCCATTAGCAATCTTCATACCTTGTGAATTTCCAGGAGACACCAAGTTTTGGGAGGGAATGGAGTCCTAACTCTGTGCTAACACAACCATAGCATGACTCATGCTGGTGTTCTCAGCTCTTTCCAGAATTTGATACACGGAACTGACTTCCTGCCAAGAACAGTGACCAGATCTAGAGTAGAAAAGAATGTGAAGAGAATTATTGGGGGGGGGGGGGGGGATGGGTTGTACTTTGTCTGAAAGTGTGCCTTAGCTGCCTCCCCCCAAAAGGAAGCATAAACTAGGGCAATGCATTCTGGGGGTGTAGAGAAGGTGACAGAAAGCAAATTCACTAATTTAACTTCTGGTAGATTTCATTTCATTTTTTTACAGCCCTCTCCATTATGGCCAACCATTTTGTGAACAGGTAAGCTTTCCCCAGTAATTGGAGCTAGCGGAATTGGAGCACAATAATTGAGAGTATTGCTAGATGGCAGGAAAGAGGCACAGAAAAGTTAACCCTTTGCTGCCATCTAGTGATCACGCAGAGAGTTTCAGGCCAGGTTTGATCACCTTACTATGACAACCATTTTTCAGAGTACCGGAAAGGTACCCTCCACATGTCTAATGGGCTGACTGACCTGAATAATTTGGGACCCCTGATCTAATCCTCCTTGCAGAGTTTTTGTAGAATGTGTGTGTTCATGTGTGTGGTGCAGGTCCATTCACACATGAGGAAGAACCATGTCTCTCTTCTTAGATCTCTGAGAATATAAAGGGAAATTTGAACTTTATTCCTGGTGACTCCATGGACACATTCATGTACTTTTCATAGCAGCAGTGCAGAAGTGGTTGGACAATGCCTTCTTCTGGAATAACTGCTCACCTTCCCAGTCTACCTCTAGGTCCGGTATTCACTGTTGGTCTCCCATCCAAGATGAATTATATGTGACTTTGCTGATCTTTTCAAGTTCTAGATAACTCCCTGTGGCTTCTTGGATACCTCCATACAATTTTCTTGTCAGCAGTAGAGAAGTGATTTTTTATTGTCTTCCTCCTGAATGTTTTTTTTCAATTTTCTAGGTTAGCTTACAACCTTGAGATTTCTTCATTTTCCAATACTAACCAGGTCCAATCAAGCTTAGCCTTTTTTTTTTTTTTGGCAAGATCAGCCAAAGCATTCTGAGGCCAGGAATTTAATCTGAAGGCCAGAACTGAATGACTCTCACAGTTTTGCCAAACTTCCTCTGGATTGATAGTACAATTTAGTATGGGGAAATCCTTTTAAGTAATTTAGAAACTACTTTGCTGCTCTGTTGAACCTAAGGATCTCCTAAAGCAGTATTTCTCAATCTTAGCCACGTTAAGATATGTGGACTTCAACTCCCAGAATTCCCCAGCCAGTATGCTGGGAATTCTGGGAGTTGAAGTCCACATGTCTTAAAGTTGCTAGGGTTGAGAAACACTGTCCTAGAGGAACTAGCAACTCCTATATCTGCTTTTTCCCCTCTGAACTATGAAAGGAGACACACTTCCAGGAGCTCAGTGTATCTTGACAGCTATGGAGTCTGTCTCTAGCAAAGTTGCTCTGTAGAAGGTTTTAATGAATTTCACAGTGATTTAGTTCTGATGACTGTCTGAAAGCTCCTTCTGTCCCAGCAGATGCAAGAATGGCTGGTTATGCTCAACTGCATCTTGGACTAGTTCAATTCAAGATCTAGCCATGGCATTCACAGAACATATAATGTTCAATTCATACTAACTTTGGTTAAGTCTCTTCTGGTTTAACATGTTGTGTGAACCCAGTCTATTTGGTTAATTGATGGTTCTGTGTCTGGTGCAAACCAGAAAATAGGTTAATTTTGGAATGAATTGGTGAAGGCAGCTCAAATGAGGTTGTTTAAGGCCTTGACTTTGGGCTATTTGGGCTCATCACATTCTCCAGAGATGACAATGGATTTGATTCCAGCATTTCATGCAGAGATCTGAAAGTGTAATCCCATGTTCCATATTTCAAACTACTTTCCTGCTTTAGTCCCTTTTACACCCAAGACCAAGTGTAAGTGGAGATTTTCTTCTAGGAAGTCTTGCAACATAAGGTCTTCCTGAATCCCATCTTGTCATTTCCAGAGGCCAATGCCACCAGGAACCTTCATGGTCCATCTGAGTTTTGAAACAATTTTTTAAAAATTGAAGATAGTCTAGTATGCTTTAGAGATGATAATTCCATACCATCAAGTTGTTGCTGACTCTTAGCAACCACATGGATTTAGTGACCACGCAGATTTCCATGATGATCTCTCCCTAACCTAGACCTTCAGCTCTTCCAATGGTGCACTCATGGCTATTGTAATGGTGTCCATCCACCTTGCTGCTGGGTCCATCCACCTTGCCCTTCTCTTTCCTTCCTCTTTTCCCAGCATTCAAGCCTTCTCCAGAGAAGGCTCTAGAGAGCAAACTGCCAAATCCTCTTGATTTCCAAGAAAGCCTCTGGGACATGGCGGGTACAACCACTGTTTCACTCAGAAGTATTTCTGAAAGCCAAAGTGAGTTGAAAGCCAAAGTGTTATCCAAGATGATGAGATGTGGATGAAAGGAAGTCTGGATTTATTTGTACAAAGGGTTGGCAGCCCCCATCCCATAGAGGAAGATGAAGGGAGTATCTCAGCCCTGGGCCTTTCCAGAGATGGGAGGATAAAACCCAGGGTTATTACTTAAATTAAATAACAACCTTACCTTAGCAGATCAGGAGTGGGGCAAGCTTAACAACAGGATTCAAGGCCAGAAAGACCAAGGGGTTCAGAGAAGGATTCCTAAAGTGGGAAGGTCCTCCATTATCTTGCTCAGTTCTCCAGACAGGTGGGGTGGTGATCCCCTTGTTTTTAGTCCTCAGCACTTCTGGGCTGGCATTCCCCAGCACCTTCAGCAGGACTGAACCTCTGCCCCTTCATTGCCCATCACAGGGCATTGTCCTCCTGCAAGAAGAAGAGGCACAAGAGGCACAGAACTCAGGCTGCCTTGAGCAGGTGCTCCAGGATCAACACCAGAACTCAGTGAGATGTCCCTCAAGAAGAAACCCAGGAAGAGCCAAAATAAAGTAACAAACAAACCAATTCACACTAATGAGACTGAACCAGTTAGATAACATCTCTGCCCCCTCCATGCAAAACCTGACCTGTTCCTGGCCTTAGCTGCAGTTTGGAAGGGAACTGATTTTCAGTCCTTCAGCTGCTTGCAACCTTATATTTCTCTGCCTAGTGCCTATCCTTTGCACAATATGTGGTATGATTGGTATGATCAAGGAAAGGGATCTCATGAGTCCTTCTCTGTAATGAAGCAATACCAAGATATCAAGTGTCTTGGATGAGGAACTAGAGAAGATAGCAAGATGTAACCTCATAATTGGTTTCATTGCCTTAGATTTGATTCTGGCGTGCATGGCAGCCATTTTGTGAGATGACACGCAGGGTATAGTCTCAAAATTTCAAATGTTGGGAAACTGAGCATGAAGTTATCTCCAGATCTACATCTCTTGGACTGATGGAGGCATTATAGTTCAGGTGTCTTCCTAGATTTCACTTTTCTCAGAATATTACGATGTAGTTCTTGGCAGTGCAAACATATACACATCTCAATATGTTGCTTGAGACACATTTAAACAGAAAGGTAAATAAACACACATTCTGCCAGGTTTTTATTGTAATGTGCAGATCAATGAGGTACTGTAGTGGGCCAAAAGAAAATAGTTGGGAATAATATATAAAAAATGATGCAGTCTGAATTCCAATGAAGTCATACTTACTCTTTTTGGATGGTCTAATTCTGATGGACTCAGAGCTTTTTGGAAGATGAGTCAAAAGACATTTCCAAAACAATTTCTCTTGAGGATTTGCTGTAATACTTACAACATTTCCAAAAATGCTCAACTGAGACTCTCACTTCTTCCATCCTGTAAACCCAATGTTCCTGTTTGCCAGTGGGTAGAATTGTATAAACACTGAAGTATTGATTGGCTATCACTATTCATCATTTTTTTCCCCTGTAGCCTAAACTTCTCTGAGCATTGATTAATTCAGCCATAGCTGTGAGAATATCCCCCAGTTCAGAAGATACACTGTTTGATGTTGGATTTCTCTGTGTTATGAGAAATCAGACATGACTCTAAAACATGGCCAAAGTCCATACAACATGAACTTTCTACTATTTAGGGATAGCAATGCTTGAAAATAATCTATCTAATTTGGAAAAACATTTTTATTATTGATTGACCATGCACCATCAAGTCATTGTCAGCTCGTAATAACCACATGGATAGATTTTTTCCAAGATGATCTGCCCCCAATCTGGTCCTTCAGTTCTTTGGAAAAACTTGGTCAAAGTGAAAAACATAAATGCTTCATAACTCAAAATAATAACTTCAATACTTTGAGGAACAGCGTCAATAACTTCAATAATAAATAATGAAATCATTAATCATATAAAAAAATAATGCATAACCATGAAAAATAAATAAATAAATAATGAAAACATTAAAGACTTCATAACTTAAAAACCTTAAAAGCATGGCCATAACTAGGGATAACAATGCTTGAAATTAAAAAAAAATAAAATAGGAGGAGCCGTGTTTTCTATACTGTATAAGCTCAAGCTGATTTCTCCAAAGAAGTTTCATTTGGTCATCCAGGTTTATCATGAATGAAGGATCTTTTTTTCCCCCATTCAATTGTGTCCAGTTCTTGGAGACTGCCTAGACAAGTCCCTGCAGTTTTCTTGGCAAGGTTTTTCAGAAGTGGTTTGCCATTGCCTCTTTCCTAGGGCTGAGACAAAGTGACTGGCCCAAGGTCACCCAACTGGCACACCCAATCTCTAATCTACTGACATTATTCACTGTTAATTATTAATTTTGGCCAGGACTGAAAAAGGCAGTACTCCAGAAAAAAACTTTATTACCACTCATCGCAGGCAGCACTTAGTGCCTCTTCATCTAAGGAACTTCCTTTGTTTCTACAAAGCGAGATGGATCAAGAAGACCATCGCTGTGGTTGTTCCAAAATGGGATGTTTGAAAGTACAGTGGTACCTCGGGATACGAACTTAATCTTTTCCATGACTCTGGTTGCAACTCGAGTTGGTCTCAAGTCGAGGTAAAGTTTCCCATAGGGTTCAATGTAAATCCGGTTAATCCGTTCCGCCCTCCGCCCGAATTTGGTCGCAACCCGAGGCAATTTTCTCTTCAGAGCCTTACTCCCGCCAAGCCTGCTCTCCATTTTCTTTGGAGCCATGCTAACACGCACACCAAAAACCTTCGCAAAACACCGCAAAACACACCACAAGCCTCACCGAACGTCTCCTTGCTACCATGACCTCGCCCACAGGAAGTCGAGACCGCGTGGCAGCAGGGAAAATGGCTGCGGATCCGGTTCGTAAGTCGAGGCAAGTTTGTAATCCGAGGTAAATTTTTCCTGCCGAAGCTGGTCGTAACCCGAAACGTTCGTTAGTAGAGGCGTTCGTAACCCGAGGTTCCACTGTAATAGCTTCCAGTATGAAATCAGAAGCTGAATCCAGGCATGACATCACAGCAGTGATTCCATTCAAGGCAACCTCTATCTTATATGCAGTCCCAGCATTCAAGATTTCACTATTAAAATTTGCCAGTAAAATGGCAAGATTTTTGAGGATGCCATTTGGGTCTGCTTTGGGGAGTTGGGAGTGGGAGAATTTTGTCTTCTACACCCATTCCTACCCTGACCCCTGAAAAAATTGGGCAAAAGTTTTTGCCCTACCCATCCAGCAACATCCGAGCATCCTAGCTCCCACGGCCGTCTGGAAGACCAGAAGACATCATGCTGACTTTATTTAATCCTGACCATTAACCACAGTTTCTTGGGTTGATAGTCCCCTTCTTTCATTGGCAAACTTTCTGTGCCTTCTGTATTTTCATCCATGCCGAAAGCACCGCATCTGCCCTCTGTTTGGGGTAGCGTTGTTGTCTTTCCAAAGTGGCAAGCATAAAAGGGAAGGAAACACATCTCTCGGTGGGTCTTCTGATGTACGATCCATTTGAAATCTCCTGCATGCATGAAAAAACATCCTTAAGTGGAGTGGAGGTGGTAGATGACCTTGGAAGAGATCTGTCCACAGCAACGGTAGGAGCAGGGAGGAGAAAAGAGCTACTTAGCTGTCTTCTATTAAAGCCCCAGGAGGTGGGAGATAGCAGAAGGACAAAAGTTTCCAATTGCCAGCAAAATAATGGTTAGAGTCATTTTCCAGGCATGGTGTCCTGCACAACGTCGCCTCTCATCTTCAGAAGGGGAACAGAGAATAATGACTGCTTATACAAAGGAGGTTCCAATGACGTGGCAGATGGTGCTTCCCAATACTGCAGCTGAAATTTTGTCTTTCCTATTTCGGAAGGGAATAGATTATCCTACTCAGATAATGATCGTAATAATAACAACAACAGTAACAAAAACAATCCATGTATGTTAGGTCTGATCTGACCGTCTACAGCCTAGTGAAGTGGGATATAACTTAACTGTGAGTGTAAATTGTAAGAACCTCTGAAATTCTCTATTTCCCATTTTGAGTTGAAAAATGACATGTCTTGCTTGCTTGCTCTGGCTCTCTGTCTCGGGACAAAGCCATGTACTGTGATGTTTCCATACTGGAGTGTCACCAATTGTGAGATTGTCTTTACTTCTTTCTTTGTAGTTTGGTATTTTCACCCTATTTCACTGTGGAGGAACAGTCTTCCTGGCGTTACAATATCTCAGTGGGTTGGACTACAACTTTCACCATGCCCAGCATTACAACTTGTGAATGTCCTGGCTGGGGCTGATGGGACTTATAATTCAATGTATACGGAAGGCAGTAGGCTGAAGAAGGCTAGGCAGCAGATTACTGTAATTTAGACCCTCTGCCCCTCTCAAATCAACATTAAATAATGTCTCCCAGCTGAACCGAACATGCTATTCAAATACTTTGATTGCCATGTACTTCCTGCGTGTAGCAAAAATTGGCGGGTAGGTTTTGCATGTGAATTTCTAAGCACAGAGCTCCAAACTACTAGAAGAACCATATTCTGACCTGGCAAATCTCTGAGCGTTTCAGCCCCTCTTGGCCTTCTGGAAAGTTATTAAACTTGGCTTTTCCCCTAAGCATTAGGGCCAAGATGTGCACTTTATGGAATTGTTAGGTGGTGCCCCAGTTATTTATTTGTTTTTCTTCACCAGGAGTTAACACTGACTTGAAGGCATACACACACACACACACAAACACACACACACACACACACACAGTTTTTGTATGTACAGGTAGTCCTCACTTAACCACCATTCATTTAGTGACCATTTGAAGTTACAACAGTGCTGAACAAGGGACTTACAACTGGTCCTCACACCTACAACCATCACAGCACCCCCATGGTCACATGATCATGATCCAGGCGCTTGGTAACCAGGTCACACTTACAACATTGCAGCACCCTGGGGTCACATGATCACCATTTGTGACCTTCTGAGCCAGCTTCCAGCAAGCAAACTCAGTGGGAAACTGCATGATTTGTTTAACAACCACATAATTCATTTAATGACCGCTGCAAAATAGGTCATAAAATTGGGCATGACTCACTTAATAACCGCCCCACTTAAGAACAAATTTTCCGGTCCCTATTGTGGTAGTTAAGTAAGGACTACCTGTATTGCTCGCCACTTAGCATAATGTACTTAAGATGGGCAGCTCTCTACATTTTCTAAAAATAATAATAAAATAAAATAGATAAATTAAGTTGTAACTTAGAATGCTTTATTAAATAACCTTTGGAGGGATGTGTGGTACTATACTACAGCCATGACAGGTCAATGGAGAAGCAGCGCTTGCTTACTATGAACTTTAGGTACCAAGGGACATAGATTTGCATTGCCAGCATCAGATCAAAAAGTACAGAGAAAGGGAGAGGATGTTAACATAAGAATGTAAGCTCTGCCCAGCTGGATTGGACCCCTGGCCCATCTAGTCCAGCAGCCTGTTCTCCCAGTGGCCCACCAACTGCCCAAAGAAGTCCACTACAGATAGTCCTTGCTTAACGTCCACTTATTCAGCAACCGTTTGAGATTACGACAGCACTGAATGAGAAGAGCTATGATCGGTCTTTGTAGTTGCAGCCATTGCAGCATCCCCACAGTCATGTGATCACAATTCGGGCGCTCAGCAATTATGACAGTCGGAGCATCCTGCTGTCACATGATCACCATTTGCAATCTTCACAGCCGGCTTCCAACAAGCAAAGTCAATGGGGAAGCCAGCAGGAGATCTCAAGTCACAATCATGCAATATTGCACTTAATGACCGTGTGGGATTTGGTTAATGATGGCAACCGGAACTGCTGCAACTGCTGTCATAAGTCAGCACGGCCACCTGATGTCATGCTTTATGACCGTGTCACTTAGCGACGGAGTTGCCAGTCCCAACTACCGTCATTACGCAAGGACTACCTGTTGTCTCCTAGCAGATGGCCTTCAGAGACAGTCCCACTGCCATGTTGACTGGCTTTTTTTGCAAACCAATACTTGTCAAATGCATAGTCTGGTCCTGCTGTCAGACAGTTGTGTTTTTTTTAACCCTTAAATGTCTTGAGGTCATGAGGTGCAAATGGGCCTGTGCGTTTCCTACTCTGAAAGAACCTGAACCAATTTACTTTCACAAGGGCCTAGACCAGTGTTTCTCAACCTTGGGAACTTTAAGAAGTGTGGACTTCAACTCCCAGAATTCCCCAGCCAGCCATGCTGGCTGGGGAATTCTGGGAGTTGAAGTCCACACATCTTAAAGTTGCCAACTTGAGAAGCACTGTGCTAAAGCATTTTAATTGTTTCTGTTTATTTTCCTTTTAAGCGAGTTCCCTTGCGGTTGTCATAAAACCATTTTATTCAAGGATCATCTGAAACGGACTGTGTCTCTTCCCAATATCTTATTACAATAACCTTAGCAGCAATCTGTAAATTGTTAGTAAGATCCCCAGGTCGTAACTATTTTGCTTGCTTGCCTGCATGCAAGCATTAATATTCTCCTCTTCCATTCCACACGGCTCCCTGAGTGGCTAACGATAAAAAGAGTCAAATGAAAACAATAATTGTTGCGCTGAAACTCTGTGGTGAACACACTGAGTGAATTTAAACATGAATCAGAACGGTTATGACCTAAAACAGATAATATCTAAAGAGATTGGAGATGATGGGGGGAGAACAATTATACTGGGAGGACTTTACTTGGTGAAAAATGATTAAAGTTGGCGCTTCCATTTCAAAGTATTTCTAAGTCAGGAAAAGGAGTAGGTTAATGTCTTTTAAAGAAGAATAATCTTGCCAATGATCTAACATCGCTTGGGCTTCCTAGCTTCCCCTCAACCCAAAGAGAATATAATGAAAGGCAGGAAGGAAAGCCCTTCCTTGTCTTCTCAGAGTTGGGAAGTCAGAAGAAGACTTTCTGAAGAAGAACTTAAAACCCGGGGTGGTCCACACAGGCCAGATTGGCTCCACTTTTGAAGGGCCTGAGAGCTGAAGCTGACCCTGAGTAATACTGTATATAAAGACTGCAAAAAGGATCCTTAAGCAGGATCCAGACAAAAACTAAAATTAAAGTTAATATAATTCCTGCCCATTATTTTCCTCTTCCAACCCTTTCAACATAATTGGGTGGCAACATTTGGAGGTGCTCTAGGGAGTTGAGACTTTGAGGTGGGCGCATGCTTTCTTGAGAGGCCTCTGATTGGATGTACGTGTTAAGCAATCTTGGGGATATGCTGGTTGTCAACCAGTTAGGTGTTTAGAATTCAAAATTAGCCTATCTTCTTCAACAAATAGGGCTCCAAAAATCATGGGATGGAAGAGATCTTTCACTTGCTTGGCACTCTCCTTGGGAAGCTGAGGGGTCCTTCCAAGGCCAGCTGTGATACAGGACAATTTCTCACACTCAGAGGAAAATCATATCATGGCCAGACCACTTTGAAACTTATATGGACCACTAGTGCCATATGGTGCTTAACTGGTTGGGTTAGCATTGAGGAGCACCAGATCCAAGTCCGCCCTCAGCTGTCAGTTCACTGGATGACCTGGGATCATTCATTCCCTCTCAGACCATCTACATCACAGGGTTGTTGTTGTGGGGATAAAATGATGGAGATACTTGTGTACCTATGTAAACTCGAGCTCCTGGAAGAAAGGCAGGATAAATCAGGTTTGAATATGCACCTTCAAGTCATTGTTGAGTCTTCACAGCCACATAGATACATTTTCTCCAGGATGATCTGTCCCTAACGTGGCCCTTCAACTCTTCCAAGCCCCCCCTCCTCTCGCCATTGTAACTGAATCTACCCACCTTGATGCTGTTCGTCCTCTTCTTCTCTTTCCTTCCACCTTCAGAAAGACAGAGAGACTGGAAATTACTTTCAGGGAAAAAAGGGTCTTTCCTTTCTCCTGTTATCTGCTCAGTTTCACAAGAGGAACTAGAAAATGAAAACTGGGACTTTCCACAGGCAAAAGGTAGATGTTATGTCCTCTCTTGCAAGATTACTTTGTGACTTTCCCCTCCAATTTCTCTTTCACTTTTGCTTTAGGTGGAATCTGGTGGCTACAGAGCAAACTAGAGAGCCAGTATGGTCTAGGGGTGAAGGCTCCAGGCTGGAAACCAGGAGACGGTGAGTTCTAGTCCTGCCTTAGGCATGAAAGCCGGCTGGGTGACTTTGGGCCAGTCCCTCTCTCTCAGCCCAGCCCACCTCACAGGGTTGTTGCTGTGGGGAAAAGAGGAGGAGGCAGGACTATTAGGTATGTTGGCTGCCTTGAGTTATATGTAATAAAAATAAAATTATTTATAAAAGTAATAAATGTCCTGCCCAAGCTTGGGTTATCTTTGGAGGAGATCTTTTTCCCCCTTGGAAATCCTGAAGAATTCTGCATTCGACTGGACACTAGAGAATTTGCTTTGCAATTTCTTTCAAAGGAGAAGGTAACTTTGGTGAGATTCTCAAGGGTGGTGCAGGGTGTGTTTGCACATAGCTTGTCATAGGTGGGCAAGAAGCAGGTGGAAATGAATATCCCTTCTTCCGTAGGGACACCATTTCTCATATAGTTTGCAGCATCCTGGCCTTCCCCAAGAGACACATCGGAATAGCTCCTCCCCCAAGGCTTAGTCTGGGAAGGATGGAAAACAAGGGATTTTTCAAACGTTAGAAAGAAAACAAGAGCCTCAGCCGTGGTCCTCCAACATTAAAGTCAGCTGAAAAATGACCAGCAAAAAAATGAATAGAATTTCTCCAGCTTTCCAAGAAGGAGGTATAGAAGGAGGGCAAATCCCTTTTGTAACAAAAGTCCATTCTTGAAACATCACTAGGTAGATTTTAGTGATTCTAAACTTGGAATTGCTCCCAAGTAAAAATCTTATATATACTGTATAAATAATAGCCTGCAGGGCCAAACTTCATTACAAGACCTGCTACAGAAACATTAGCCCAAGTATTCTCTGAAGGGCAGAAGTTTGCCACAAAGCTGCTGCTGGTTTCCAAATGCAGCCCTACTTTCCTTGTTCTCTTTCATTCAACAAAACCCTATTGTCTCCTGCATCAAAAGCAATTGGCTTATGGAGATCCAGGCACTGCCTGGCCCCTGATTGGTGGCTTAGCTCCCTGCCTTGATTTGCAATGAGCAGCTTCGGCAGTTTCTATTGGCTGCCGTGCGGGACTCTTCGCTGCATAAGTTTTTGCTCGGTCTGGAACTTTTTCTTGCAATGAAGTCTGCTGTGTGACTTGAACTGTTGCACTTGGTTTTCGTGACGGTAGCTCAGGGGCAAAAAAAAAAAAAAAAAAAAGCAAGCAAGAATGAAGCTGTGTGGAACATTTCTAGGTGCGTTATTTACTTCGTTGTTTTTTTTTATGTTTGTTTAGTTATTCATCAGTCTCTTAACTTTTCTTGATTTCACTGTTGCTTGCTTATTTTGCTGTCAATATCACAACCGAATCAAACAGAATAGCGTAGGACAACTGGGCCTCTCTAACTTTGTGTCTTGGAGTTGTTGGGGGGGGGCGGATAATCAATCTGCGCACGTGGGCCAAAAAGTTGTCAGTTAGCCAAGGAAATTGAAATAAAATCAAACGTGTGTTTGTCTGTTTGGCTGGAGGAAGGGGATTCTGGGGGAGGGGTGCTGCTTCCCCATGTGGTTAATTTAATGGCAGCCTAAAAGTCCACACTGCGTAAATACCTTTTATGGAAGGGGTATCATTTTTTGAAAATAATGTTGCCTGCAGAATTAAGATTTTTTGATTGTAAAAACTTAAAAGTTAGGGAAGGAAATAGTGGGAAGGTAAATGTACTTTCACCTTTCAACTTCCAGCAGATGAAATTATATTTGCTTTCATTTATGCTCTGTTTGTAATCCTGTCTGTGTAAAATCAAGAAGAAAAATCTTCCCTCCCTCCCTCCCTCCCTCCCTCCTTCCTTCCTTCCTTCCTTCCTTCCTTCCTTCCTTCCTTCCTTCCTTCCTTCCTTCCTCGTACTGCCACAGTATGAATTTTTAGAACTATTTTTTGAACAGGCCGTATAAAGACAAATGTCGATTGGATGGGAGGAACTGGCGTGTGACACCACAGGAACTCTGTGGTTATAGAAAAATCATTTAAACAAAAAGTTGCCAGTTTTGGAGCTGGTGGGGTGGGGTGAGAATGATCAGACTTTAAACAAAAGATCAACTTCCAACTGTAAATTTCTTGCAGACAAAGAACTTTTTATTCCTCAGGGATGATTGTATAAATCTCAGAGAGAAAGGGGTTATTAAATGGGCCCCCCCTCCCTTCCCCCTGGCTCTTGTTGTTCCATCTGCTAGGGGCCTGTGCTGGGCAAAGAGTGCTCTGGACCTTCAGCTGTTCGATATACAATATTAATGCAGGGCTATTTTTTCCTGGCATCGCATTCTTAATTGCCGTCTGAGGCATTAAGGCAAATCTCTCCATCTGCACAGGGAGGGGTGGGGTCTCTCTTTTTTTCCACAAAGAAATAAGGAAAACCTTCCCTCTCTCCATCTTGTCCCTTTCTATCCCTTGCCCCCACTCCCTTGTCTATTCTTCCAGCTGGCAAGCAGAGAAGTTGTACCCAATTTCAAATGCATTAAGTTGGAGGGCTAAATGACAAAAGAGTTTTTAAGAAGTATCAAAACAGCTTCACAGTGGTACGTCCAGCTTTGCAGAAAGTCTTTGTTCATTTAATTACAGTGATCTTCAAGAAGTTGAAAACATTTATTTCAATTTTTATTCTTAAAGAGTCTTCTGGTCCTAAATTATTCTTTCAATACAGATGAGAGGATAAACTGCAAGGAATAATTTCTTTCAAAGATTCACCTTCAATTTTTTATTTTCACTTTGTGTATATCCACTTTCCTTGAAAGCAAGGATATGTTTACACTTGCATATATCATCTCTGTGTGTGTGTGTGTGTGTGTGTGTGTGTGTGTGTAACTACATTTAAACCCAGATCATGAGAACTTATCTCACAGTTAAAACAGAAATATAATAAACTTTAGAAAATGTTCATTAGGAAACAAAGTGCTGCTTTTCGAGGGAGGGAGGGAGGGAGGAAGGAAGGAAGGAAGGAAGGAAGGAAGGAAGGAAGGAAGGAAGGAAGGAAGGAAGGAAGGAAGGAAGGAAGGAAGGAAGGAAGGAAGATTTTGGTGAGGGAGGGAGGGAGGGAGGGAGGGAGGGAGGATGGAAGGAAGGAAGGAAGGAAGGAAGGAAGGAAGGAAGGAAGGAAGGAAGGAAGGAAGGAAGGAAGGAAGGAAGGAAGGAAGGAAGGAAGGAAGGAAGGAAGGAAGGTTGGTTTTAGAAATTCCTGGAAGACATGTATTAAGTATTGTAAAAGAAAATTCAGTTCTAATATCTCCTTTCACTGGTTCGAAATCAGCTCGCTGTTTTCTGCCCTTAATTCATGATTCCAGACAGCTGGAGAGCCTGTGGCGCTGTCCACATCATAGTGCTGAATTGATCGTTTTTAACCTAAGAACATTTAGCTTTTTCTGCGTAGAGGTTCAGAATCCAGATTAAGTAACTTTCTCTGGATCACATCTCAGTTGGGCGTCTCCAAAATATGGGTAGTCCATGTAACAGAAATTTGGTTGCCACATTTCTGAGGTTTAATTCATGGAGACTTTCTTGGTTACAGTCATGGTGTCAGGGAAGGCCAAATTGTCCTGGGGTGGGACACATTTCAAGAAAGTGTATGTAGCAACGATTGCTACAGAGTCAGTTAATATGTTAACTGTCATCAAGTAGCAGGTTTGGGTTTTTTTTCCTGGTTGGTACTGTTTTTGGCTTCAGATTAAACTTCTGGTTTAAAAGTTCATCACGAATAGCAAAACAACAACGACCGCAGTAACAACTAATGCTCCCTACATATACAAAATCTCTTTGAATATAGGAAAGTATAAACTATTGCTTGCTTTTGTTTATGTCACTACTTTTTTTAAGTGTCAGCTTCTCAGGAAAAAAAGCAAATGATCTCTTGAATTTTCTCCTCCAGTAGTAGTTTAAAAGAATATAACATGAGCAGATCTGAACATGAAACAGGCCAGAGGTTTATCTGCTGCATCATTGTGTTTCCTGCATTGGTCAACAAAGTGTTTGGGATGCCAATCAGCAGGAAATGACAGCAATAGTTTCCAAGAAATTTATCATTTCATGTCTTTGAAAATAAGGGTTCTCTATTGCTTCTTATAGATTTATTGTTGTGTAACACAATTTAAGAGGACCCATCCTATATTTTGGGCCAAATGTCCCCAAAATAAATAAAGGCTGGATTCACACATTGCAGTAAAACATGATTTCATTTTAATCATAGTTTTTGGCCTAAACCATAATGGTCAGATGTCAGATAGCTTTTCAATCATAAAATCTGTTTTATAAATTATGCTATACAGATATTAAACAAAGGCAAGTGAATGTGTGAACTGTCAATATAATGACACTGTAATGCTCTGAGATCTGGTTATTAAGCCAGAAAGATTTTTTTTTAAATCTTAATCCATATGTTTTAACCATGCGAAATTTTATTACCTTGGTTATGCATTTCCCATATCTTGCTCTCCTCATTTTTGGTTAATGAACAATTCCCAGGTTTCTTGCATAGAGCAGATATTCTAGGATTGGTTTGGATCTCATGTCAGCTAGATATTCATTGGATAACCATAGCCAATGCCTGTCCTACAGACAATATCAGCAATTGGAAAGTTGAAAATAGTATGGAAAGTTCAACAAGATACCAAGAGGATGAATTTAAAGTAGTCCATCCTTCACGTATCTTTTTGACAGTACTTAAAATATTGACCTTGATCGGTCCTTCATCTGAGTACAAATGGTTGCTTGGCTGTTTTAAGTTGCCCTCACTCTCATTAATCCCAGTGATGCCATCACATGTCTGAATGCAATCGGCTAAGTTGTGTTCTGGTCTCATTCCATTCACTCTATGTTTCCTGATTGTGGGTGGTGGCAAGCCATGGATGGAATTAAGATGGAAAATAGAACAATAGCCAGAGAGAAAATGGAATTAAAATAGCATTGGGGGGAAAAGATGGCAGTGAACAGTATTGCAAAGGATTAATATTGTGATGATCTAAATTTGCCTGAAATCACAAGTTTTAACCTGAGAATCAGTACAAGTGTTGGCAATATTATGTATGCTAAGGCACTTACATTATTGGAAAAAAATTGTTTTGGATAATAGGTTATGAACCAGGTATTTTTTTCATCCTGATGTTTTTCAGTAGAAAGATTTTGGAACACAATCTTATGCTTATTTATTTGGAAGAAAGGCCATTACACTCAGAATTTATTTCTGATTAGACATGTGTGAAATTACACTCTTAGCTGCCATATTAATATATTGGTGCCTTCAAGTCAGTGTTGATTCCTGGCAACTACCTGGCTAGTCCCTGCAGTATTTTCAGAAGTGGTTTTCCCAGGCCTTCTTCTTCCTAGGGCCAAGAGAGAGGGACTGGGCCAAAGTCCCCCAGCTGGCTTTGTGCCTAAGGCAGGACTCAAACTCATGGTCTTCCACCTGGGGCTTAACCACTACACCAAACTGGCTCTTGCTGTATTTATACAATGTCCTTAACCAGGTCAGGTAAAGATGTAATAATCTGATTACTCATGACTTAGTTGCCTTTTTCATGGTTTAGCATATGAGATAAACCCAACCCTTTGAGTTACTTTCATTTCGATGTACCACGAGAAACCCAAAACAGGTTAAAATGTGTTGAGTGAACATGGCCCGTACATACAGTATTTAACTTCAGCTGGATTGTGGCACTACTGAAAATTTTTTAAAAGAAAATTTTGAAAAATCTCCAACATTTATGATTTAAAATATGCCTTGCCAAATCTAAATCACAGGTCTTGCAGCAGTACATCATCAAAAAACAGGAACTGCTATTCATGTGGCTTTGTTACATTCTTGCACCATTAGCTCATGAAAGATATCTGACAGTTGCATCATCCTCTTGGCGTTCATATTTAGAAATGATCTTAGGATAATAGTAAAAAAACAAACAAACAAAAACTGCTTATCACGATAGCTTGCTCAAAAAAGCAATAAACCTTGAAATTAGTTGTATCATCAAGATAGGGGCAGTTCTGAACCTCTTAATATAATATGTATACTTCAATCAACAACAGCTCTCCCATTGTCTAAGGAGCTGCGCTGTGGTAAAGAAGAATATAACTGTGATCCTACACATTAGATTTCTGCTCAAAGAAACATGAGTGTATTTCTGTGTCCCTGGGTGTTTGTATTCAAATCCATTTAAATTAGCATAAACATGTGTGCCTAAAAACCTACAGAGATCCATGGCCACATGTGTGTGTGTACACACAATCCCTGCAGACACACACACACACACACACACACTTTTGCTTTTGTTTTCCAAGTTGGAGCATTACAGATCTGAATTAAATAGCAACCAAGGGGACTATCTACCATTGTTCCCAGGATAAAGTTGATCCTGCTCTTTCCCTCCTTTTGATTCTATCTTGAATACAGAACAATGAAGGGCAGTTAAAGCATGCAGCCTGGTGCCTGATGATAAGGCTTTAATAGAATTTCTGAATGCCAGAGGTTTAGGATGTAAAATATCCCTGTCTTCACAGCATGGTGAAAGGAGATAGAATTTTTTTTTAGGAGTACTCTCAGTTGAACACATCCTTTTATGTTAATGGCTGAGCATGTAAGAAGAGGAGGGGTGTGTGCAAGGATTGAAATGGGCTATGGCAAGACTTGGCTGAGTTTTCTGGTACATTTGAATATCTGCATTCGGAGCAAGGCTGCAAAGGACCTTAAAACAACACCTCCAACTCATGAATCAAGAAGAACAGAAGTGGTTGCTCCCCATCCTCATTAAAGAAAGATGGGAGCAGAGGAGGAAGGCTTGTACATTCTCACTTTTTTGTTTCAATAGCCCAATTGTCTCTGGTAATCAGCAGCTAAGCGGGCCCATCAAGGAGAGGATCATGTCATCTGCAAAATGACCAGGTCTAATAACCCACGAGTAATTCTTACCAGCTCTAGTTAACTAGGTGAGGGGCTATTGGCAAACTGAACTTTTGAAACAAATAAGAACAATTCTGTCCAAGCAAGGGAAGATGCAAATATTGACAACACAAGATTTTGCAATCAGAGGATATTTGGACTCCATTTGGGGGAAAGAGATAAATAGGATTCTAGACCAATGACGCCTGGTTTGTCCTTTTGCAGACAGACCATAGCTTGGGAACAAAGCACTCTGCTTTGCTTGCAAAAGTTAAACCCCTGTCCACTTCCCACAATACTTCAGACTGAAAGACCTATTTTTGAAACTCTGGAAACCATCGGGAGGCTAGGTAGCTCTTTGCAGATTAACTGGGTCAGTGGTTTTATTTTATCTAAGCCATGTTTTAGAGCAGTGTTTCTCAACCTTGGGAACTTGAAGATGTGTGTACTTCAACTCCTAGAATTCCCCAGCCAGCCATGGGGAATTGCTGGCTGGGGAATTCTGGGAGTTGAAGTACACACATCTTCAAGTTCCCAAGGTTGAGAAACACTGCTCTAGAGTAATCAATTACTAGATTTGGTTGAAACCACTACCTATTTGATATGAAAGTGATGGTTGGAACATTAGTCTTGGAGACTTTTGATAGTTCATGGATCTGTATAATACTGTATTCATTAAGGCTGTAATCTAAACATTATCTGGATGGTCCATTTCTATCCCCTGGATTCACTTCTGTACAATTATAGGATTGTGATATCCACATAGTAGAAGTGACTATAGATTAGCTCTATAGTCTATGGCCCAATTCCAAGACAGAGACAGATGCACTGAGTGGCCATGAACAAGGTCCCAGTCTTGAACTTTCCCTCCACCTCTATAAAATGGATGGGGGTGGGGGGTGTCTACTAAAATTATAATCAAAGAAGCTACTTATCTATCCAGATGCTAACACTCCCAAGAGCAGTAGAAAAGATTATTGATAGCATCTATATTCTGGTATCATCTGTTGGAAGCCTAACTCTGAGAATTCTGTGAGTTGCAGTTCCAGTACATGTGGAAAGTGAGAAATGGGAAATAAATCTGATGAGAGAGAGAGAGAGAGAGAGAGAGAGAGAGAGAGAGAGAGAGAGAGAGATAGTAAGAACTGATGGAATTCAATGTCTTGGTAGTAAACAGTGACAGCTATATGGTGTAGTTATTTTTATAAAGAAATCCTTCATTTAAAATAAGTGGACAACCACCAAAGATGACCATGTCATATTTTCACTATTTATCTTGGTTCTATCAATGCACTGTTTTCACAGAAAATGTTTTATGATGTGCTTCCCAAGTTTGTCACTCTATCTGGTCTTGCTATAGTGTCAGATGGACAACATTTATTTAAGAACTGGGTCTTGGTGCTGGCCACCTGTAAGAAGAAGCTATGTTGACTATCCTTAAAAGATACAGTTCAGTTCCTCCTGAACTGTAGCATCAAAATGTTGGGTTCCATTTTGGAGTTATCATGGCAGATCTATCAGGACTGAGTGATCTGTCATAACTTCTGAAGCCCACTCAGGCACAATATGTTAAAGGGGAATACTTTATGCATTTGACTGCTGCACACCACATCACCACCCACTTTATAATCAAGTGACAAGTGTGACTAAAATGCATATATGAGGCAGTCTCTAAAATGCAATTCAAGGTTGAAATAAATTTTGGCTTTGTTTTTAGAACACTATGACATTGGCCAAGAATGTTGACAGAAGAAGGAAGCCGGGGGGGGGGGGGGGGGAGAACACAGAAAACCAATGTGTCTTCATAGACACTTTGTTGAGCATGTTTTTTTGAGGGGATCTGACACTACAATACAATAATGTGTGAGATGGGCAGCCATATAAATTTGATAAACAAACCAACCTAGAATTCAAGTGGTGATTTGGACATCCACAATGCTTCCCAAATGCTATTTCTGTACCTTAAACAATAAAATTACTTAGCAGTCTTTACAATGATATTTCTTAAGTGTGGGATCACCTGAAGTCAATTTCCATTTTTGAACAATGAGAGGGGCAGGAAGTATTTTCTCTATTATGGCATCCGCCCTATAGAACAGCCTCCCCCCTGAAATACAGACAGCCCCTATTCTATAGACTTTTCACAAGGCCATGAAGGCTCTTCCCCCAGGCATTGAGGATGTTAGCATGGGGGCTCTGGTATGGGTGTATGAGATCAGTGGTTTGGGGGGTTTACTGAACCTCAGTATAGTTTTGTTTGTTTCTTTTTCAGTTTTATGGAATTCTTCATTTTTATCTTTTGCTGCCTTTTATCTTTTCTTGGATAGATGAGTGGCCACCAAAATGGGATGGATGGATGGACAGATGGATGGACAGATGGACAGATGGATAGACAGACAGACAGATAGCTATAGATAGTTGATAGATATATAGAAGGAAGGAGGGAAGGAAGGAAGGAAGGAAGGAAGGAAGGAAGGAAGGAAGAGAAAGAAAGAAAGAAAGAAAGAAAGAAAGAAAGAAAGAAAGAAAGAAAGAAAGAAAGAAAGAAAGAAAGAAAGAAAGAAAGAAAGAATCTGGAACCACTGGTAGATTTGTAGGAGAAGGGTAAAGTTTGCTTTACCTCCTTAAATTGCTACAAACAGAATGATCACGCAAGGACAATTGACCATACTTCTGGTAGTGTGCTCCAACTTCTGGGAGGAGCATGAGCACAGAAGCTCCATCCCCTCCTTTAGGACAAGTCATTAAAGCAAAGGCACAGGGAACATAGTGGAAAGTAGTAGAAGAGACATGTCCATCAATAACCATTTCATGATGGGCGTTGTCCATTACTTCTGATGGTAATTAGGCTAGCTTAGGGCTAGAAAGTTGGCTTTATAGAATATAAAGCTTTGCCCTGCCTTGTTGCTTCTCCCAGTTCCACAGAATCTCCTGCTAGAAACAACTGCTCATGTGCCCTAATGATAGGTCATCCCTGACATTGAACAAGTATCCCTTTGGACGTTCGTAGCACAGCAGAAATGGTACCTTAATCTTTTCATGCATTTTATTCCTTCTCACCCTTTATACAGTTGCAAGTGTGCATGCTTTAACACTGATGAGATATTTTTCAAGTCTCCAATCCTTCCCGTACTTTTTCTCGCTAATCCTTAGGACAGCCTATTAAGAGGCCAGTTCATATTGCCAAGAAGAGAGGTCAGAAACATATGTTTTGCTTCTTGACCACATTTGATCCCATCTTTATCCCAAAAGGTTTAGGACAGTATACACGTACTCGTTTGACTTTATCTTCCCCATAACCCTGTGAGGTTGTATTAGTCTGAGTCACATTTACTAAGGGTGCACTAGGAGTAGCTTTACAGCTGTGGGGAACTGAACCACAACCTAAACTAGATTACTCACATAGCACCCTTCACGTGTGTTGAAATTACAACTCCCAACATTCATAGCCAGGATGGCCAATAGAATTTTGGGAATCATAGTTCCAACACTTCTGGAGAGCACCAGGTTGAGGAAGTTCTTCATTTGAGCACCAGTGGTGAGGGACATGACTTCAGCCACCTGATAAAGTTGTTTCTGAGATATTTTGTTATATATCAGCCATCAACAACAACTGGATTATCTTAACCTTAACTTGACTTTGTCTCACCATCTCCTTTTCAGGCAGGACATCCTCAATTCCTAGATAAGGTCCTGAGGACAATTAGATAGTGGCTTGTCCAGAATTAATTATGAAATCTGTGGTAGAGAGAAGAGATTTAGATTCAGCCCTCCACACATCCAAGTCCCAATTGTGCATGCATTTCCTGGGCCCTTCATAAATTTAGACAGTGTGGAAATGGCTTGACAATTTTGTATGTACAATGTTTTGTTCTGAAGGTCTCATTAGAACTTACTCCAGGCCAATGCTCCAAAGTCCAGATGAAGTGAACTTCTCTTCCATGCAACACTGAAATCAAGGATGGCTAAATTTGAATTCTATAATTTATATTCTAGAAATTTGTATTTTAGACATTTATATGCATGTACAACACATGCACACACATGCTTTTTTTTTTTCTTTTTTCACTGCGCCTTGTGCCAAGGCCCAACATACATCTAGGAAGCATCAAGTTGGGACATGTTTTCCTACAGTCTGGTCTGTCCAGAAATATTTAGGATGTTGAAGCTGGAAATGAATTTGTGGCTTGATCCACCAAGAAATGCCCATCAGCAAGCTTCTTTGGATCTCACTTGTGCTGTTCTTGCTTATGTCATTAGGTCATAGATCATAGGCTTCTGTCACGTATAGACCAGACCTCCTTGTCTTATATGCAGTGCCCTTGGGAGTACGTTCACTTCAAGAGCAGAAAGGTAGAACTGCATTCATCTTCAGAAGAGAGAAAGAGCTTTTTAAAAGGAGGAGGAGGAGCTACTGGAAGTAACTTTCCTAAAGTGAAGTTGGATAAAGTTTGCCAAAGATGTTGAAACTAACTTTGCAAATCCAGGATGGCAGCAAGCGTCCTGAGAAAGTATGTGGCTTTGTGGATACACCAAATGACTTTTCTGCTCTTTCGATATTCAGATCAGCCGCTGCTCTGCTTCCCTTCCCTGCCAAGTGTTTGCTCTTCCGTAATGGCTCTAGGTCATCTTTCCTAACCAGCAATAAAGACTGGAAACTACTTTTGCTGCTGGCGAGGCTAGACAAGGGCATCTGTCACTCCCTGCTTGTTGCTATTAGAAATTATGGGACTGTACCATAAGCAGGAAATGCAGGGGGGGGGGGAATTAAGCGGACAGTTGCAACCTTCCTGAATTCTTTTTTGTCTCCTTTGCACGGAAAAACAGCGAGAGGCTACATATTAAGGACGACTCAAATTGGATCTGGAAAAGGGGAAGGAATCCCCCCCTTCTCTCGAACTGGGAAGAGAGGAGGAAAGCAAAGACATTCTGGAGCTCCTTTTAAGGCACCCCCTCCAAAAAAAAAGTCAGCACCTCCATGCCCCCCCTCCCCACTGTAGATTTATTTCACCTCCGAGAGTAAACAGATATATTGCGAGCCCAAAAGGTTGCTGGGTAGTGTATTTACAAAGGGAAGGAGAAAAGAGCGCCCCTCCACCTCCTGCGCTCCCCCCCATCCCATTAACGCGAGCGATCATTAAGTGAGACACTGCCTTTAGCAGGCTTAAAGAGTTCGCCCAGGAAAGACTTAGAGGCGAAGGAATTGAGCAGCTACCAGCAATCTCTTTTCGGGGTAAGGAAACAGGGCCCCGGTTTCGACCAGTCCTTCTCTGCTTAGTCCCCCCCAACACACACACACACACACACACACCAGAGGCTTTGCAACCCCTGTACCTTCCAACTCTCCCGAGTCGCCTCCTCCCCCCTCGCCCCCAACTCTGCCGCTCCGGTACATTTCATGACTGCGTTCCGTGATGTCATTTTGAAAAAGGACAGACAATAGGATTGGTGGCAAAGGTAAGTCCAGGGTTAGTGGTGTGTGGTGTTTGGCTCGGGCTGGGTGTAAGCTGCTTATTTGTTTGCTCGCTCGCTGGTTGCGGGGACAAAAGAAGAAACAGACGCTCAGGAGCGATGGGGTGTTGTGCTGCTGTCTTCTTCTTGTTGTTGTTGTTTTCCGGTTCCAAAGAAACAGAGAAATAAATAAGGATCACCCCAGGCGTTGGGTGAATCCAAAAGGAAGGGAAAGAGGAAAAATGGATGGGGGAAATATCTGTCTTTCTGTCTGTCTGTCTGTATCCGGAAGAGGTTGTACTGAGCAATCCCGTTGGAGGAACCCATACAGAGAATCTCGGTGGATAAACAGCCAGATTTTCCAGTTTATTATTGTGTATTCCTGCATTTTGGTTTAAGTGGCACGCTATGGATCTCGTTGGGTTAGTAGAAAGACACCCGGGGGGCAGGGGGGAGAAAGTGTAGGAAGTGAGAATGCAAGACCCGTTTGACTCAGTTTCTCCACCCAGCTGGGAAACTTTCCCAGCGTTTTTCAATAAAGCCTAAGGGGTCTGGAGGTGACCCTCCCAGTCTGGATCCTCTTTCCCCAGGCCAGAGGTGGGGAACGGCGCCCAGCTGCTTCCAGGGAGGACTTCGGTCCCTCTCGTCGCTGTCCACGGTCCTGAAATGTCCGGCTTTCGCCAAGAAGCTCCCGCTTTCCTGGCAGGCGTTTGGGGGGTTCCGTGAATTTAAGCTGAAGGATATGTTTCACCGCTCTTCCTTTCTCTGCTGTTTGATAAAGGTGCTAGATGAACCGGAACCCCTCTCTATAGTGAAGGGAACCTCTCTCGGTTCACTCAAAAGTGAAGGTTCCTGCCCTGCACTTTGGAGTTAAAATGAGCAGGGAGGAGGAACTCAGCTTTTAAAGGGCCAAAGCATTCCATAAGGGGCCACCATTCCCTGTGTAGGCTAAAGCATTAAAAATAACAAGGAGGCACGCGCTTGCTGACTGTACAGGATCCTGGGGTTTATCCGGTAATTTAGGCTGTAAAGAGTGGGGTGGGGGGAAGGAGGCAGTCTGTTGTATTCTTGGACCTTATAAACATGCTGGACATCAGAGTTCTGCAATCTGGAGAC
Organism: Python bivittatus; assembly: GCF_059951505.1. Taxonomy (NCBI): domain Eukaryota; kingdom Metazoa; phylum Chordata; class Lepidosauria; order Squamata; family Pythonidae; genus Python; species Python bivittatus. Next base: position 98,990,128 of record NW_028277098.1, on the reverse strand, counting down.
TTTCAGGTATGTTGGACTACAAAGTCCATCACCAGCCAGGGCTGCTGGGAGTTGTAGTCTGACATATCTGAGCAGCCCCAGGTTAGGAAAGCCTGCTAGGAGGTTTGTTGTTCTAACTGCATAAATTATCAAGTTATCATTTACTTCTCTTTCTCTCTCTGCTTCTCTGTTTCTAATGATCCCATTAACTTAAATATAAGTCTCTCAAAATGTCCTAATGAAGAGTTGGGCTGTAGAATGTAACTGATGTTTTATTTATGGAAATGCAGTTTTTGAACGGCAAATAGAAAGAAATCACCCCCAAGTTATTATGCTAAAATTAGCAAGGGAGGCCTTTGTCTGCTCTCTGAAGCATCAACTGTTTGCCTGGTGAACCTTTATTGTTGAACTGGATAAGAAGCATAGATTTTTATGTTTATCTCAGTTCCTGATTTTTTAAAATTCATATATACATACATACTGGACCATCTGGGGCCTGGCCTAAAGTTTTCATGGCAGCTATCCTTGTCATTGAATAGGAGAAAGGGAAGAGGGCTTTTACGGCTCTGCCGATTGTGAACACAACTCTCTTAGTTTTGTATTATTGCTGGCTGGTGTGTGTTTGTTGCGATTTCCTGGAGAACCACTCTGGGTGAAGTTTGCCTGCTCTCCAATAATTGCATCCACCCTCGTTCCCATTGGTTCATCTGCTCTTATTATCAGCTTCTTCCATATGTCCACTTTAATTAATGGCAGACAAAAGAAGAAGAGAGAGAAAAGGGTGATTATGGGAATTAAAGTTGAACAGTTGCTTTGATTGCAATATGGGTGTTGCAACCGAGTAGTGATGGCGGAGTTTGTTTTGTGGGGTCCCTGCGTATGATTTCATTTTGGCAACATGTACATGACTAAGAAGGCAGAAATTAAAGCACAGAGGACAGTAAGGTTATCGGGAGGTTCAGCAGAATAGCCAACTTTGCTTTGCTTTCGTTCTCGGCTCTGCAGGCAAACAAAGGGACAGAAATACATAAAATATATACCAAATATAGATGGCAAAGTTTTCTGGCTTTTTTCAAAACAAACACACAAATCACAAAAACAAGCATCCTTTACTCCTTCCTTCCAGTTCTACAAGCACCCTTAGACTGTTGGTAACTTATTAGCAGTGTGCGTGTGTCGATGAGCTTGGGTGCATGCGCAGAAAAGAAACAGATAAAGATCTGAAGGCTAGTCCAGTCAGAATAGGAAAGAATCCAGATTCTGAAAAGAGACCAGCTTCTTCACCCCAGGAGCCTTTTTGTAACCCCCTTTAAAAAAAAAAAAAAACTCTGAAGTTTGGCTAATCAACTGCAGCTCTATATTTAAACAAGTATAAATAGAATGCCCTGTGTATAAGTAGAATATACTACAAGGAGCCAGAATGCATGATCTTGGTAGAATAAGTGTATATTTCTTCTCCTTTTTCTTACCTGCCTCTTAAACCTGAACAGAAACACATACTTTGGAAACTTAAGGGGAAATTGCACACAAAGTTTATGGCTTAGTTACATTAGATATATTAAAACAATGCCCAGTTGTATCCTCCTGGCTTTATTTCATAGAATGCTCATTGCTGACCCCTGTGACTAAATTTACCACCATTCTGTGACCTTGTAGTGAGTCTTAGAAATGGATTCAGGAGGGCTTCTATGCTCAGCGATTCCTACTGAGGTATGTAGGGCGCAAGAGGTAAAAAACAGGGCTTCTCCATCCAGACAATGGGACCACTAAGAGATTTAGCTCTTGCCCACCCTTCTGTCAAATTAACTTATGGGTGCTGTTCATTCTGAGAGGGTCATTAAATACTCCATCTGAGGATAATCTTAAAGGACAGCAAACCTGAAATGTTCAGTTCAACCATTATTAGTAATGCCACAATGGTGGGAAGGACAGAAGAAGCTGCTGTAGAGCAAATCAGACCTTTGCATCCTGGTCAAGATGGGTTTTCAAGCAAGAGTCTTTATCTTACTTGAAAATACAAAGGATTGAGGGTACCTGGGTCTATTTGCAAGGAAAACGTATCTGTGGAACTACGGTTCCTCCATTTTGGAAAAAGAGAACCATGATTCAGTTTGGGATGGTGTCTTTCCGATGTTCTTCCATACCAAACAACAGGAGCTGGGTAAAAGAAACATGGATCATTTACCGTCTTTCCTCCTCTGCTAGAACCTGCCTTCTAGGTTCAGAAAGGAAAATATTTTTTTCCTTTTATCTTCAAGGCCATTCTGGTTTGGGAGAATTTGGAGTCCGGCTGATCTGCCAAAAGCAAATTCGGTAGATAAGGAAGACCAGAAGGGCTGATGTCTTTTGATTATCACATTTGATAAGAAGTTATTAATACACAACTGGGCAGGAGATGAGAAAACCACCCAAGCCCAGATATAAGCCAATTTCATCCCTAATGGAAAAATCCTTTATGCTGAAGTTATTATTAACGAATACAAGTAGGAAAGTGCTTAAAAACAGCAACAAGGAAGAACTAATAGATCCATGAAGCCAAACTCATTTCATTTCTGGGGACAATCCTTTGAGCTGAACAGTGAAAATGGGAACATAGTTTTTTTTACAAGTCTCTGAGAAAATAAAGAGCAATTACAATGCAGAATTTGAGAATGGCAAATGAGATGTTTAATTATTAGAAAGTGTCTTCCTTTTTCTCTCCCCCCCACCCCGAAACAAATGCCTTTCCTTTTTGCTACATACGCTATTTATATGCTTAGTAATGAATATATACTGATGTAACCTCATTCACTCAGAGCAATGCAAGTCACGTTGTCTGCAGGGTGTGATCCATAAAGATCCATTCCAGCGAGCAGGGGATCTCTGGAGCTTGCCAACGTTAAGAAAATGAGTGTGCATATGTGAAGTAGGCCCCTTAATCCAGTAATCAAGAGTAAAGACACTGAGCAGTGAACAGGGCTGCTCTGCCCCCCCTTGCATCATTATTATTTATGAATAATAGGGTGAGAGGTGATCAAAGAAGGATGAGATCAGACTAAATGCAAGGGTTTCCACTTAATCAGATCATGGAGGAAGCTAAAAAGGACACACTACTGAGCCTTGTAGTGTAGCTCCCAGGCTTCTTCGGAAACCATCGCCCCACTTCTCAAAGTGAGGAGCGTTGACTTTTCCTTTTGCAAAGTGCACATGAGTGTCAAACAGGCCTAAAGGACTTGCACACCCCCAGCTTCATTGCACATCTTCTCTCCTTGTTTAAGCCCCAAATAATACCCCATGAAGATTCTTTAGTAACCCCTTAAACTGTTCATCAGACCTTCCGGAGGGTGGACTGTACTTGCATTTAATAGAATAATCAGAAATGTTTGCAGCTGTGCCAGTACAGCAACTCCTGCTTGGTCCTGCCATCCAGTCTTTTATTCCCTGGGGAATTGGCAATATTTTTAAAAATATCCTCTTCTAAATGGTCAAGGAGAACCCAGGAATAGATTGTCCCTGTTCCTCGACTAGCACTGAGATTTCTTTGAAATGAACGCTTTTGAAGACCTTTCAATTCATATCCAGTCCTCTCATTCTTTGAAAATACTTCACCTATCTATGCTATCACAACAGCCCTATAAGGTAGGCCAGTACCATACTCTAAACAGCTGTGACTAAGTGACACCTTCATTCAAGGGCCAAAACACCAGGCTGACTCCCTCAATAGATACTTGATACTGACTCCCCCAATACCATCCATTCCCTCAGTGTGGATCTAGCACTCTTCCCTTGAACAGGGAGTATGCAATATCATGGATGAGTTTGTCTTTCTTAGCCATTACAGAGGGAGAGTTCCACAAATGGCCTGTATTTTTAGTGGCAGGTAGGTCCCAACGTTGCTTACTCTTCTTGTCTAGTGAGCTCAAGATTAAGATGAGATTCAGATTAAGGGCCATGGGCCACAGCTTTGATTTTCAGCCACTTGCTGGGGTACAGAAGGCTACATACAGAAGGACAAAATCTAGAAAAGTATGTCACAAGGAGCACGGGATGAAGCAGAAAGTAGAGTAGGAGGTAGGACAGATGACTCAGTGACACTCTGAGAAAGGAACAGGTTGCTGGACCCAGACTGGTCTCACTTTAGCCTATTAGACTAGGCTAAAATAGGATTGGCTGGGAAGTTTATGGAAATCCAGCTGTTCTTTGTATGCTGTATTATTTCTTTGGTCACATCATGCAATATGGACTCAGTCCTTGGGGTTTGGGGTTTAACATTTCTTTAGCTATTTAGTTATTTATTTCTATTTGTATGGTTGCCTATCTCACGAATGTGACTCCAGGTGGCTAACAAAGGTTTAAAAGTACAATATAAATAAATACATTTATCCACTCGAACATAAAGTGGCTGCCGCAGACCCCATACTCAGGGACGGTGGGCTCAATTACTCCCCTGAGCCCCATGCCTGGAAAAACAGCCAGGTCTTCAAGGCTATCTCACAGGTGAGCAGAGTTGGGGCCAACCTAACCATCAGTGGGAGGTTGTTCCACAGGGCAGGCACAGCTACAGAACAGGCACAGTTCCCAGGTCATGCTAGATGGTGGTCCCTGATCAATGGGACCTGGAGCATGCCCCTCCTGCTCGACCTAATGGGATGGGTAGAAAGGATGGGAGTAAGGTGGTCCCTCAAATACCATGGCCCCAGGCCATGCATGGCATAATTCATAATAACGAACATCTTGAAGCAAATTAGGAGCCAGTGCAGCTCACAAAGCAAAGGTGTAACATGGGCCTAAGTATACCCACAGTTGCCCACTCCACCACACTCTGTATCAATTGAAACTTTGGAATGTTCTTCAAGGGCAGCCCCATGTAGACCACATTGCAGTAGTCCATTTGGGAGGTGACCAAAGCACGAGTGATAAAGCATTGATCCAGGAAGGGGCACAACTGGTGCACCACAGCTGCCACCTGTTCTTTGAACAGGAGCTATGAGTCCAGGAGGACCCCCAAATTGCACCCCACCTCTGTCTGGGGTAGTGCAACCCCTTCTAGAACTAAAGAGGGAAAATCACTGGACCCAGGAGGCCCTAGAACCCAAAGCCACTCTCTCTTGCTAGGGATGAGTTAAAGAGTGTTCTTCCTCATCCAGACCCACCACAGCCTCCAGGTATTAGGAGAGAACCTCCACAGCATCACTTGGCCAGCCAGGGGTGGAGATATACAGTTGAGTATTGCCAGGGTAGGTTGGTACCTCACCCCATGCCATCAAATGACCTCAGCCAGTGGTTTCATGCCGATGTTAAACAGAAGTGGGGAAAGAGTTGAGCCCTGAGGCATCCCACACAAGAGATGCTGTGAGGCAGACATCTCCCTACCCCCCATCAACACTGACTGGAACTGACCACAGAAGAAGGTGGAGAACCAGCATAACACAGTGCTCCAGATTCCTAACCACCAGATCCACTCCAAAAGGATCCCATAGTCAGTGATATTGAAAGCCACTGAGAGATCAAGGAGAGCAAGAATGGATGCACTACTTTCATCCTCCTCCCTCCAGAGATCATCCACAAGTGCAACCAATGCCATTTTGGTCCCATAACCCAGCCTGAGACCTGATTGGAAGATGCCCAGATAATCCTCTTCACACAGGGCCCTCTGAAGCTGCAAGGGAACCACCTTCCCGAAAGGGAGGATTGGAGACAAGACAAAAGTCTCTAAACTGGTCAGGTCTAGGGATGGCTTTTTGAAATTGTGTGTAAACACAGCCTCAAGATGATTGGGTCTGCTATCTCAACTTTTCTACTTCTACATTCATTATTCTAACCTCACCAGAAGTTATTGTAATTGTTATGATCCACTGAGTCCACCTCAACTCCTGGTGACCATCTCAGATTTGTCCTATTGTTGTATTCCCTAACTTGCCACAGCTTCTCAGGCAGGGAACTCTTCTCCATCACATACTATCTGATGAGTTTGTATCTCCTTAACCTGAGATACAAGCATTCTGTATGCAGAACATCTACTGTACCAACAAGCAGTGCAACTTCCCTTTAAGGTTACTCACGTCTGAAGGACAGGAGAGGAGATCACAACCATTTCCTCATCAGTATGTCTTGTGCAGTGTTCAGGCAAAGCTAGGCACACTCATCATGGATCTGGCTGAAGAAGTCAAGATGATCTATGCCAGTGTTGTCCAAACTTGGCCACTTTAAGATGAGTGGACTTCAACTCCCAGAATTCCCCAGCCAGCCTTGCTGGCTGGGGAATTCTGGGAGTTGAAGTCCACTCATCTTAAAGTGGCCAAGTTTGGACAACACTGGTCTATGCAATTGCCCATATAGCTGTGCTATGCCACATACACATTTCCCCATGATAAATCTGTTCCTGGAGGAATCCTGAATTATTATTCTCACATGAGATCATGCAAGATCTCAGCCATGATGGCCACCCTTTCCCAAGCTTTCCACCATTTTTAAAATTATTTTAATTGAATTGGGATGATGGCAAGTGTCCATAGAAACCATGCTGCTGAGTCTTCAACTGTACTCAGAACTGATTAACAAGCCCAACAGATGACATGGGAAACTGCTTTTCAAGAAGAAAGGTGTTTATTTCCTATGAAGTGCAACAGCAAGCCATGGAATCAGCCTATGAAATGTTTTGTGTCCCCCCCCCCCACCGCCCCTGCCACTTGATCCCTGTAAATTGAGATGGCAGCAATTGAACTTGGGACTTCCTGCATGCAAAGCAGATTCTCTATCACCAAGATGTAGTCCTGAAACTGAAGCAGACGGGGGAGGGTGGGAATTTGATAGCATTTACTTTCACAAAAATGATGCCTTGCATTGCAGGCAGGGTGCAGAGGGTCCTTGCAAACTTTTCCATTTTTAACTCCTTTTTTCCAGTGTTAAATTTGACCATTGTGAAGTCAGACTAGATCCTGCTCATTCTGAGCACTCCTCCCGGACTATGATAGAACTCCTTCTCCTTCTCTTTCACCAACCCCCTTCTTCTCCTTGTTCTCCTTCTTAGATCAATTATAAGTTTACAACATCACCACCTCCTCTTCCTCCTCCTTCACCAGCACCCCCTTCTTTTTCTGCTCCTTCTTCTCCTTCTCAGATCAGTTACTAGTTTGCAACACCACCACCACCTCCATCTCCTCCTCCTCCTCCTCTTCTTCTCCTCCTCCTCCAATAAGTTACTAGTTTGCAACACCTCCTCTTCCTCCTCCTTCTCCAGCAAACTAGCTTTGAAAGAGCAAAATGTAGTTTCAAAAAGAGAGCCTACCAACTTCATTGCCCTTCCTCAGAGAAAGAACAGCTTAAAATGCATCAGGATTGGAGAGCTGCATTTTAGAATTGCTTGAGCAATCGCATGGATTAACTTCAGAAGATGTAGATCAAGTGCACCCTGTCCAAGATCAAAGCAATTCCGGAATAGGAGGGAACAGAGTAACATTTTTGAAAGACATAGGGTGACCCAGGGCTTATGTTGTTATCCCAGCACAATGGAACAAAAGAGGCTACAGAAACTTCCACACCATTTAAATAATGGCAAAAGAATCCCAAGCAATCCTGTGACACCTTTGGCCTGAAGTCTTATGCACACTTGCTTGGAGAACGTTCCACAGAAATCAATGGGACCGATGTCTGCATAAATATTCACAGAATTCTGGTGACATGAACTCGGAGAAAGGATCCTTAGCCTTGTGGTAGACCATGCACTTTGCATAACGAATGTCCCATCTCATATTCTAATTCTCTACTGATAAAAGTTTAAAGGGATCATAGAATTACAGATTTGGAAAGGACCACCAAGCTTCACAAGTCTAACCCCATTTAATCCAAATTAAAGTAACCCAGACAAATGGCTGCTGGGCCTCCATCTGAAACCATTAAATGAAGAAAGGCCACCATCACCTCTCTGGGACATTCATTCCACTGTCAAGCTCCTCTTCCTTTTATGACGTTCCTCTACCCCTTCAAGCATTTGCTAGAAAGCTGCTTTTCTGTAACTTAAATCCCTTAGCCTGTGTCCAAATCTCCTAGTCTTCTCAAAACCAAAACTCAGGTCTCTTCTCCCAGGTTCCATGTCCCTGTTCATTCCCTCTGCCCCCCTCTGAACATGTTCCAGTTTGTCTGAAGTCTTCATAAAGCATGGTGCCCGGAAGCAGATGCATACATGAACCAGATACGTGTATTTCAGAGAGCATCTGACTAATGCAGAACAGAATGAAACTATTTACTCAATGGAGTTGATAAGAAAGGCTGTAGAAAGCCATTAGCAATTGGAACAGGCACCAAGTAGACTAATAACATGAATGTTTGGCCTGACAAGGGACCCCGTTGCCAATATCTCTGATAATCCCTTTTCCTCTGCTCCTGTGGCACGAACCACAGCTATTTGTTGGCCTTGCATAATGCTTGTTATGGTCACAAGCTGTCTTGTATGAAACATCGTAAAAAGGGAACAAACCTATAAGCGAACTCAGAATTTATCTGTCTTCATTACACTGATAATTCAGTTTATCCACATGGACCCACCATGGGTAATAACCTTATAAAAAACAAGATTACTACATAAAAAAAGCAATCACGAGACAATACATTTAAAATATATGAGTACATATTTGAAAAACATATTGCCACAATAAAGTCTTATTTATCCCTGGCTGCTAAGTGTAGACATCATCTTTCATTGCCTCTCTTGAAATATTGAAGTTCGACTTGGTTAGCAAGTAGTATGAACGTTATTAGGGTTTGAGGGGCTGAGCTTAGGCTGATGTGCAATGCACTCAAATTAGTTTTTTATTTGGTAGACAGGTGAACTCAGAAAAATGGGTGAACTCAGAAACCAAACGAAGCGTGCTATGCAAACAAGACAGAGTCAGGTCCTGGTCGAATGCTGGTTAACAAACCTGGACTGCAAAAATCCAGACGTCTTTGCTACCATTTGGATTTTAGCAGCCCAGATCTGATGCCCCTAAACACACCACGTTCAACAAACGTTCCATGCTTTCCAGCATTTTATACAAGCTTTTTTCAACTTTCCCAACAGCCTTTCCTTGTTACCTTCCCTTAGCATCTAGGAGAGAAAAGCCTCCATCTGTTTGCAAATGAGTGCATTTAAACTAGCCCACATTTATGGGTTAGTGCAGTGTTTTTCAACCTTGGCAGGTGGACTTCAACTCCCAGAATTCCCCAGCCAGCATCTTCCCCAGAATTCCCCCACCAGAATACCCCAGTCCCCACCTCTTAAAGTGGCCAAGATTGAAAAACCCTGGGTTACTGAACAGCATCTATGCATGTGTGAATTGTCTGATAGGTGTACTCCACTCAATGGAAACTTTGATCAGAAATAAGCCGGGAAAAAGAAAATCAATAGTCAAGAATGTCGGTCGGTTGGTCGGTCGGTCTGTCTGTCTGTCTGTCTGTCTGTCTGTCTGTCTATCTATCTATCTATCTCAAGGTTCAACTGTTGGGTTCTTGGTGTTGTCTGTGCTCGGTTGTTTATGATAGGGAACATCATCAATACAAATGAAACATCTACAGGAAAACAACTGAGCACAGAGAACACCAAAAACTCAAAAGGAAATCAAGCAAGGGCTTATTATCATTTTACTTAACATAATATCAAAGGTGCTTAAATAATTTTTATAGCATTTTCAAGTTCACTTTGGGGTACCGTTCTCTGGTCCGACTCCCTTACTTTCTCTGTGTGATGTTTCACCCTTAATTTTCTTTGTTTAGTTTACGTGTGACTTTAAAAACCACAGATGCTGCACGCTGGAGCCCCATGCCAGCAACGCTTTCCTTTTAAAAAGCCATCCCCGCATCTTTCCATCTAAAAGAGCCCCAAGACGATTTGCAGTATGTTCAGCAGCGCAGGATGGTGGGACATTTAGCACAGATGCTGCGGGAAGGGCGAGAAATTAAAACTCACCAATATTCCTGCTACTGCTGCATAAAATTTCAGTAGGCGCTGGAACTGTTGCTTTATAGGGTCCGTTTCCTTGTGATTGCTCAACCCTGGTATATTTGCAAATATATTAGAAAGACTGCGGAAAAGCTGACTGTAATCTTAAAGAAAGCAGCTAGCCAGCAAGTCCAAAAACTAAAACCAACTCAAGAGATGTTGGGGCACGGAAAAGATGTACTCTCTTTTGCCTAAAAGTGAAGACAAATTATAATTACAAAGCATTCCTATAAATCAGTGTTTTTCAATCTTGATGACATTAAACTGTGTGGACTTCAACTCCCAGAATTCCCCAGCCAGCATGCTGGCTGGCGAATTCTGGGAGTTGAAGTCCATGCAACTTAACATTGCCAAGGTTGAGAAACACTGCTATATAGGTAGTCTTCACTTAACAGTGGCAATTGGGATCAGAATTTCTGTCACTAAGTGATGGGGTTGTAAAGCACAACGTCACGTGACTGCATTGCTTAGCAATGTCCCACGAGTCCCCTTTGCTGTTATTAAGTGAGGATCGCAGGTCATAAGTGAAGACCTCATGACTTCCTTCCAGCTTCCAACAAGCAAAGTCAATGGGGAAGCTGGCAGGAAGTTGTAAGTCCCAGGTGGCTTGCAAGCAGGCCGGCAAGCAGGTAAGTCACTGCTGCAGCACTCCAGCAGCTAGGTGGGGGGGGGGGTGGCTGCAACTAGGAGCAGCCGGGTGTGCACTAGGGAGTGCAGGCAGGGGTGTGCACTACAGAGTATGTGGTATGGTATGTGGGAAAGACCTTGGGAGATGGGGTGAAGAGACACTGCCAAGGGGAATGGTCAGATAAGAGAGGGCATAGCCCACAGCTGCATAATGGGAAGAGAAAGAGGCTCAGAAGGGACCCTCCCTAGTTTCTCAGGCTATAAAGGAGAGGTTGGGAGGGTTGTACTTTCAGACTTGCAAGATTCTGTTAATGTAGCCTTACAATGAAATAGAATTAGGTCATCTGGTCGTGTTCCTGCCTGGTCTACCTATTAGGCTGACAGTACAAGATCCCTGGGCTCCTTGGGAAAAAAAGTGACAGGAGCAGGAGTGACTTACAGGAGGAACTTTTGACCTTCCCTGCCAGCCTCTCCATTGATTTTGTTTGTGGAAAGCCAGAGGGGAAGGTCACAAGTGGCGATCACATGACTGCGGGACACTGTGACGTCGTAGGTGCGAGCCAGTTGCCAAGTGCCCAAATCACGACCACGTGACTGCAGGTATGCTGCGACGCCCAGAACTTCGAGGATCGGTCATATGTTGCCATTCTTCAGTCCATTCGTAACTTTGAATGGTCGCTGAATGAGTGCTTGTTAACCAAGGACTCCCTACCCATTACGAAACCATTTTGGTTTAGCTAGTCAACAAAGGAACCAAATTACACATCCTGAAGAAAGGGAAAACACAATTGTTAGCCAGGATTTTTTTTTTTTTTCTTTTTAAAAGGTGAAAAGCTGAGATGGGGGAGCCCCTCAGTTTGTTGAAGCCTGCCCCATTTATAGGCTGGGATCCAAAGGAGATTAATAGCATAAAGTGATAGGCGCTGGACTGTTTTTTGTTTTTGTTTTACACAGGAAGTGAAATCCTTGCATTCTTAAAAAAATTAAAAAAAAAAATCTTTTGAATTCTTAAAAAAAAATCTTTTTGCACAGATGAAACTAGCAGGACCAAATTGTGATCGGTACGTAGCATTTTAATATAACACAGCGTATCTCAACCTTGACGACTTTAAGATGGGTGGATTTCCACTCCCAGAATTCCCCAGCCAGCGTGCTGGCTGGGGAATTCTGGGAGTGGAAGTCCACCCATCTTAAAGTCGTCAAGGTTGAGAAACACTGATGTAACGTAACTTCCGCTGCCAGAAATTATTAAAGTGGGAATTAGGGAAGTCGCAAAGCCTCTGTACCCAGTTTGATGATGACAATGATGACATGCCATGAAGTCATCGTCATTCTTACTGACTACACAGCTGGATTTTCTCCAGGATGATCTGTCCCTAACCTGGTCCTTCAGGTCTCCCTAGGGTGCCCTCCTCATCCTTGTAACTGAGTCCACCCCCCTTGCTGCCAGTCATCCTCTTCTCTTTCCTTCCCCCTTTCCTAGCATCAGAGCCTCTCCAGAGAGCAAGGTCTTCTTCTCGCACCTGGGTGTTTGGGTGCTTAGGGGAGAAGTTGGCGGGGGGGGGGGGGGAGATCCTGCTGCGCCTTCCTTGTTAAAACTCCTCCGCTGGGGGAGAGGAGCGAGGGCTGGAGGGCACCAGCCAAGCATGGCCAGGGGCCATCCAGGCTCGGAGAACAGTGGGAAATGCTTCTTCCAGGGAATCAACCTGGTGGGTCAAGGAGATCTTGAGTGGGATTCCGTGTCCCAGAGGCTGTGCATGTGTGCAGGACCCGGCAGGGAGGAGGAGGAAAAGGAGACTGCAGGGGGGTCTTCTGCACAAGGGAGAAGAGATCACTTCCGACACTCAGATTTTCACGTTACCTGATGCCCTCTGAATGTGTTGGGCTGCAACTCTGATTCGCCCCAATTAGCCTTGATCCAGGCAGGGATGGCAAACTCACCCCTTGCCCGCCAAGGTCCCCTCCCTGCAAATCAATTGGAGGGCGGGGGGGGGAGGAAAATGCCCAGCTGGGTGCCCTCCCGTTGGGTTAATCTCCAGTCCCACAAAGCTGGCCCCGAATACTGAGGAGAAGTCCAGCTAGAAGGAGCCAGACTGCAGAAGAGGGACCCTCTCAAGCTCTGGAGGATGGGTGTTGTGGTCTAACACACCTGGAGGCATCCGGTTTGGAAGGGCAGCTGCTAGACAGCAATGGCATATCCACATCCACTCCAAAGCGAGCCCCCTCAAGGGCAACAGGACTCATGCCAGGAAAGTGCCAGTCTCACTCTGAAAATCGAGAAGGGGGGGATCTGAAACCTGACTGAGTCTTATTTTTCGGGGGTGGGGAGAAATGCCGGGCCAGCTACCATTTCGGGCATTTACATGAGGACGTCCTTTTGCTGGGCCCGCCCACACGGTGGCGTCTGCCATTCAGATAGACTGCCTTTGCCCGGGGAGGTTCTATGCTGCCTTCGTGCCTAGAGAGACGCAGGGGGTTTCCTCTCCGATCTGCTACAATCCAAAGGGAGCTTCGGCAAGATGTCAACGAGCGCCGGGAACGGATTCGTTGTAAACCTCCCCAAAGCGGTTTACGCAAGCCGGTGTCGGTGGGGTCGCCTTTGTGCCGGAGTTGCAAAAGAGAAACCGTCGGGGCGGGGAGGCTGTTGGCCGGCATTTAGCAGCACCAGCCGGCCGGACGATCCGGACACGGGGAGGGAGGAGCTTCGCGTTCACACGTGCGCGCCGGATGCGGCTTTGTTGCAGCGCCGTCTGGCTCAGCCGAGCCGACCCGGCTCCGACGTGATTCGGCGTCGCTCCAGCTGCCATTTTCCTTCCGACATTTTGCAAGCTTGTTTCAAAAGAAGGAAGCCGGGTCCTGCCCTGGCCCACGCCCGCGCCTCGCAAGGCGAGGAAGGGGTTAAAAACCAAGCCACCATTTAACAGACCGGCGTCAGCTTCCGTGACAGCCGAGCGTGTTGCCCGGAGCAAGCGTTTTTGCCATTTTTCCTGCGCTGGCGGAGCAATGTGGGGATCTCCAGTACCTGGTGAAGTCCAAAGTCCCCTTCTCTTCCCAGGCCTTCATCTGGCTGTCCTGTTATATTGTGATTTGGGATTTTAACATTTCTTCGTGGACTCTTAAGAATGGGCAAAACAGTGGCTGTTATTATTATTATTTTTTGAATAGTATTTTATTAAGATTTTAAGATTACAAAGTTAAAAGTTAGAAAGGAAAAAGAAAATTGAAAATACAAATTATAAAGAAAAGGAAAAGAAAAAGTGAGATAAAGTAAAAGAAAAAGAAGGAAGGCATGAAAAATAAATAGCTTCCAATCTATCTCTGGTCTTAAGAATAATAAGAGTGTCCTAAGTGCTAGTTTTTAATGCATTAAATAGGAATAATTCTTTGTCAAAACATATCCCATTGCATTTATAATCTAATCTTCAAATCCCCGTGTAAGCTTCGCCCCGCCTGCATTTTGCAAATAGTCCATCAATGGTTTCCATTCTTTAAGGTAATAATTATTTGAATTTTCTTTTAATAAACAAGTCAGTTTATCATTTTCTGCCATTATTATTATTATTATTATTATAATTATTATTATTATTATTTTAATTGTTCAAAGGTATCCAGAGCAAAATGTTCTCTTTTTCATAGGGAAATTGGAGGGAGACCTGGGGGAGTTTGATGAACTTTGTCCTGGATCAATATTTTTATTATTGGCTTGGATGAAGGGCTAGGCAGTGTTTCTCAACCTTAGCAACTTTGAGAATGTGTGGACTTCAACTCCCAGAATTCCCCAGCCAGCAGGCTGGCTGGGGAATTCTGGGAGTTGAAGTCCACACATTCTTAAAGTTGCTAAGGTTGAGAAACTCTGGGATAGAGGGAAACCTGATCAGATTTGCAGCGGATTTAAAATCGGATGGGATAATTAATACCCTAGCAGACAGCAATGAAATTCCAAAACCGTCTCAACAGGTTGGAGAAATGGGTGGAAAGCCACAGACCGAATTTAATGCAGATAAATGCAACTTTTTTATTTTTATTTTTCCTCGGGAAACCAATGCACCGATAAAGGTAAGATGGAAACATCTGCCTGGGCGAGACTGACTGTGAAATAGGAGTTGAGGGCAAACTGAATGTGTAGCTGCAAAGAAAAAAATAAATCAAGCATGCAATTTTAGGTGGCATGAACAGCCCAGTTTCCAAAATACAGAGGGGCACCGTTCTGGTTGATTTTGCATTTTGACAAATTGGTTCTTGGCGAAATATAACGGCAAGAAAAAGAATGCAACACTGAAGTTTTGTATGAAAAATAAATATAGTGATTGCAATAAGCCCAAATGAAAAAAGAGGTATATAATATTAATCAGGGGTGTCATTTGGGGGGGGGGTGACTCTCTCTCTCTCTCTCTCTCTCTCTCTCTCTCTCTCTCTCTCTCTCTCTCTTTTTGACGCATGTAAAAATGAGGATGGGCCTCAATCATGCAGCTGGCAGCTTGACTCTTCCAACATCCCCCTGCACGTCCCTGATAGCGTAAAAGCCCCCCAATCTGGAGTAAAATATTTCTTCCGAAACACAGAAATAGATATACAGTGGTACCTCGGTTCACAAACTTAATTCGTTCCGCGACTCTGGTCGCGAACCGAATTGGTCGCCAACCGAATCAAATTTTCCCATAAGGTTCAATGTAAATGCGGTTAATCCGTTCTGACCCCTATGAATGTGGTCGCCAACCGATTTTGGTCACCAACCTAATCAAATTTTCCCATAAGGTTCAGTGTAAATGCGGTTAATCTGTTGTGAACCATGTGTATTTTTTTTTTAAACCACAAAAATATGACACAAAGTACAGTACGAAGAGAGAGAACGCTAACCTTGCTCAAGGCGACTTCTGGCGTGGAGGACAGGAAGGCGGGTGGGGAGGCGGTTACTGCTTGGAGGGAGAGTCCCCCTCCCTACAGGAAGCCACGACCACGTGTCACGGCAGGGAAAATGGCCACGAATCCTGTTTGTCACCCAATGCGGAGTTCGCGAACAGAAGCAGAATTTTGCAAACGGTGCTGTTCGTGACCCAAATTGTTCATGAACAGAAGTGTTCATGAACCGAGGTATTACTGTAAAAGAAGAAACAGCAGCAGCCCATTTGCAATTAAGCTTTGAAACACACACACACTCACGCCCTGTAAAATTCTTCACACGATTCTTCAAAAACCATTTGTCTCAGATGGGATGAGGACTCCTGCCTTGGGGAGAGGGGTGAGCTAGAAGACCTCTAAGGTCCCTCCCAACCCTAGGATTCTAAGATTCATGCACCATTGCAGAAAGTGAGGCCAGATGTGTTTCTGGGGGCAGGTGTTCCAGACCATGGGGGCTATCCCAGAGGAGGCCTGCCTTCTGCCCCATATCCGCAGCCTCTGGAGAGACGGCCTTGAGAAGTCCTCCTGAGATGCCCTGATAGGATGGGCAGAGAGAATTATGTGGAGAAGGCTGTCCTTGGTGCAGCCTGGACCCACATCATATCGAGCTCGAGAAGTAATAACTAGTACTTTGCACCCTATTCCCTACGGCTGTAGACTGGAAATACGGGGGGTAGAAGGTGCAGGATTCATGGTGCTTCCAGAGTGTTGTCTAGCGTGGGCTCTGCTTTCACCGCAAGAAGATGAATAAGTGTGAAAGGACATTATACTATCACTATTCCCCCCAAAATAGCTCAGTGTAGTTAAGTTGCTCTCTGAGCTTTTCTGCAAGTTTCGTTTTTTTTTTCCTGATGCGCAATCTGGGGGGTGTTTAAAGAGCAGGTGGCTGAGAAGGCCTTCACACTAATTCATCTTGGGTGCCAGTTGAACCCGTACCTGGGTTCAACCCATACTTGGGTCAGACCGCCCTCCAGATCATGCATTGTCCCCTTGCACTTGAATTATTACAGCAGACTCTACATGAGACTGCCCTTGAAGACTACTTGGATGTACATCTGGTCCAGAATGCAATGGCGCAAAGAGTTATGAGTTCATCTTGCTATGCCCATGTAACCCCTCTGCTCTGTGAGCTACCAATAGGTTCTGGGTGCAATTCAAGGTGCTGGTGGTCACCATAAAGTCCTTTCTGGCATAGGGCCCAGCTATCTGAGGGACCATCTGCTCTAGTTCACGGCAGTTGGCATGCTCTGGGTCCCATCTATTAAACAGTGTCATTTGATGGGACCCAGGAAGTGGACCTTCTCAGTCCCAGTCTCTGCCCTCTGGAACAACGTTCCCAAGAGATTTGTTTGGCCCCACCCTGACCTTGTCAAAAAGTTCCCTTGGGTGTTATATGTCTCTTTCTAGGTCAAGTGGGATTTTTTCTTTCCAGGCACCTGTTGTTCTTTGGCTTGTGTTTTTGAATTGTTTTAAACTTGTACACTGCTCCACTGTAATGGAGTCAGGCAGCCTTATAAAATGGAAGGAAGGAAGGAAGGAAGGAAGGAAGGAAGGAAGGAAGGAAGGAAGGAAGGAAGGAAGGAAGGAAGGAAGGAAGGAAGGAAGGAAGGGGCTCCAAGACGTATGGGAATGGAAGGCTAGTGGTTTTTACCTGTTCTACGCTGCACGCTTACTTCGATAGGGGTGGGAATAAAATATGTGCAGCTTATGTAAGTAGAAAAGATTAATGTTGGAAGATAGTGGAAAGATGCAGTGGTTTGAGGAAGGCAGTCCCAAGTAAGGGAACTGATGCTGTTCAATCATGGCAAATGAATAGGTATTGCAAATCCCCCTAAGTCTCAATGTTCCCTCTTTCAGATTAGTAGTGAGAAATGCTTGTACGAGAGTGAAAGAGAGAGAGACTGATACCAACGGCCAACAATCATGAATTACATTGTATATTTTTTTGGTTTTGTGGATACCGTACTATTAATTACGCACTAATGCTAATCCTGAGAGGCAGTTTGGTGTAGTGGTTAAGGCATCAGGCTAGAAACCAGGAGACCATGAGTCCTAGTCCATGAAGCCGTCTGGATGACTTTGGGCCAGTCCCTCTCTCTTGACCCTAGGAAGAAGAAGAAAACACGATTTTGTTTTATAACGTATAATGATGACCTGTTATAAATTTTAATTGTATATTTATTTATTGTTTTAATATGTTGTGAGCTGCCCAGAGTCCTCCACTGGGGGAAGATGGGTGGGGACAAGTTTAATTAGTTAATTAATTAATTAAAAAAAAAAAAGGGCAAACCACTTCTGAAATGTTGCCCACAGCGACTTATCCATGTAGCCATCCAGAATCAAGACTGACTCAAAGGTTAGCTAGTATCTCTCTATCTATCACTATACGTATATAGTAATAAAGTCAGATGGACAAGTTGTTGAACTAGTGGTGTAGAATTTTATACTTGTACAAAGTGACGGTAAATATGATATGTATTGGTTTTATAATGTTCCTGTAAGTTTTAGCTTAATTTCAGTTGTGTTTGGAGTGCATTCTGGTGCAGGGTGCATTATAAATATTTTGTTAGTCTGTTCTGTTTGTTTGGTATTGAACCATGCCGGCCCGGGCTTTTGCTATGCATAACTCCAGGGGAAAAAACCTCACTTCTTCTGGCTGCAAATGATATGAATAACCAGGATCGTTAACTTGGATGGCTTTCAAAGGAGAGCTGGATAAATTCATGGAGGACGGGCATGTCCAGGGCTGTTGGCCTTGTAGACTCTGGGTTGTCTCTGGATTGGGCAAGATGTGTTCCACTGCAGATGTAGGGAAGAGTGTTGGACAAGGTAACAACCTTGGCCTGATCTAACAGAATTGTGCTTAACATACTTAAAGATAGGGGGGAAATTCAACATTGTTACTTGATGAATTGCTAGCATACAGTATTTTGGTGGTGCAATGCTGGGCAGCTTCAGGGGCCAGAGAAAGCATGCTAGCCTGCTGGCTAGGGAATTCTGGGAGTTGAAGTCCACACCTCTTAAAGTTGCTGAGGTTGAGAAACACTGCTCTGGAGAGAAGATTAAGTTGCATCATGGAAAAAAAAAACCCTTCTCTCATTTCTGTGCGTCATAACTTGATTTCACTATCAGATCTCATAAGACAGACAATATTTCGCATCCAAGGTTAAATTTCTTTAGATACTTTTTTTTTTACAGAAAAAGGAGGGAGGGGGAGGCATTTAAATGAGAGCATCACCAAGGAGTCAGAAGTGAGCAATGGAATTCTTGGGGGGGGTTCCCCCAAACTTTGGATTGGGGATTTTCAGAGGATTTGCATTCCTGTTTAGCTTCTTCATTGGCCAAAGAAAAGGTGGAAAATCACACTACCAGTATTCTGTGATTTGCTACCAAATGTCCGTGGTGCCATCCTCGGGTAGGCAGTGAGGCTGAGGACTGCAATAAAAGAGTTGGGGGTGACGTTCAGCTTGGAGGATCTGTGTCACCCGGGAAGCCTTGCTCCAGACATTCCCCGCCCATCACAACGGCTCGCATTTTGCTAGAAAATACAAGTACTTCTGTCACACTGCAAAGAAATCATTCTGGCAAATTAGCCCAGGAATTCAGTTTGCAAACAAGGATAAATTGTCTTTATTTTTGTTCTTTGGGGTCAACATATGTTAATCCAGTCCTGGCCACAGGGGCGGTCTTTAAGCTCTCTGTGATCAAAAATAATAAGAAAGCCGTTAAGACTTTGCATTGGCAATTTACAGGAACCGATAAAACGGAGGGAGAGAGAGAAGGAAAAGACAAAGGCCTACTTTTAGTAGCCTTGTCAATGGTGGAAGCTGATGAACTCATCCCGATACACCGAAAAATTTCCCAGAACTTGTGAAATCAGCAGAGGAGAAAGTTGTGATGCCAGTTGATGCAGTTGGATGTAGTATTTGAGGTAGAGAGGGGAAGACTGGGGAGAAGCATGAAGAAACAATGCCCTGGAAAATGAACGACATTCCCAATATTGTCATGAAAATTATTTAAAAATGACTTCAGCCTTCTAAGTTTTTTTTAATATAGAGTTTAGCAACTGGGAGTTTGGCGATGGGAATCCTGGCTTTGATTGTTGGCCAAGTGGCTTAAAATGATGCTCTGTTCCAAATGCATGTAAGATACAAAAGAGCTGTGGTTTGCAATATTACTCTACTGCAGTGTTTCTCAACCTTGGCCACTTGAAGACGTGTGAACTTCAACTCCCAGAATTCCCCAGCCAGCATGGCTGGCTGAGGAATTCTGGGAGTTGAAGTCCACACGTCTTCAAGTGGCCAAGGTCAAGAAACACTGCTCTACTGTGATAAATTGCAAATATGGGTTTAGTTGCTTGGTGATATTGAGTGTGCTGGACTGAATTGTCTCAAATCAAGAATTGTTCACTGTGTTTCCCATTCACCCAACCCTTTAGATGTGGAGTTTAGCCACAGATCACTAAATGTGCAGTGTGAACTCGGAAATAGCCAATTGCTTAGGAAAGACAATATTGTACAAATAAGGTGGAATATGGTGTTTCTCAGAGGACCAAACTCTACCAAATGGGCACACTTCTAGATCATACCAGGTTAACCCAGCAAGCCTTCTCCTAGCCTGCTGATTAGAAAGATCACAAGAATGCTGATTTTCACTCCAGAATAAACCATGGAAAATTCCTGACTTTTTTTTTATTACGTACAAAGGATCTATGAAACTTTGCTCTTTTACAAGGTATAAAGTGAAGAGATGGACTCAGTGGTGTCCACAGGGTATGGTCAAAAAAGTCAAGATGGCAGCTATGATGTTCAAAACTCCATCTGGTTTTTGTGTGAGTTGTGTCAACCAGACAGCGTTGATCACATTGTTGTGGCCACCATCTTGACTTTTTTGACCATACTCCATGGACTCTCATGGATGCAGCCCGAAGATAAGACCTTTGGACAGTAATAACTTCTGATTCTGGAATATGTAAATACTCTGACATTTTCAAAAAGCACCATAACCTAAATCAGGGGTTTTCAAACTTTGTCAGGCCATGGAACTTGTTTCTTAAGTAAAAAATTCCCAGAACCCCTCCTCAAAAGGCAAAGCACCAAGACAGGTTTCTCAACCAACTTGAAGATGTGTGGACTTTGGTCCCCAGAATTCCCCAGCCACATGTGTGGACTTCAACTCCCAGAATTCCCCAGGATTGAAGTCTACAAATCTTAAAGGTGCCACGGCTGAGCAATGCAGCCCTAGTTATAGAAAACGGGTTGCCTTCAAGTGAATGTTTTTGGGGTGGGGTGGGCACTTAGTCTCTTACAGAACCCCATTAAATTCTCAGGGAACTGTAGGGCTCTGCAAAACAGAGTCGGAAAAACCCTCATCTAGATCAGTAAGAAAGCATTTGCCTTTCATTAGTAGCCAGTATATACTGTTGATAGGCAGTCTGTGGCCCATTCGTAACATTAGCCATTGCATTTTATGGCCCCTAGTGTACTCTCAATGATTAACATCCTTAGACCTCCAAAAGGTTCAAAACGAAATATGAGCCAACAGTATAGGAGGTCCACAGGGCATGGGTAAAACTAGTTAAGATGGTGGCCATTAAAAGGGGTGGAACTTTATTTGGGTTTTTTGGACCCCTCCCTCTGCAGCCACCACTGGCACTTTGGGTCATAAAGAATTGAAGAATTGGCCCTTCCCTTGGAAAAAAAATCAGAGAAATTTTCCGTGCCTGGGGTAGAGAATTCCAAAAGACCATTTGTGCCGAGGTCTACATTCAGCCGTGTTTTAAGGGTGAATGAGGTCTCCACCACTTTTTTGTTTTTTTAATTTTGCCAACAGATGCCTTACTTTTAAAAGGCAAGGGGAAAGGGGATAATTTTGCACTTGCAGAATTTGGCCAGTGCAGAGAAGTGGGAACTGTGTTTGGAAATTAAAAAATAAAAAAGAACACGAGGACTTCCTAGAGTTCACAATTTTCATAAATGGAATGGAGGGAATTTGTAATTTGAAAAAACAAAAAAAGCAAATGAAAGACCACGCAAAACCAAGAGATTTGTCTGCTCTTCTGAATGAGAACTGGACTACGGATAGAAATTGGCTACTGGACAGACTATGATGAGCCAATCAAATCCAAAACTGAAATAGAAGTCAAGATTATAGACAAGTTGGTTCCCAATAAGCTTTTATTCAACAAAAGGATTGCCTGGATCCTCTCTAGTTGCTCACATATGTTCTTTGGATGTGTTTTCCACCATAGCTGTCAACCCTTCAAGGTAGACCAGTTCAAGAAACGGACACCACAAGAAATACTAGAACTCTACTTTATTGGCATAGGATATAATAACAGAATCTTGAAAGCCTGGCAGCATTTCTTTCTCATGGGATCTTGCCTTCCTGGACTAAGCTCATGTTTTCTTAACGGTTGCTGCATTTTTTCTTCGAGAACATTTCTGACCTTCTCTAGATCAACTCCAAACAAGACAGTGTGTATTGAGGGCTAATCTAACTCTCCTGTGATTAATTAACCCAGTTTTCTTGTTTGCATAACATACTCACGTTCTCCCCTTCTTGCCCTACTTAAGTGCGTTATGCAAACATGACTGTGCTGAATTATTGACTGCAAGCCACGCAGATTAATTTTGTACTTTGTAAATAGTTCTGCAGAGTATTTGCATAATATGAGGCCAGAGAATCTGTATAGACAGGATTTGTTTCCCCCAACCTTCCTACCTCTTGGTCCAGTCTAAATTCAGGAGCAAGAATGTCTGTCAAAGATAGAGAATCCCTATGCAGGACTACATGTTACTCCCTTTTTCAGGACAGAACAGCACCCCTGAGGTTGGGCAGCCTGTTTTAAGCTCAATAATATTGTGACAGAAGATTGCTTCGGCATGCTTGACCAAAGTTTCTGGATGCTCTGAAGAAAGAACGAAAAAAAGCTTTACACTACTCTTGACTCAGTCGTCCCTGGCGAGTTTTTATAAATGTTCCATTTGGGGAAAATCAGCAGAGGCTGTCACCTGTTCAGGCTATTACCGGCAGCTGATAGATTCCTTTTTTAAAGAGAATAATGAAACGGCGGTGCTCTTTTACTATTTTTTAAACCCAGAGAGGAAAAATAATCATTTTCACCTGAATTAAAGTAACTTTGATCTTTGCGTTTGAACTTTCTTCTTTTCGCTTCAGACTGAATAGATTAATAAACACTTTCAAATGGAAAAATATTGTTGGGAGAGAAAGGGCCTTCATTTTATCTCTTTAAACAGCTAACCGTCTATCGGCCATCTACTTTTCTTTTTCCCTGTCTTTTTATGTTGTCAAGTTTTTCTTTTCTTCTTTTCTTCTTCCTTTTATAATACCAGCTCATCCTGACTGTTTTGTGAAAAGTTCTTCCTTTTTCTTTGTTTCTATTAATTCTGAAATAGGGAGAGGATCAAAACAACATCAACAACCACACATTGCAATGTTATTTTAATCAGGCTGAATGAAAGAGCAAATCAGAAAGAAGAGATTTTAATCTCCCCGGAGCAAAACTGCATCGTACATCTGTCGGGTTTGGGATTAACAGAACACTTTTAAAGAGCTGAAGACTTTTTCAACAAACTATCAAGCAGGGGTGACCTCATTTCTGTTCTTCCAATATTCTCATTAATAAGAGCAGAAAGGCTCCAGACATCTGTTAACTCTGTTTCTAGGAATATTACATTGCCTTTCTCAGTGACAAAACCAACAAACCCTGGACATAATTTGCCTACAGGAAATAGAAGACGCCGTGTAGAGAGCTCTCCAAATAATTGAAGGATGTGTTTGAACGAAACGGTGTGGGTTTCATCTCTTCTGCATGGCTCCATCATTCTTTGGGAGATGCTGGTGAGCGGAGGTGAGAAAGCCTCTCTCTGCGGGGGCATCCTCAGGATGAGAGTTCAGCCTTATCTCACCCCTCTTGGGAGAATGCAAGACAGGAGGGTGGCAAAGAGATTTGGTGGCATATCTTTGCCAGCACTGGAACGTTGTTCCCATCACCTGTTGAAGAAAATAGGAAGTGCCGTGGACAAAGTAGGACTTCCACATGCTACGTTTTCATTTCCTGCCTGCTCCATTCAATCCTCCATCCCGCCTCATTTCCAACAGGATCAAACCTTCTATTCCTCCTTCTTCTCCACCACCACTCTGGCCTCACCAGAGAGATCAACAAAAGGAAAGTGGATAGATACTAAACATCTCCCACTGAATCCTCCACTTTGGCCATTTCAGCACCACCAGGTTATAGCGCTATCCATCCATCCTTGAACTGGCATCAAATATCCTGCCCCATGGCCAATCCCAATGCACTCTTTATTGTCACTGTTCCTGTCAAGTCCCTTCTTTTTCCTCCAAAGTGACACAACCTAACAGTTTGTACCCACCTTGAAGCTTCCCTCAGGCAGTCTCTAAGAAGGGGAAATTCTAATTTAGCACACGTATAGCTAAGGATGATTTAAGACTGACTCACTCATGATCTGGGGATGATAAAAAAAGCCAACATTATAGAGGCATGGCAGAAAAAAGATGCTGCCAGGGTGTTTATGCTGGAGTTAGGGGCAAGTAGGACACAGCATTGATCTTTCATTCATTGGTCTAAGTTCCCCTTTGACATAGATAGAAGTTGGAAATCTTCATCGCCTGAATATTGCAAGCATCAGTCGTGACTGAGGTGCCTTATAGACTTTGGATTTTGGTTATGGAAAGCTGAGAATATCTATCTCCCTGCTTCTCTTTGCACGGTAAATCCTAATAAATAATCACAGAAAGCTTCTGTTATTCCTGCAGCCAAAGAACAACTTTCTGAAGCTCAGGGTGTCCAACAGTATTGGACAACCCTTCCCAGAATCCTCCAGGCAGCGGGGCCAACAGCCATCCTGGTGAAGGAACTAGGGGAACTGAAGTCCAACACACATGGAGGGAGTCAACATGAAGGTTGCTGTAGGAACACCTGTAGCATCCATCTGGCTGCTTTTAAGACTAAATGGTGTGGGTTTCCCCCCCACTTAAACTAAAAATGATTCTTGGATCTACAGCCAAGATGGACCTTCTAGGCTGGGTTCACATAACATGATCTGCTCTGAGGCGCAAGATGGGTCACTAGGGTTTGTAAAGTAATTGTGGTTCACCCCACAAATCTTGTTTAAACCAACTTTGGTCGGGTACAATGTGAGATGGTTTGGGGTTTATAGATGTGTTTGTTATTTTCTCTTCAATCCTTTCCTATCATTGTACCTATAGTGGGTGATCTGAGTTCATCTTTGTACCTCCTTCTTCTCCCACCCTTTTGTTTTAAAGAAAGGGTATAAGGAGGAAAGGTGGTGAAGCATCATCAGACTTGCAAGAGTCTGTTACAATAGCCCAGTGTTTCCCAAACTTGGCAACGTTAAGATCTGTGGACTTCAACTCCCAGAATTCCCTAGCCAGCCATGCTGGCTGGGGAATTCTGGGAGTTGAAGTCCACAGATCTTAAAGTTCCCACAGTTGAGAAACACTAAACTATATATTATGTTTTCTGAGCATGAAATCAGTGTCCTGTTTTCTAATCAGTCTTGCAAAGCATCATTGGTTGCTGTCCTACGTCCTACAAAATTCCAACTAAAACTGGGGAAAATAGCCTTTCAAATTCCTCTGCCCAGATGTTGGCTGATTTCATTAAATTTCTCCAGGGACAGAGGAATTCTCCAGCTGTTTCTCAAAGGCGGGACTTCGTTTAGGATTGAGGGTAGCTCCATTCCTGAATGAGCCTCATGGGAGGAGACTCCTTGGTGATGTCTTCTCTTGGGGTTGAATGGAAATGTGGGAAGCCAGGGAGGCTGCAGACTGCTGGAATGCAAGAGGGTTGGGCAACCCTGAGGAAGAACCCATGGGAGACGTACCTCATGATGTCATCTCATGAGGTTAATGGAACGATAGGAAATCACAGAGAATGCAGATTGCTGATGAAATGATTGACAGTGAAAGACACTTTCCTTGGCCACCTTATAGAAGAATGCATCATTTCGCCCAAGGTAATTTTTCTAGAACTTATCTTGGAACAATTTCTGAGGCAAACTAATCATATCAAATCAGTCAGATAAACTGCAAGACATTTATCTGCCTGGAACAAGTTCTAGCAATAAAAGCAATCAGCATTGGCCAGGAATATCTGCAAGGTATGGTTAAAAAAAAGAAAGAAAGAAAGAAAAGAAAGTCAGGGTGGCAGCCGTGATGATGCAATCAATGTTCCACTGATTTTTTTAATGCACATAAAAAATAGACAGGGCTTCAATCACACTGTCACAGCTGCCAACCTGACTTCTTTATTTATTTATTTTTAACTATCTCTTGTGGATATCCTGGATATTGGTTGAAGAAAAGGTGGTGCCATTCTGTGTCTTTTCTCCAGCATAATTCTCTAAGAAAAGGTCTCCGTCAAGTTGACCTTGGCTTCCAGGAACTCCATGTCCATGTTATTTTTCTGGCAACAATGCAGAAGTATTCTTCTTTGAATCTCCCATCTAGCTTCCCTGCCTAGAATATCCAAGTTTGACCCTGCTTACCCTTTTCTGAGATCAACCAAGATCAGCTCTATGCTCTGTCTTCCTCTTGGAATTCTTTTTATGGCATTGATCTATTTATGAGTCAAACTAGTTCAATCTCTACTGCACCTGAATTTTGGGAACTAGGACTAGACCTGCCTTTGAAGACCATTTGGAAACTGCAGTTGGTACAAAAGGAAGCAGTGGTTTCTTAGTAGGCCAAAGTTGATTCAGCAGAACAAGCCCCCTTCTTTGATTACTGCAGTGGTTCAGTAGAGCTCACCAGATGCAATTCAAAGTTCCAGTGAGAGAGAATATATGTGGCTCAAGGCTGAACTGTTGGGTTCTTGATGTTCTCTGAGCTTGGTTGTGTTCCTGCAGACATTTCATTAGCAGGTTAGGTAACATCATCAGCGCTGGGGAGAGGAGAGTTTGCTGGCTGTTTATGTTTAGTAGCTTGCCCTGCCCATCTAGGTTCGGGTGTGGTTTCTTCCTTGATGGCTTCTTGATTAGAGTATTATTTCTTCCTTAGTTGTTTTTCTGGTAGCATCAAGATGAACATGGGCTTGGGTTCTGGTTATCTTTGAGACCAACTTCTTCAGGTTGAGTCTGCCCCCCTCCCCATATGTTTGAATTGGGCTGTGGATCCCCCTCCCCATAAACCTAAGCAGACAGGGAGCAGGAAGTTGCTCATGGCTCAGGTTTTCCATGGCTACCCCAGCTTTATGGAACAGCTTGCATAGGGAGCCATGGAATACAGGAACAGCCCCATCCCTGTTAACTTGCAGAAGAGGACAAAAACAACCCTTTTCTGCCAGGGTTGGAGTCATAACATAGCTGGGGGCTGCTACTGGTCTGTTCTTTTACCAATGGTGTTTATTGCCTTTATATGATTTTCTGCTCTCTGTCTCAGCCGTCCCGAACCTTCTCTTTCAGGCAGCACAGAAATTATGCAACATAAGTACATACCAAAATGTGAGATTGCTAATGAGCTCCCACCTATATGAGAATGTATGAAGTGATATAAAAAGCATGCATTTCCCAGCCCTTGCTCTGCAAAATAAGCTGCTGTATTAGTCAGGTGGGGAGGGGAGGAATATATGACATTACCCCACACATTCTCTGAGTTGGATGTCATGCGTGAAAAGAAAGGAACTGGATGTAAGGTTCCCCACCGTGATGTCCTGCATCCCTTATCCCCTCCATCGTCCCCTTTAATTCTGTTCCGGGGGTACCAGGGATCCTCCAAAGGGGCTCACTGCTGCATAAAATCTGGGATGTAGAAATCATAGCTTTGGCTGGTTGTCTGAAGTCAAATTTGACCTTAAGTTTTTGGGTTGGGTAAATGCCAGACAGATGTTGTCTGGTGCATACATATGTGTGTGGGTGGGTGTGTACATGGGTAATTTTGCCCCTTGTTGGCTACGCAGCGAACGTGGGTCACCCACAGTGCATAATTGAAGGGTTAGACCCTAGCTGTCGACAAGCCAAAAAACAAAAAAGGGAACTGGAAAAAGACCTTGATTTGTATGTATGCTTTGTGGAGATAAAAGCACAGGGGAAGCAACCAGCATGGTGTAGCCCCCCCTCAAGTAAGGAGCCCCCATGCTCAGAAAACTCTTTACAGAAAGAAGCCATTTTCATTATTAGCAGGGCTATATCCATTTAAGAAAAAGGTTGCTGCCGACCACATTCCTTGCATCTTGTTTAGGCATGCTGGGTAAAATATTAACAAATGGTGTGAAAGAAGAACGCAGATGGTGTCAGAACATTGGCAGGATCCCAAATACATCAAGCGTTTTTCTCTTCTTTCTTTCTTTCCACCGGAATAGAATTGAAAATACCTCCAGCATCCTCGGATCTGATGCTAGAGCTCCTGGGGTGGGGGAGCATTTCACCAAGGCCAAGAAGAGAAAAGAATGAAATAAAATGTCCAGATAGAGTTAGGACTGCAGGGTTAAAAATTAAGGCTCTTAAATTATACGTACCTAACGTTTTAATGCTTTGTTTGCTAATTCTGGTGAAATTGTTGGGTGCAAGAGTATGTATGCCGTGTCAAGGTAAATGGACTGGCAGCGTGTAGATGTAGATGTGGTATATTGTACACCACTTTAAAATGAGGATTGTTGTACACATTTCAACAGCGTCATTATGTCAGACAGTGCTTTACAGAATTTCAATAACAGACAGAGGTAGAAAAAAAAGGGAAGGGGAAAAAAGTCTCTTTCAAGTACAGCTCAATTGCTGGTGATTCCATAAACAAATTCAGAGTTTTCTGCGTAATAATATTCAACGTTACCTTCTTGCAGGATTTTTGTTTTTCTTTCAGTTTCCCAACCTAGTTTACAGCCCCGATGTTCCCTGAAGCTCCCCCATTCAGGAGCTAACCGGGCTCAACCTTGCATAGCTGCTGAGTCCGGACAGAAGCTTAAATTTTAAACAGGCAAAAGAGAGAAAGACTGAAAATGAAGTTAGAAATAAACCATAGTTGACTGTTTGATTGTCTGCCATCAAGCTGGTGTTGACTCTTAGTGACCACAGAGATTTTCTCTATGACGATCTGTCCCTAACCTGGTTTGTCAGGTTTTCCAATGGTGTCCCCATCACCACTATAACCGAGTCCATCCACCTTGTTGATGGTCGTCCTCTTCTTCTCTTTCCTTCCACCTTTCCCAGCATTACAGTGTTCTCCAGAGAGCTGGGTCTTTGCATAATGTATCCAAAGTAGGATAATTTGATTCTGGTCATTTGTGCTTCTAGTGAGAGCTCTGGATTGATTTATTCACTGATCCATTTGTTTGTCTTCTTGGTTGTCCATGGTATTCTCAGGAGTCTTCTCCAACACCAACGTTCAAAAGCATCAATACTCTTCCTATCCTTGTTCTTCGAAGTCCAACTTTCACTTCCATTGAGTATCACAGGGAACGCCATGGCTTACACTGTTTTGATCTTTGTAAGCATAGACACGTCATGGCATCTGAATGTCTTTTTCAGCGCCTTCGTGGCTGCTCTACCAAGTGCTAGTCTGCAGTGTATTTCTTGAAGATCATAGTTACATGTGCATAAAGTTGATGGTCATTAGAATAAACCCAAAGGTTCATAAGGGAAAGCAATGTGTTCAGTTTCCAAATCAAAGGAATCATAGCCATCACTATCTTCCAAGATCTTCTATGTGAAGTAAATTCACTCTGTCTTCTTCTCCTGATTACAGCATTCTCAATTAATCTTCCTCAAATTGGTGTCCTCCAAACATTGTATCTCCAGGTGAGCTGAGAATGTTGAAGATAACCTGAATTCTTTTGGAGCACTCCAGGTTGTAGAAAGTGCTCCTTGACAAATAGCTTTTGAAATTACTGCATCTTAGTCCTATTTGGCAGAAGAGGACTTTATGCTTTTTTGGAGACAATGAAAGAGACTGAGAAACAAAGAAAGGACCGTGTCATTAGACAGGCCAGAGCCTCCAGTTAAGCTGAACATTTGACTGTAGCCACAACATCCTGTAACTCATGAAACAGTGTTGTCAGTCACGCCCTTAATCTGGTTCCTGAATTAACCCACATTTAGTGTTCCCCTAATGCATAGAAACATAAACTAACTGAGCAGACTGGGTTCATACAGGAACCTAAGCTATTAAAAGCCTAATTAAGGCTGGGAAAACTTAGGATGAGTGGATCAGCCACTGGATCCTTAACTGACCTGGTTAAAAGTGTTGTGTGAACACAGCTGTTGTCTCATAAACTGCTGATAAGGTAAGAAACCATAAAAGAACTGTTTGGAGGAACAGCAGTTGGAAATTAAGATGAAATTAACCTTGGATGTCATTGCAGCAATTAGAAGTGTGTTGTTAATTCTTGTTTTGGTCCATCTAAGTGGTAATACATCACATCAACTTGTCCCACCTGGCCAGGCAGAGAGGGCATGTTGCAGACCCCGTCAGCAAGAGAATGTCAGCTGGTGGGGCCCAGGAGGAGAACTTTCTCTGCCGTTGTCCCCACCCTATGAAATATTCTCTCCCCAGAGATGCGGCAGGCGCCTACCCTCCCAGCTTTCCGAAAAGGACTAAAGACCTCGCTCTGCCAGCTTGCATGGGGTGACAAGAATTTTACCCAATCCTGGGGGTGGCTGGCACCTTGATGATGCTCCCTGAATGGCTGCCAATTTTAACAGCTATCCTTGGATTTATTTATCTTCTGTTTATTTAGGCTTATTGTATACTGTAATTTTAATTGATTTTAACCACTTTGCAAACCACCCAGAGTCGTTTTAACGAGATGGGCGGTGAAACATTTGCTATATAAATAAATTACAAAAAAATAAAAATACAAAGGCACAGAATATGTCCTGTGTTAGGTCTAGTCCCACACAGCTGCCACAACAGTTCAGGGAAGAGGAAGGGAGGACATAGGTAACAGAACAAGCTTTTCTTAGTGTCAGCCTCTGGGACTGCAGTTACAGCTTTCCCAATTCTCAGCATCCCATTGCCCAGTGAGAACCCTGGATGTTTTATGCCCAAGATACCCGGATGTCTACCAACACATGAATGCTGTTTGTTCCAGGCTCGAAACACCGTCCAACCTTTCAGACACCAGGGTCTGTTCCAAAGAGGGTGGCTTGATGGGAGCCTCTTGGAAGAGGTATTGCTTTTCATACCAGAGGTTTTAAAGGTGCCCCCATGAGATTATTTCTACAATCTTTATATTTATTATTTGAGTCACTTACCACCTCAATACAAACAGACTTTAGGTGGTGTGCCAATACTAACGTTAACAAGTCTAACATTGTTTGTTTTAAATTATATATTCTTTTAAATGTTGGGAGCTGCTCAGAATCTTTTTGGAGTTGGGGAGCCCCAAAATCCAATCCAATCAGTCAATCCAAACTAAACAATAATCATACCAAATCCAAATAATAATAATACCACCACCAGCAGCAGCAGCAGCAGCAGCATGATAGCTCTGCATTAATCAATCACCCTGGGGATGGGTGGCAAACTAGAAAAATGCTTTAGCATATGCAAATGGTACGCCAATCTATTCCTAATCTGTCCTCTCTTCCATGATGCATTCTCTCTCTCTTTGTGAGGTGTTAATGACATGCTAAGTCAAAGTTGGCTTATGCAGGAGAATCCAGGCCTTTCAAGGGGCACTGGGGAAGGACACTTCTCCCCACCTGACATTCAGTATTAGGGATGCGCAAACAAACTGAGTTATTTGGATGAAGCTGGAGCTTCCTTCATCTCTGAACAAAAGCTGGCCATCTCCGTTAGCATTTATGCTCCTTCAGCTGTCATGATTCCCCCAAAGTCATCTGAGCTAAGTTTGGTGTAATGCTCTAAGACAGATCCCCAAACGTCTAGCACAGAATTGCAAATCAAAGACCTCGAAGGCAGATGGACAACCCAGAACTGAAGCGACTTTACCTCTTCTTTTCACTTCCTGCAAAACAGCAGGAAAACTGATTTAAGTCAGTACTGAGGAAGTGACCTCTTCTGGAACTTCAGTCTGGTTCAGAAGGTTCATGTTCCGGAGTTCTGCCTCTTTCTTTCACTCCAGGAGCAGCAGGAGAACGTGCCCTGTGGCAATCCAGCTAAGATCCTTCTCCAGTTGCAGATTTCATCAAATGCCTCTTGAAGAAACAGCTCAGTGCTAAGAATAGTTGAGAGTAAATTGTCATCTCCTGAAGCCAGAATCTCATTACATAAGATGCACTGACGTAAAGAGAAAGTCAAGTATTTTAAGCAGCTAGAGATTTCTGAAGCTGTATAACGATGTTCCTCCAGTGAATATTATTACAGGGTACAAGAAATATCTCAGGTTTAATCTGCAGGTGACTCAGAAGGAGGTTTTTTTATTTGGCAAGGAGCGGGGAAAGCAATGAAATTTCTTAAAAGCAAGATTTTAAACAATTGAATTGTTTCCTTCTTTTATCCATCTTTTCCCAGCTCCTCCCTGAAGCCTGCTAAGTTTGCTTGTCAAAATATTAGGGTTTTATTTGATTTTCCTTCCCGCACAGTGCGTAGATCCCATTAGCAAATCATTTGGTGGCAAAGTCTGTTTTAGACATTACTAGGGAAGGGACTGAAGACGGAACAGCAAAGGTAACGTCATCAAAATAAGATATCCTGCATCACCCACATGCTGTACAGTTCTGGTCGCCAAGTTTTTGCGAAGCCAATCAAACTGGAAGGGTTGTATCCATTGTTTCAGGATCAATGCTGTCTTTTCGAGGGAGTGAAAATTGTTCCTGAAGAGCTATTTTTTTTCAGGAAGGTGGCATTTTCACAGTTCTTTAGAGGTTTCTCAGGTAGGTTGTGACTTTCCTGGCACCCCCCCCCCTTCTAAATACATTCCAAACAATAGCAAATGCAAAGTGTATATGAGTGCATGAGTGTGATTGTGAACCTGCTTTTCCCAACAAGCAGTCTTCATAAGCCAGCATCTAACACAGTGTTCCTCCACCTTGGCAACTTTAAGACATGTGGACTTCAACTCCCAGAATTACCCAGCCAGCCATGCTGGCTGGGGAATTCTGGGAGTTGAAGTCCACATGTCTTAAAGTTGCCAAGGTGGAGGAGTATTGATCTAACATTTTAAACACAGCTATGGGGCGCCCCACAGTTCTTTTCAGTGGTCACCTGGTGACCTAGCAGCATCTAGAAAGCTTGGGGAGATAACAGTAGAATTGGTGTCCCTGATCGGCCAGCATCCTTTGTGATTCCTGGTGGTGGACAGTTGTTCCAGTTACCTAAACAACCCAGTTGCAACAACCCAAATCTAAAATAATTTAGATTTCTTAAGGGGAAACCATTTTAAGGCCTGACTGGTGATCCTGCTTCTCCCATTATGACAGCAGTCAGGGAACTGAAGACACTAGAACCAAAATAAGGAACGCTTCCCACTCTCTTGGCACTGAGATCGAAGGCTACATTTCGTGGAGTGGATGCCAAACCGACTGAAAATGGATTGCTTCTCCTCTACGCAGGCTACGTGTTTCGAGAGGAGAAGGAAAGGATTGATTCCCTGCCCACTGTATGAGCAAAACTCTCTTTTATTTATTTTTTATTTGTTCATCAAATTTATATGGCCGCCCATCTCACGAAAAAGTGACTCTGGGGGGTGTACAACAAGACGGTAAAAAAGTTAATATATAAAATACAATTATTTTTTAAAAAACACAAGGCTAAGAGAGAACAGCAGATGTTAATAACAAGGGAGCCACCTCAGCATCTCACCAGTCCCCTGGGGCCGTTGGCCTGATGGCATAACCAGGTTTTGAGGGACTTCCAGAACTCAGCAAGGATAGGGCTAACCTCAGTTCGGGGTGGGGGGAGGATGTTCCATAAAGCAGGCACCATGGCACCATGGCAGAGAAGGCCCACCTTTTGGGACCCACCCAATGTAGCTCCCTAGCCAACAGGACCTATAGCATGCCTCTTCTGCTGGATCTGATGGGACGGGCAGATATAATCAGGAAGAGATGGTCCCTTAGATAACCCAGCCCCATGCCATGGAGGGCCTTAAAGGTCAAAACCAGCACCTTGAACTGGACCCAGAAACAAACTGGTAACCAATGCAGCCCACGGAGCAGAGATGTAACATGTGCTCTTCTAGAGACACACATAACTGCCCACACCACTGCATTTTGCTCCAGCTGCCAAAGCCAACAATCTTAAACTGTCAATAGTAACTTTGCCTGTTAAAAGTAGGCAATCCATGGGGGAATTCCTCCCTGTTGTTACTCAGTGTCACCTCATTCTATCCACCTGCCTGGAACAGAATTTGCCAGTTCGCTAGAAAGATGGGGAGAAATTGGCATTTGTTGAGGCTGTGGCACCTCAACAACATTGCATGCCCAGAACTATTGTGGTGAGTCCCAGCTACCCTGCAGTTTTAAAATATGCCTAAGAATTGTGCTACTCTTCAGTCCTTAGAAAAGGGCTGATAATGCATTTTTGCAGAGGGGACCCCCCATTTTTTATGAGAAAGGTGCTTCTGTCCTTTGAGCGTTCTAGGGAATTGCCACTAAACAAGGCTTTTGAGCAGTTGGGGGAGGCTGGGAAAGGAATGGAAGAGAAAGCAGTCATAAACAATCAAGAGACAGAAAGCAAGTTAATTAACAGCTTGTTTTATAAATGGCAACTCAGCCCAGGTGGAGAGAAACCTGTGAAGAAGCATTTCAAAGTATTCAGAGACTCCACCTTAATTCTTCTTTTTTTTTTTTTATCCATTCAGTCATGTCCTATTCTTGAAGACCACCTGCAGTTTTCTTGGCAAGGTTTTTCAGAAGTGGTTTGCCCTTCCTAGGGTTGAGAGAAAGAGACTGGCCCAAGGTCACCCAGCTGGCTTTGTGCCTAGGTGGGACTAGAACTCATGGTTCTAGCCTGGTGCTTTCGCCACTACACCAAACTGGTTGTCTCCACCCTAATGAATTCACTATAAACAAGGCTGGGAGATTCCTCTTGCAGTTTCCAAGATTCTTTATTTACTTCATTCTAAATTTTATGAAAATGGTGTAGTTCTTGGTTCCTTGATCCTGCCCAAGGAAGTATGGGTGGCCCTTGACACTAGTTTCTTGCCACCTGCACTTAGTTGCTGTTTATAAGTTGTTGATATCCCACCTTCCTTTCATTACTCGCCTAGCCTCCTCACAATCTCTCACACTAACATAGCCACATGCCTTATTAGGTGGGGGCCCTTCAGATTAACATATTAGAGTCAGGAAGTTAGAGGAGGAGACAGCCCTACCAGTAGCTTGTTTCCAAGCTGTTTGGGGCTTTCCCATTCATCATACTCACACCAGATGTTGACAAGTGTCTGCGTGTGCGTGTCAAGAGGGCAAGATTTATTTTCCCCCAGCCTTGCTACTATAAAGTATGTGAGAGATTTGGGGAGGTTGGGAAAAAACAGAAGTGAGAATAAATGTAAGCAATCAAGACACAGAAGCAAGTCCATTGGCAGCTTAGTCATAAATGGCAACTCAGGGTAGGTGGCAAGGAAACTGGGAAGAAGCATTTCAGAGCATTCAAAGAGACTTCACCTTAATTAGACACCATAACTGAGGCTAGGAGATTCCCATTACAGCTTCCAAGATTCTGTATTTACCCCAGATGAGCATTAAAGACACCTTTCTGAAATCTGTGTAGTTCTTGCTTCTTTGGTCCTGCCCAGCTGCAGGGAGTTTGACTGGTATCTCACAGAGGTTGCTTGCTACTCTCTGTAGAGAGCTGAGCTTTTGATTCTCTGGACATCTGCTAGGAAGGGTACAGTTGAAACAATCCAAAATTATGCCTTATTGAGGATCAAACCTCCCACAATGACCAACCTAATGATTATGGAAAGTTCTTGAAAAAGTCACAAAGTTATCCATACATACTCTCTGGATGACTTATATTCAGAGATAACAGGACTAGAATTGGAAGAGGCCAACTAGGCCATGGAGCCCAACCCCTGCTTATTGAAGGCATCCAACAGGAGGCTGTTCAGCCTCGGCTTGAACATATTCAGCAAAGGGAGCCAACCACCTCATTGTCTTACTGGTTCCACTATTGAACTTCTGTTGCAAAGTTTTTTTCCAACATTCGGTTAGAATCTGCCTTCTTGTAACTTAAATCCATTATTCCATGTCCTGTACTCTGAGAGATGACAGGTCCTGATCTTTTCTTGAGTAAGGCAGCTCCATTGAGCGATTAGGACTGGAAGGATAGATGGCCATTGATCAGATTTTCCTCCATGAATTTCTCCAGTCCCCTTTCTGAAGTCCTGGGAAAAGTTGTTGTCACTATCTTGCTCCAGTGGATAGATGGATTCTATACCATGAGAAAAAAGGTGTTCCCTCTTCTCTTAATAAACTTGCTTTCCATCACTTGCATGCTTGCCTAACCAAATTGTTTCTTGTTTTAAAATATTTTTTAACAATTTTATAAACTGCTCAGAGTCCCTGGGAGTTGAGCAGCATATAAATTTAATTTTATCTAGAATAGAAAATAATACAGCCAATTTGGTCTAGTGGTTAAAGCACCAGGCTAGAAACCAGGAGATTGTGGGTTGTCCCTCAGCCTTACCCACCTCACAGGGTTGATGTTGTGGGGAAAAAAGAAGGAGGAAGGAGTATTAAGTATGTTCACCACCTTGAGTTATTTATAAAAAATTATAAAGGCAGGATAAAAAATCTAAAAAAAAAAATGCCTTTCTCATTCAGAGTCAGGGATAATCAGTTGTGTCTATTATGACCAGTATTTCACTAAAAAGATATTCCTATATTATGACAAATGCTACACACAACACTTTGTGTACAACATTGGGGATATTTGTTCAAATCTTTTCGAAGTATGATTCTCCTGCTCCACTATTGCCTGGGTTTGTCTTTAAAAAAAAAAACTTAAAAGGATATTACCCAAACTCACATTGCATCTGCAACAGTAATAGTTTTTTAAAATGTATTTGATGGCTAGAAAGAATAGGTTATAGAAAGAACGGAATTGTGATGAAACCTTAGAGAGAGAGGTTGGATTAGAATTGTATGTATAACTGCTGAGAATCAGATCAGAAGTCACTTCTTTATATACATTTTTTTTCATGTTCTCTGTCCTTTTTCTTTTTTCTCTCTCCTTTTTTCTTTGTCTCTTCTTTTCCTTTCTTTTCTTTTTTCTTTTTTCACATTTACTTTACTATACTTTTTCTATACTTGTATTTTTTATTATGTATGTAAAACCTTTCCATAAAAGCTATTTTTAAAAAAATGTACATTAAAAGATTGTTTCAAAGCCATTTCTGCTAATGTTGATTATAAGTACCGGGCCTTAAGATAAAATAGTGGTGGTTTAAATACTTTCCAAAATCCCACTGTTGTCTGCTGATGTACCTAAATACCTAAAGATAAAGAGTTGTCAGAATCCGTCTCCCAAAAATGTTGATGCTTTTGAGCGCTAACCTCTCAATTTAAAAAGAAAAGAAAGAACTTCTGAAATGGATCTCAGTATGCTGAATTTGGCTTCTGCTGCTGCTTAGATCTTTTTGAAAAGAACCAGACCATACCACAGGATATGGGCAAAAAAGTCAAGATGGCAGAACATCAGTGCAATTGATCCTCCATCGCCCATAAAAAGGAGGGGGAGCTTTGATCTCTCCATCATGGACTTTTGTGCCCATACCTTGTGGACATCCCTGTTTGCTTGCTTGTTATGTTTATTCACAGTTATGAAGGTCTTCCTCTGGTTGACCTCTTCACATCAAAATGAAGCTCTCCATTGAGTGATTGATTATGTGCCATTAAGTTGATGTTGTTTCTTAGCGACCACGTAGATAGATTTTCTCCATGATGATCTTCCCCAACCTGATCCTTCAGGTCTTCCAACAGTGCCCCCATCACCCCTGTAACTAAGTCCATCCCCCTTGCTGCTGGTCGTCCTCTTCTTCTCTTTCCTTCCACCTTCCCCAGCATCAGAACCTTCTCCAAACAGCTCAGTCTTCCTTAACCATTGATGGACAATTCAAGCATTTTGCTCTTGTTGCATAGGATTCTCTACCATTCAACTGGGAAAGGACAAATAGTTCTTCAGATAAAGGATAGAAAATATCTGCATAAAAGAACATATTTCTGTTCAGTTAGTGATATAATACAGTTGGGTATGTCAGGCAAAAGAGAAAAGTAAGTTGAGTGCAGCAGGACAGGGGCATTTAAGAAGGGTGTGTCGTAAAGCAAGAAGAGAAGGTACC
Source organism: Python bivittatus (assembly GCF_059951505.1). Classification (NCBI taxonomy): domain Eukaryota; kingdom Metazoa; phylum Chordata; class Lepidosauria; order Squamata; family Pythonidae; genus Python; species Python bivittatus. Next base: position 98,952,419 of record NW_028277098.1, on the reverse strand, counting down.
AAAGGAATGTGGACTGAATAGAAAAGGGAGTGAGCAGTGTGAAAGAGGTACATGTAAAGACGTCATTGTACAGAGGGAATGAATGAATGAATCTTTGATGGAGGAGTGAATGGATCAACCAGAAGACCAAAAAAGTTGTCATTGGATGAAGTTGATACAGTTTTGAAAGGGAATTTTATAGTCATCTGAATCCATCTCAGCAAGAACCTGGCTGGCTTTTTAATCTTTATTTTATTTATTTATTTATTTATTCATCTATCACATTTAATCATTCCTGGAGGGGATTGACTGATTGATTGATTGATCGATCGATCGATTGAATAAATGTATATGGCTGCCCATCTCTTAGGCATGACTCTGGGCAGCTAACAGTTAAAAACAGAATAAAAACATAGTAAAAAAACAACAACCAAAATTAAAAACAGCAGAAACAACATAAAATAACCCCGCAGCCAAGAACACCCATTTAATATGACCGTGACCAAGACACAAGCTCACCCATGCTGTCAGAGATGCTCTGAATTTTCCCTCTGCAAGGGGAGATTTGGTCTGGACAGGCCTGTCGCTTCAGAACACCATGAAGACCAGGTTGTTAGCAGGGCATTTGGCGAGGAGACGGAGTATCTCCAGTGTCAAAAACATCAAGATGGCGGTCATGATTATGTGATTAAAGCCTTGCCCTTATGTAGATCTATGCAGTGATGATGTACTGTATGTGCAAAAAAAGTGGAGCTTTGATCGGGCAGACATGACTGCCATGTTGACTTTTGGGACTTCCCCATGGAAGCCCCTGATGGTAGACTGTATGAATTGGTTTATTCTGCAGTTACTGAACCATGTTTGAAAGTTATTTCATGACCAAGTGTAGGAATTAATTCTTACACAGCCAGTGAGAAGCAATGTGATTGCAAGTCAGACTGTTCCAAAAACAAACCACAGATGGAGAAAGCTGGGTCCAGATAGTCTGCTGTGTGGGATGGAAAGAAAAAGTGAATGCAAGAGGGTTGGAACATTGTTTTTATAAATAGGGCTTGTTCTTGAATCATAGCAGTTGCTGAAATTCTTTGGTTCTGGTTTCCTACTTTCTTCAAGAAATATTACCTGAATTTCCTGGATTTCTCGTGAGGTCATCTAAAGGATCCATTCCTACGTGGGGGATGAAAAATTGAAACTAATTATGCTTTTATGTTGCTTGACTTATGTTACATTTTTTTATTATTATTTATTATTTATTCTCTTTATGCAAGTCACCCGGAGTCTTGGGAACAAAACAAGCTATCCCTTTTAATCAATCAATCAATCAATCAATGACAGATATTGCAATATTCATGTGGAAACTATTATGGTTGGATGACAGCCCTTTGCATTTTGCCCTAGAAAAAGCCATTTTTCTCTTAGAGTTGGGAGTATCCCATCCATCAAAATCCCCTTCAGGCTTTTCTGCAGGGAAGTCAAAAAAGTCAAGATGGTGCCCACAACCTGCCCTTTTTTACGTGATCCGCTTGTAATTCTTTGTGAGTGCCGACAAACCTACAGATGAATACAGCCTCCAAGGAGGGTCGGGCACAAACATCTGAATATTTCGAGGCGTTGCTGGAAATGAATTGGCCCGGCAAAATGCACAGTTCAAAGAATAAAAATTAAAACTATATATCTCATGGGGTGCCCGCTGTCATGTTTTTCAAACAGCCTTGCTTTTCTGGCAAAAAAATTAAAATATATACAACAATGAAAGTTGAAGGCCAAATCTTTTTGGTTGTCACTTCTAGGAAATGCAGGGAACATCAACATCTTAAGCAGAACCACAGATGCCCTGCTTGTCAGTTGCCTATTAAACCTGGGGACTTTTTGGAGCCAAGTTTCTAAAATGTCAAGTGCGAATTGGCCCTCCAATACCTTTATTATATTGAAGGAGGGGGAAAGATCTGAAAAGTCTGCTGGCTGGCTCCTTTTTATTTCTCTGCATTTCAACTCTCCTGCCATTTTCTGCCTTCAGTGGCAGACAAGATGCAAAGCGTGCCTTTTAATCTCCCCAACAGCAGCTTAAAGCCGAGCAAATGATATAGATGTAACTTCCGGCATTTTATACTTTCTTTTCCATTTATATGCAAATGCTGACCTTTCACCCAGGCTGTCTCAAAGAAGTATTTCCTTAAAAATGCAAATGGCACGTTTCAGGCCGTGGCTGCGGCTGCAGCTTTCGTACAGTATTATTGCTATTATCACATCATTTAACCTTGCCGGTGCTGGGAGAAAAAGGAAATAGCTAAACCTGCACTGAGTCAGTAATTTGCTTTTGCATCCCAAATCCAGAGCTGATGAGGCACAGAGCAAAAACGCTCCAAGGGAGAGGTTGCACGTCGCTGGAAAAATCCACCCAGAAATGGAGAGACCACCCTTGGTGGGATGTGTGTAATCTCCCATCTTTTATGGTCCTCCTTTCATTTAGCACAAGGGTATTCCCCACCGTCTCTTGTGATGTGCGTCGCTCTGCTTACACGGATGAGGGTCTTGTATCTCCTCACCCCACCCCCTCCAAGTGGCTCTCATCCCATTCAACGAAACAAAAGGTTGCTTTGGAAAGTTCTTGCAAAGGAGGAGGTAACTGGGGAGGAGGTCTCCAAAAGGAGGTAATTGGGGAGGAGGTTGTCCAGACTTAGTAATGAACTTGTTTTGAGACAGGGAAGGTCCAACCTTCCTCCAATCTTGCTAGGACTCTCTTAAGTTCCAAGCAAAGATATCAGGAATAGGTTCCTCCCATGAAGGAACTTTTTTGGATTGGAAAAGATGGATAGTTAGTTAGTTAGTTAGTTAGTTAGTTAGTTCATCCATTCGTTTGTTAGCTATTAGATTTCTATAGCAGCCCATCTTATGTAGCATACCCCTGGGTGGGGTGGGGTGGGATAGGCAGGAGGGCTTCTGAAGGATGAAAAGGTGGATCACAGAAACAGCCTCTCCCATTTTCAGCAATATCAGCTGAAAGGCACCCCCAAGAGACACCCTCAAGCAATTTGAGGATAAAAGGAGGGAGCACGGACTTGTTCATGGGGGAAGATAACTTTTAAGAAATTGCAAGGCCAATTGTGGCACTGCCAGAGCAAGATTCCCATGGTGAGGGTCAAAAACATCAAGGTGGCAGCCGTGACTGTATGAGCAAGCCCCACCCTTTTTATATGCCACCCATGTTTAAAAAGCGGGTAGGGCTTTGGGGGCACACTTGTGGCTGCCATCTTGAATTCTTTTGACACCCCCAGTGGATACCGCCGGGCACAGCTTTAGCCCATAATACAATAGGCTACATACAGAACCAAGACGCACGGTTCAGCTTGGCTTCTACATCCTCTGAAAGGTGTAAGAATGAAAAAATTTCCTCCTTCTTGCTAGAATTCAGATGTATTTGGAAATATCAGTCCATGCAACATAAATCTAAGAAGCTGCCTTTCCCTGATCAGATCTATCCCCCCAACCCAGACAGTCAGAGAATATTAAAAAATGTACATCTGACCTTCAGGATAGGGAAGGAAGGAGCAAACCTTTGGGATGGGGGTATTTACTCTGAGAAAGAGGGAAGCATAAGAAAGCAACTCCAAGTAACCCCACCTTGATTTTGTTTAGGATAAAGTAAGAAACTCAGACAGGCTTTCCAAATTCTGTTATTATCCCTGTCAGAAGAAAGTAGCATTGCTGGAATCTTTGTGGTGTCTATTTTTTGACCTAGCCTACCTCAAAGGGCTGACATCAATCTTGAAAGGTTCTCCATGTTTCACTCTCTCTCCCATCCTGTACTAAACAAAATCATGGTGGGGTTATTAGAACTGAGGTAGTGTATACATTTCATTAATTATATCCATTCATTCATTCATTCATTCATTCATTCATTCATTCATTCATCCATTCATCCATTCATTTCATTAATGATATTCATTCATTGTGGAATGGCCCCTGGGAAGCATCACAGCCTCTTTCTTTCTCCTCTTGTTGCTTTCTTCCCACCTTAACTGTTGTCAAAAGAAAGATTTCTATCCTGTCCAACTTCATCTTTCACTGCTATCTTTGGAAAAACAAAAGTTCCTTGTTTGCTCAGGTTGTTCTCACAGCTACTGTAGTTAAATTCACTGCCTGCCTCCACAAATGTGTAGCATTTTATATATGGAATTTTCCCCCTAAAAAATCTGAATAGATGATGATTGATAGATTCCTTCCTTCCTTCCTTCCTTCCTTCCTTCCTTCCTTCCTTCCTTCCTTCCTTCCTTCCTTCCTTCCTCACCAAAATCTTCCTTCCTTCCTTCCTTCCTTCCTTCCTTCCTTCCTTCCTTCCTTCCTTCCTTCCTTCCTTCCTTCCTTCCTTCCTTCCTTCCTTCCTTCCTCACCAAAATCTTCCTTCCTTCCTTGCCTTGCAGAAAACACTGCAGAAGTCAAGCCGCTGCAGATGGTAATAGAGCGGCTGCGAACAAGGGAACAAGCTTGATTTCCCGCCTTGATGTGCCCTGACCTTCCTGCCATCCCTCCTCCTCCTCCACCCCAGAAGGAGCAGATCTGCACCAGATTCAAGGATAAAACAACTCCAATGCAGGGAAACACTCACTCTCTTATGAAACCTGCCCCAAAATTGACGTGTCTGAATCAGGAGATTCCCACCGCCTGCCACGTTTCACTTAGGAATGAAAAATAAATATCAAAAGCCACTGTGGTTCTGATGTGTCCAAGGGGCAATTTAGCTGTTACGTTCCATAGATAAAGGCTGCTGAAAATAGCATGTCGTGGGGGAGGGCGGGGGCCAGGTGTCTGTTCCAATGGTTTAGATCCCTGTTCAAGGAAGTATGCATATTTATTGTCAGACGAGGGGGGGGGGGGGAAACCCAATAAATATAATTCCACGGCTGTATAAAATGTGCATAAGGAGAAATGTGCCCAAAGACTCCTAATTTTGCACGGTTTGTTTGTTTTTTATCCTGCAATTTGTACAACACAAATAATTTATTGTGACTTGCTGGTTATGGCTTGGGGACTCAATTCCTGCCTTGAGCAACTAGAAATTATATCCAGGATTACACCAGTCAGTTTTCTCCGAGATTCCACCCGGCTTTCAAAGCAAGAACCTCCCTTTGAAAGTTGACCCTTTCTTTTTACTCAAAGGAAGCCATCAATGAATCCAGCGGGGACCCCTTCAAGCCATGGCTAAATAGTATCCCCAAAGTCCATGCTTGAATAATAGCCGCCAAAGTCCAGAACATCAAGAGATGCAAAAGGCAGCCATAAAGCATTGCAGGAAGAACAAGAAGAAACCTATTTATTTATTTGTGAATTTACTTATTGTGCTGGGCTTACATGCCGCTGTAACAACGAACCACTCTGGGCAACGTACATCCCAATTTCCATCAGTGAGGTTCAGAACAGTACAGTCAACGCTTCCATACCCCATAAATATAACATAATAAATGCAGTAGATGCTTCCATGGATTACATACCATAATATTAAAATTATGTTGGAGATGTGTCTGAAGAATAATATACCATAATAGTAAATTATGAAGTCCAGCGTTTGGGATGGGCATCTCTTCTCTGTCTGGCATGGCCTGTGCTGAACTTTGATGAAAAGAAGGACAGAGTCTCCTATGAAGATATTCTGTATACAGAGGTTTGTTCTCCCCACCCTACCTCGCAGGATTGTTGTTGTGGAAAGCAGTCAAAGGAGTGCTTTGTTGCTGCCTGGTGCTCTTGAAAAAAAGGGGGGATATAAATCTAACAAATCTGTGCAGGATTGACTGCTGTCATCAAAATGCCAGAAGCACCATCACAAGGTGTAAGCTCTACCCCATTCGTGCATGCGTGGGACCTCACAATGCACGTACAAAAGGGGCAGAGCGTGCATCCCGACATTGCAACGCAGCTTTCATCATCTTCATCCTCATCCTCCTCATCCTCATCTTCATCATGTCCCTTCGTCTCTCCCCACCCACAAGCCCCCCTGCCAAGGAATTCTAGAAAATGGATTTGGTCCTTTCAAATGCATGAGAGGAGCCCCCAAACTCTGAAATAACGTTGGGAGCGTGTGGTCAGTGATTCGCGTTGCTGCCTTGAAGGAAAAGCTTCCCTCGAACGTTATAAGAGCTGAAACGTACTCTGCATAGGTTTCGCTGGGATTTCAGGGAGAATTGCATCTTTGCCCCCCTCCCCCCCGGGCCCAAACAGCTGAGGATTTGCTGCAGCAGCGTCAAAGATGACCCGGGAATACCACAAAAAAAGCAGATTGCAGAAACGGTTACCATTTTGCCCCACTTCTCCAGCAGGCAGTCTTTCAGAGGGTCTCCCGTGAAAGGGCTCTCGTTCATTCCTTTCTATTAAATCCATAGCTATACCTCCATCTCTCTCTCTCTCTCTCTCTCTTACATTTTGGTGCCTGCATTCATGCACACGGGTTACTAAATGAACGACAGGCCAGGCTCGCGTGGCATCAAAGTGCCAAGCCCCACACGCGTGCATAAAATGAGCCAAGTTTCCCACTAACTAAATTTGCACAGCACGGAAAGTTTGGTTCGTGGGAAGCTAGGCTAATTCTGGGCGCACGTGTGGGGATCTCCATCACGTGTTCTTCAGCTACTCTTTTCGGTATGTTTTCTGTAGCAAAGCCCTGCCATGCTTAATTATCCTTTGTTGCCCAATTATTTTCCTTGCCTCCCTCAAGAGTGCCCAGCGTCTCCCTTTTTTATCCCACGCAAATATTATTTACTTAAACGAAGCCGTGAGTGATGCCTGGAAAATGCAGCTCTCGGAGTGTACGTTTCATTTAAACCCTAATGCAGAATGTTAAACTGTATGTTGCGCCACTAATGGCTAATCATTAAAGCCTATTAATTGAGGTTTAACAGCTGTGTAATGGAGATACACAACGCGCCCACTGTCAGGAGATATGATGAAAGATCTGGTGGGGATCAAGAAGAAGGAAAAGTAGCATAAATTCTTGGGAAGTTGTTGCTGGCGTTCCTTTGCTGAAAACCACTTGGGCTCCCCTTCCTTTTCGTTTTGCAAAAGGAAATGTTATCATGCTGATGGCGATCACACCGTGCATCTACAGGAGGTCTCCCCTCATCTCCGTAATGACCACCTTGAGGACTAGACTGGCATGAGAGATGGTGCCTCACTCAATCCAAGGGCACTGCTTGAGCCACCATGGCCCACTGGCTCCATTAAATTCTCCCACTGGACCCATGACCTTTGAACGCTCTCCAGTTGAGAGAATGATTTACCGGGATTTCTCCAAGGGAGTGAGAACTTCTTCAACCATTTCTTAAGAAGAAGGTTCTCCCTTAGAACTGGTGGTAGCACCATTCCTGGAGAGAACCCCTTGGGAGGAGATTTCCCCTACCCCCCATGTCTTCCCTTGGGATTGAATAGAAGGGTGGGACGCAAGGCAAGCTGCAGAGTGTCTAATGAAAAGATGATGATGATGATGATGATGATGATGATGATGATGATGATGATGGTGATAAGAATGGATGGTGAAGCTGATGGAGTCGGCTGAGATGGCAAAATGATGGCTGTGATTCGAGATAAGAGATTGTGTAATTTTAGTGCTAACTGGAAAGCTTTTTTGGACTTTTTGAATGAAATTATGTTGTACGGCTTTGATGATTAGAAATAATATGGGTTAATAGAAATAATGGAAGTTACGTTGTACATTTGAAGCAAGAGTTTGATGTATACTATTACTTAGATCTGTTGCAAGGAGGGTCGGAAGTCATTTTTTTTTTCCTTTTGATTCTTTCCTTTTTTCTGCACTTTTGATCTTTACTATCCCATTTTTTTCTAATTTCTTTCCTCCTCCTCCTCCTCCTCCTCCTCCTCCTTCTTTCTTGTTAGTTTTTACTGTTCTTTTTTTAAAAAATTAATCAAGTTATTTAAAAAAAAAGAAAAATTGATGATGATGATGATGATGGAGAAGAAGAAGAAGAAGAAGAAGAAGAAGAAGAAGAAGAAGAAGAAGAAGAAGAAGAAGAAGAAGAAGAGGCGGAGGAGGAGGAGGAGGAGGAGGAGGAGGAGGAGGCCAGCGACTCCCAGTGAAGCTGGCAATATCCAGGGAGGCTTAGAGGCCCTTTGTATTAAAAGACAAAAAGGTATTTCAGAGAATGCAGGTGGGTCATGTCGCACCTGTTCAGCAACGTCTTAAACAAAATGCATTTTTTTCCTCTGGGAATGCGCAGCTGCCCAGCTACCATCCCAGGATAAGAGGCCTTTGGTTCAAGGAGTTGCTGGCAGGTGTTATCTTGCACCCCGGCATGCTCCAAAGCATCTTTCTGCCTTTGAAAGCCGAGCGCTGCACCCACAGCAACTCCACGGGTAAACAATTGCAAGAAGTCAACCAGCTGATGAAATTCTCCCGCATCAGAAAAATGAAAACTGTTGGCGGGGGGGGGAGTAGAAGAATTTTTCTGCCTGGCACTAGATTAGTCATTCAGATGGTAATTTAATATTTCTACCCAGAGAGGTCATCTGCTGTGTACAAATGCAGTAGGCAATTAGCAGGCCCTGGAGCTAAGAACGGGAGGGAAAAAAATAATGTTTTCCTGTAAAATTTCCTAATTTCTTGTTTTCAGCCCGACGTTTCAAGAGCTGCACAAACTGGGTTTAGTAATCAGTGATTCTAAGACAGGAATTTAGGTGATTCCCCCCCGCCTTCTAGAATTTTTAGAGGGAGTTTCAGTGAGTTTTTATTTGTTTATTAGGCCAAGCTTATTTTAGCACTTTTCTCTAATTTTGTGTGTGTGTTCCTTGCTTCAAACAGTAGGAGATCATTACACCGATTTTCCAGAGACTGCCTGCCCTCCAAAACCTGGATCAAAACTCATGTATTCTTGCAAATTTATGATTCTCTGAAGTATGGGAAAATCAACAGAAAAAGTGCATATATTAATGAACGTGAATTATACTAGCATACATTCTACTTGGGAAAATTGCTTGCAAATGCTGCAAATAATTACATATTCATAGAAATCTGTTTCCCAATACAGGTGGCTGTGAATACAAACGCTCTTTTTTTAAAATCAAACCATGATGTAAGCAGAACAAATAGAATTCCCCAATTTGCAAAAGCATCTTCTGTATTAATAGAGTTATAATACTGCGGTAGCGTCTTCAAAGGCCACTTGATCACAAAACCGGAAAGGAATAGCAACAAGCCTCCTAAACCAGCACTAGGCAGCTGAGTTCGCCATTTTAATTTCCCATAATTCCCCGCTGTAACGCTACACTTGGAGCATGGTGGGAAATTAGGCCATCATAGGGGTCTGAGGCACACCAGCTGCTGACAAGAATGTGGGGTATCATGAGTGGCCCTGATCCTCCTCTTCCTACATACGGGCTATGAAAGGGGATTTTTGCCAGGGGAATTCTGGGAGTTGAAGTCCGCACATCTTAAAGTTGCCAAATTTGAAAAACACTGGTGTCGACTATTAAGTGCAACATGTGCCTTAGCAACTAGAGCAGTGTTTCTCAAGCTTGGCAACTCTAAGATGTGTGGACTTCAACTCCCAGAATTCCCCAGCCAGCCTTGCTGGCTGGGGAATTCTGGGAGTTGAAGTCCACACATCTTAGAGTTGCCAAGCTTGAGAAACACTGCTCTCGGGTACGGAACTAGTTGCAAATATTCCTAGTCTGCTAGTTAACTGTCGAAGTTTCGTTTGGTAGGAGCCTTCCCTGAGCTGTTCCTACATTATTGTTGCTTTTACAAGTCATTTTGTTTAATGCCATTTTCTGTTCCACCAAGAAAAGCCCCTAGGCTCAAATTGGCTGCAATTGCAGTTTATTCATTCCGCTTGGCCATTACTGCTAACGAACACAGCAAATTGGGTGTGAATCAGCCCATTATGGTTTCTTCCACAAACCATGGTTAAATGAACCAAGGCCTAATATGATCTGTGAACAAGGCCAAGGAAACCCTGCTATTTTCCATCCCCCTGCAGCTAACTGGGAGGAACTGGGGAGACGGAGGTTTAAGGCCCAGTTCAGTCCTGGAGATGCTGCAGTGACTTTGAGCCAATCACATGCTTTCAGTCCAACTGAGTTAGAATCATAGAGTTGGAAAGGGAACCTCGAGGTGATCTAGCTCAACCCCCTGCTCAGTGCAGCATTGCTACAGGAACTCTGCCACATGACTATCCGGGTTCTGTTTGAGCAGATCTTGAAAGGAGAAGTCACATTTGGTTGCTGGAAAGGTTGCTGGTTTTGTGGATTGAATGAAGGGAGATTCCCCATGTAATCCACCCTTTGCTCCTGCAAAAAAAAAAAAGTGGAATAGAAATCTAATAAACAAGAGAATGGAACATCTCTGGGAGGACTCATAGACTTAGCTGCATATCTGCAACGGCATAGGAGAATATAAGACATGCAGTCTTTGTGGCAGGAGAGCTGGTGGTCCTCTGTGTGAAGCTCAGCAGAGGATGGAGAGAGAAAATGCGCAAATATGCCAGATAGCTGAGGATCACCCTGTCCAATGACAATGAGACAATGAGATCTAAAATGCAGGTGTCCCAAAACCACACAGTAAAGACAAAGGACAATGTGAATTCAAAATGCCCTTGAACATCACGTTTAGTTTTATCTGTTGTAGAAAGCTTATGGGGGACTCCTCTGTTTGGGAAAAAACGCCACTCAGTTCTTCTTGCCATTACTGGCATGTACGATGTGCTTAAAAACACTAGGTGGTGTTCTGAAAAATAAAACCAGGCCACCTACAGGGTTATAGTTCAATGCCAGAATTGAAAAAAGGGTTGGATTGGATTGGATTGGATTGAGGAGTGTCCTCAGTGAACGATAAAAAAAAGTCAAGATAGCAGTTGCAATAGTGTAATCAAAGCTCTGCCTGCTTTTTGTGTGCATATCGGGGCAATCCCCCCAAGACGAAGAAGGAAGGGAGGGAGGGAGGGGGAGGAGGAGGAGGAGGAGAGAGGAAGGAAGGGAGGGAGGGAGGAGGAGGAGGAGAGAGGAATGGAGGGAGGGAGGGAGGGAGGGAAGGCAGGAGGGAAGGCAGGCAGGCAATCCTAGAATAAGGCAGGCCATGACCAACAACAACTTTGCCACATGGACGTGTCCACCAGGAGTCAAAACAACAGAGAGAAGAAGCCAAAATCAGGCAGGAAGAACAGCATTCCAGCCCTTGGAGGTGGATGAGTTGGGATTCATGCAAGGAACTGAGATGGCAAAGATGGTTTAAATAGCAAGATGGGCTCAACCATTGTATATCTGGTGTCACACTTGATGCCTTGGGGTTGGGTTGATGACACCAAGTTGACAAATGAATATACACATAGCCAGGATGCTCCTTTCTCTTTCTTTTTGACAGAGTGAAGTCTATTTTAGAGCTGTAATGGCATGTGAGGAAGACCTTGGGAGATGGGGCGAAGAGATGCTGCCTAGGGAATGGTCAGATAAGAGACAGCACAGCCCACAGCTGCATAGTGGATGGGGCAAGAGGCTCAGAAGGGACCTTCCCTAACCTCTCAGGCTATAAAGGAGACAGGGGGAGAATTGTCCTTTCAGACTTGCAAGATTCTGTCAATGTCGCCTTACAATAAAGTAGAATTAGCTCATCTGATCATGTTTCCTATCTGGTTTGCCCCACGAGGCCGACAACAGCACACCTTATCATTTTTCTCCCAGAAATGGTGGGAACCATGTCATTCTTTTTTGACAATTATGATAATAAAAAAAGAAGTTTGGGGGCTGGGTGGTTCTGATTGCCGACCCCTGCTATGTAAATCACCCTTCCCAATATCCAGGCAGTCTGAGAAAGACAGAAATCTCAGTCTTACACATTCGGGAAAGGCTGCTATAAAATGAAGGATCATAAGAAGGGCTTAGGGGAAGAAAAGATGTAGTGAGCTAGATGTGCCAGATGATGGAGATTTTAGGAAGTATAAGAAGCTTTATGTGAAGATGAGTTGAATAGGAGAAGCCAGAAAAACAATGGTATAATGAAGTAATGTAAAATATGTGTGATAAGCAAAAGATATTATACATTAGGCCAGAGCAAAGAGGTTTAAGATTAAAAGAAGAAACAGGGATGTTTGCTGGGTCAAAAAAGGCAAGATGGTAGCCACGACCACGCAATTCAAACCTCCCCCATTTTTACATGTGCCCTGTAAAAAGGGGGCAGGGCTTTGATTGCACTGTCGCAACGGCCATTTTGACTTTTTTGATCTCCTGCAGATGTCCTTGAACAGAAAGACCAGCAAGGAGAATATTTCAGGAAACAGGGCAGGAAATAAGCAGATGAACAGAAACTTTGCAAATTGCTTATAAGCTGATGAGGCGGTTTTGTCTCAAGGATATCCACTATACCACAACTGTCAATGAATCAGCGCTTTGTTGAAACTAAATATGTCTATTTGTGCCCAACATTTGGAAGGGAAACCAGCTTTATTATGAGGAGTTTCTCCACTGGAGAGAAAAGGGGGTGTACATGTCTTCATTAAATGCCAACCTAGTACACATGTTCAAGATTCCATGCTGTTGCAGAAACTCCAAATGTTGTGATTCTGCATGCACTTAGGAGATGTAGCAAGAGTCGCAGGAGTTCCAGCATGGGCTCCAAATTGGACAACCATGGTCTGATACCATCCTTCCTAGGATTACAAAAGATCTTGCAACACATTCATCTGTTTCTTGAGTTACCAACAGAGATAACTCCCCCCACCCCCACCCCCAAAAAGCTTCCTGTACTTCTGCTCTTGCTGAAAAGTCTAGGTTGACTAGGAAGACTCCCAGAAGAAAAATGGACCAAACCCAACTCATCCTGAAGCCCAACAAGATTAGCCACCAGGATTTTAATCTTTGGTGCCCTTTCCATGTTCTTCAACTTCCAGGTTCTTTGCCCCAAGGCCAAGGCTGCAAGGTCTGATGAGGAAGTCTATCCTGCAGTCTGAAAATCTGATGTCCCCAGCATCATCATGGTGGGGGAGGGTGCTGTCATCAGCTTTATTGTATACCCTAGTTTCTTACTGATGGTATGCCTTTCTCTTCTCTCCTTAGAAAATGAGTTCCGAGGCAAACTGCTGAGTCAAAGGTGGACCCGTGGGGAGAAAATCAACAGTTGTGAGTCAGCCCCAAGCCTCCACAGCAGACACATCAAGGTGAGAAAGCCACCCCCCACTAGCCAAACCCCAGCTATGGAAACAATGCCACAGAGTTGGGATAGTAGGGCCATGTTTTGAGGGATTTGCTTGAAGATCTCTTGCCCTTCAGCTAACTTCCAAAGTTGATGGAAGTAATCCGTACAGACCTCTGGCTAAGGTAGACTTCCCATTCTTCTGCCTTCCAGATCTGTTGGGACTACAGTTCCCAGAATTGCCTACTCTGCCCTCCCAGCATGCTTCCTGAACCATGGTCTGGTTCGGCAAACCGTGTTCACTTTTTAGCATTTGCATTAATTCCACTCACCTCCTTTAAATTTCTTGTGAAAGGGAATGTGCGATGCTCCGCTGAATTATTATGGCTGGAACGGCTGAGCTCGACTTTCACAAGGTTTACAGCTTACATTTTTAACGGATTTGCAACTGAACTTTTGCATGACTTCCCCTTGCCACAGAGAGATCTTCCAGTGTATTCCCCGTCAATGCTATTTGTCCATCAAGCTCTTCCTAGTTCAAAAAGAAAAGCTATCTCTTTAGATGAAAGTGATTAAAATAGAAACGAAGAGAATGTGAGGTGGGAAAATTCCATCAGCCAAAATAGAGTTATCAGGCCTGCTTATAAACGGTCAGCCCGAAGGCTGCTATTTTTTTTAATGAGCTTCTCTTCCATACCTTTAATAGCCTCTTGAAGTATTATGAGCCAGTGATAATGGCTAATCAGTGCTTGTTTCCTCCCCATAAAAAGTTTCACGCACCAACCTCATCTTGAAGCCACATCACAACGCAGCTTAGTCTATATTGTAAAGATTCGGTGTTATTTCTCCCTTTTGAAACAAAGAGAGGGTCCTCAAGTAATACACTCAGCTTGGCTTTTTTGCATGATATGAAAAAGAAAGGGATTCAAAAGGTGCTCCACAAGTGTCACAGTGAACAAAGCCATCCTACAAAATACAAAAACGTACCGCAGCAAATTTCAGAGTCTGTCGAAGAGGCCAATGGTATTGTTCGCCCCACAAGGTGGAGCAGATCAAGAAATGGATGCCCATATTATAATTTTTTTTTTTTAATCTCCTGGATCTGGAGAGCTCGTTGGTGCAGAATAAATAATAAGAATAGAAAGTATTTGACAATTCTTCCCTGGCCTTTCCAGCCACAACTTCTGAGGCCGCTTTTCATTTAATAAATAAATAAATCTGAGAACGTCTCACCCACGTTCCAGGAATATTTCATTTGGGGCAGAAGAGGTTCTGCCCGAGACCTGGATGAATCTCTAATTTAAACACTCCTGCGTGGAAAGTCCCTACCTAGAGACACGAGGAAGTGCCTTTTGCTTCTCATTCCTTTCCCATAAAAAAAATAAATAAATTGGGGAAAAAAGGAGCAATGAATACCAGCTAAGTCCCAAGCTCTGGATTGAAAAACTGAATTGTGGGGGGAGGGAATATCTCCCCCTTTTCCTTTCAAGACATAGGCATGTCGGAAGAAGTTCCTAAAAGACCAGGTGAAAAATTGAGGGTTTTGTATGAGCATAATGAATGCCTTCATTCGTGAAATCCCTCAATGGAAGTCTTTTGATGGGAGGGAATAAGTTTGCCAAAAAGAAAGTGGATGTTGTCTGCAGACAGGAAGGCATTTAAAGAAAGAGATCCAGCTGCAACTTTCTGAAAAGGAGGGAACGGGAACGACGGAACTATCCAGTCTGAATTCTCCTGCCAGGCGAGAATTTGGGGAGGCTTTTATGCAGAGATCTGTCCACCCTTATCTGGGTCCACACAAACACGGTGGCCTGTGTCCCCCTGGAACAAGGCATTGACTTGTGACGGGTGAAACAAAGTTGGTGTAAGGCAGCTGCTGGGCCAACTGGCGTCCCAGGTCCTGCTGCCAGAGGCTTGCAAAGCGAAAAGAAATCTTCTCCTGGATTCAAGTTCTGAAAGAGACCTCCTGTCCTTGTAAGGGTGGTGGAGAAGAAGGACTTCTCCAGGGAAGGGTTTCTTCATAGGCCCCACTGACTGCACTTGAGAGGGCTTTATGTCCCGGGAAACTCTATGGCTGCATTCCCACACTTCACTTGGTTGCGGGATTCAGCCATTTGCTACAGTCCCACCATAGATTCAATCGTACGTAACTCCCATGAGCTGGGTTTGCAAAACTCAGGAAGCGACCGATGATGGCGTCTGCAGGGGGTTCAAAATTGGCCAGAGAGTGGAAGGAGCGTCGTGATACAAGCCCCACCAATTTTGAAAACTCAGAGCATCATAATGCTCTGACCGTCCACTATCTTGCAGATTTTGAAACCCCCTGTAGATGTCACTGGTTATTCAAAATAAATAAATACATAAATTGCCCTTCTTAGTAGGGTGGGAATGCAGTTTCTAGGTCTTCACAACCTGGAAAAGTGTATTGTGGGGCTGCCTCCTCAAAGTTACACAACGCCTCTCAGTTTCTAGACCCAATCAATACGGCTCATGTGTCTATAATGCCGAAAAACCCCAAGGAAGTAATCTAATAGTAGGAATCTTGCTTTTCTTATATTTTTAAAAATAAGTCAGTCTTTTTAATCTCCCCTTAGTGGTAAGAAGTCTGACGCCCATGAGAACATAAGAAGTGGTTTGCTACCACAATCTTCCCCAATGTCATGTTCTTGAGTGTGAGGGAACTACACATTCCCAGAATTCCCACTGGCTGGTCTGGTTTGGAATTCTGGGAGACACCGTTCCAGCACATCTGGAGGGCACCTGCTTGGGGAAAGCAGTAATAGTGTTATCTGTTGATCAGGATAGGCAAGAGAATAAATTACTTAATGATATACTACCTGTGATCCTAGAAGCCAACTTCATGTCTTACCATCACAGTTATGCTGCCTGAATTAGCCGGTGACCATCACTACACCTCAGGGCAATGAGTTCCAGAAGTGAATTACATGTTGCATGATTACTTATTTTTTCTTTTTCTTTGCTAGTTAACCTCACTAAATAAGCCTAGTTCTTAAAATGGTGAGGAGAGACAGCATGAAATATGTTTCACAACAACCAAAACTTGATAAACCCTGAGCAGGTCTCTCCACCTTTTTTTAAACCAAAATGTTCCTTATGGCTTTCATCATCCTTGAGGAGTGAATGTTTTAGGGCCAGGCAGTCTTCTCTGCCTCTATGAATTTGCTGTTGTTGCTGTTGTTGTTTTAATAAAAAAATTAAAAAGCCCCCCAAGACCATAATCTTCACAATTAACTTGATGCATGTAAGTTAATTATAGTTTGGATGAAGAAATATTATTATTTTGTTTCTTGACCACTGTCTTTGTAGTTTGGTATATGGAATTTCTCTGCTAAGAAATGGTGATCTATACATTATCCTCAATATCCTTAGCCTTTGCCAAAAGGAAAAAAGATAAATCCTAGACAGAAGTTCTGAAATGTGCAATAATTCCAGACGTATTCCTTTGCTTCCTATTACTGAGAATGACACCTTGTCCTCTGCAAATTCAGAACCGCTTACTGTTATTTCTATATGGTCTCCCAGGAAGACACTCAGTCTGAGCCCCCTTGTATCTCTCCTTTAACAAAGTTCATCCAATTTAATTTGCAAAGAAATGGAGGCATTTCCAAGAACTTGTCTTTTAAACACTCTAACTATTTTGCATGCTATTAAAAAAAGTTTAGAGAGAGAGTTTGGTGGAGTGGTTAAAGGTGCCACACTAGAAACCAGGAGACTGTGAGTTCTAGTCCTGCCTTACGCATGAAGCCAGCTGGGTATCCTTGGGCCAGTCCCTCTCTCTCTCTCTCTCAGCCCTAGGAAGAAGGAGGCCAAGGGCAAACCACTTCTGAAAATCTTGCCAAGGAAACTGCAAGGATTTGTCCATGTAGTTGCTAGGAGTCAAGACTGAAACAAAACTTTAGACATTCAGAGGTAGGCAAAGTTTTATTGGGACTTGGAGTCTGTGAGAAAGCACAAAGGATCTGAACATCACGCACTTGTGAATTTGGAAGGAAATCTGTGGCATGGTATGGTTTATGCTAGTTTAAGCTAAGGTATTATGTTAAAATGTGGTTTGGCATTAGGCTAGCAGAAGATGTAGCTACGTATTCCTGATGTGTTTCCTGGTAGGCCCAGGTGAGAGAAAGACTGGAGGAGGTCTTCTATGCTGTGTTCTTGGATTCCTTGAAAAAATTAAAATTCTCATGCTAGCCACAGTATTGTTTTTTTCAGATCTTGCAAAGGATAATGTTCTTTCAGATTCAAAGTCTTTCCGATCTTGTTAACAGTGTTCTTTTAACATTAACAAGATCTGAAGAAAAAGAGTTTGGGGAGTAAAAATGCACCAGAAATGTAGACAGTACACAGACTCAGATATCAATGGAAGAGCTTGACAAGAGCTGGGCTACATGTTACACTCATCCCAGGAGATTTTGGTTAATTGGGAACTTTTCAGACCAGTCTACCCAAAGGCAGTTAAAACTAAGATATTTAGAAACTGTATCTACGCCAATAAACAGAGGAGAACAAGGCTCTGTATGCCTTTTTTCATATCACATTTGGTCCTTTCATTTTCCTGTATAACATCCAATATTTATTTATGTCTTATTTAGATCTACACCTTGCATCTTTTTCTGGGCTCACATAATCGCCAAATGATCCCAGGAAAATACATGTTTGGGTTAAGGAGGTCCTGGTAGGGTAAGAGAAGGCTCTTGCACCCAGTTGTAAGCTTCTTCAAACCTCCTTAACTCAAATTCCAGTTTTCCGAGGACCATGCAGCTACCATGTGAAACCAGGAAAAGCCACAGATCCTTGAAGCAGTTTCCAACAGGTACAACAAGCATGCCAGACCAAGAGAACATTGTCCTCTTCAGCTCCAAATAGCTGCCTACTCATAGGAAGGAGCATAGAAAACCAACTGCTGATCA
The DNA here is from genome assembly GCF_059951505.1 of Python bivittatus. NCBI lineage: Eukaryota > Metazoa > Chordata > Lepidosauria > Squamata > Pythonidae > Python > Python bivittatus. Next base: position 98,934,389 of record NW_028277098.1, on the reverse strand, counting down.
ATCAGATGAAAGGAGTAAACCACAAGCAAGCTGTGTTTCAGCAGCTGGTGGGGATGTCAGATAGGCGCATTTGCAGAACTCATCCTGCATAAGGCTGAACATTCAGTGCAGACTCGTTCTGATGGCCACAGTCACAACGATGCCCCAAAGGCAGACCCTAAATCATGACATCGTGACACAATGCCACTTTTTCATACTTGTGTTGCAGTGTCGCATTAGGGGCAGATTTTGCATAGGAACATGCATGTCATTCCTTCCCCACCCACCCCACCCCACCCCATCCTGCAGATGACACAGAACTAGGCTGATTAGAATTACTCTATTTTACATTGCTTTCTTGATAGAGACAGTCTTCCAGGTGGGGGAAGTTGAAAGAAGTCAAATAGTAGCCGTAACCTGTGCGATGGTTGCCCCCCTGGGATGACCCTGTCTCTTCATCATCTCCTTGTTCATAGATATCACATTTTGCTTGTATGTTTAGAGGTAGGGCTCTTCCAATAAAGCACTAAAGTGATTTTTATACATCTTAATTTAGTGTCAGTGTTCAAGACCAATCAAGGTGGACAGTGACACAAAGACAGGCTTACAAAAGACCTTTTGGCTGTTCAGAAACACTTTTAACCAGATCAGTTACAAACTGAGCAACTGCACTGAGGTATCTTGCTTTACTTATTTAGCGTTGAGGTTGGTTAGAGGGGTGTGTGTGGCTTAATGGGGGGTGCACACCCAGCCCATCTGGTTAGTTTATTGTTCAGTATGTTGTGTGACTAGGAAAATGAGTTGCCTTGATAGCGCATGTTCTAGGGCAGTGTATCTCCCCATAGCCACTTTCAGATTATGGACTTCAACTCCCAGAATTCCTCAGCCAGCATGTGTGGACTTCAACTCTCAGAATTCTCAGCAATGGCAGGCTGGGGGATTCTGGGTACTGAAGAACCCACCTCAGAAAGTTGCCAAGATTCAGAAATATTGTTCTAGGGTTACTTCTTGGTTCTCTTTCTCTTTTGCCAATAACAATTGAGTTGCAGGGAGGTACATATGACAAACTAAAGGATGATGAGGGATTAAATAACCTCCTGATTCCTGGTGCCCAGTGAAATCTCCTGAAAAATCAACTCTTTCAGGAGAAAGTCAACTAAGCATGTATAGGGAAGTTCTATCAGCCATAACATCACCATTAGGTAATTATGGTCTAGTCCCTTTCAGCTTAATGTACCCAATAAGGATAAAATATACTGTATAAATGTTGAGAAAGATTGATGCATCAGAGATTAGCTCTTCCTAGGCTGCAGATCTCCAGATGACCACTGGCACCAAACCATATAGCAAATACCTCCTTTCTACTGTGGCTCAAATATGGACAATCTGTTGGAGATCCTTGGAGATGTAGGATGAAGACTTATTTCTTTTCCACTGTTTGCTCCTTTTTTTATTCACAGCAACAGAAATGGCTGTGAGCCTTCAGAAACTATTCACAGCAGTCAAAGTGGCTTTAAGCTTTTAGAAACACCACCCAGGCATCAGTCAGTCCCTTGCTTAGGGACCTGATGCCAAATGATTAAAGTATCCTGGGGGTGCCCTGGTTATATCTGGAGCAAACATTTTGGACCATGTTCATGTCATTGTTTAGGCACAAGATTGGCACGTCTTACTTCCTAAAAAAAAAAAAAAAGTTTGAAGAAAGATTTTAGGTGCTCTCTGAGTTGGTTGTTGGCTTGTAGATGTTTCATTACCAAACTAGGTAACATCATCAGTGCAAGTATTGATGATGTTACCTAGTCAGGTAATGAAACGTCTGCAAACAAACAACCAAGCTCAGAGAGCACCAAGGACTCCACAATTCAACCCTGAGCTACAGATATACTCTTCTATTGAAGAGATTTTAGAAATCCATGATAGCCCAGTCAGGGTCAGAGTCCCTGCAGATGGCATGGGAATAGCCTTGACTGTCCCACCCTCTTCCTAACCCTCATATCAGCATCATCCCTCCATGGATACCTAAACAGGGAAGATGGCGGTCACAGATCACAATCAAAACCCATGGACATACAAAAGAGATGGGCCTTCACAATGCCACAACCACCATCTCCACATGATCCCCCCATTTGTTCCCCTGGCCAATTCTCCATCTCCTTCATCCTCATCAAGGAGAGCACTCTTGATTGTTCACAGTTAAATGTTTTATTTGCACCATTTGTTTATGCAAATGAAAACTGACAGCCAAGCCTTGTTAGGCTGTTTATTACACAGCAGTAATTTTTAATTTGAGGCCTTGGGAGGGCTGAAGAACAGTCTCTAATGGATGCGCTCCCAACATTCAAAGCGGGAGAATGCAACGTTCTTGTCACATTGGGGGGTGACTTTGGCACAGAAAATGGGAGGACGAGATGGAGTGGGGTGGATTAAGTAAGCCAACTGCTAGTTAATTCAGCTGTGAACAAAACTCGGAATGTCAGGAGAATTTAAATCAAGCAGCTGGAAGGCCCCTAAAGAAAAAAAAAAAATACAACGGGGGAAAAAAGCAGAAGAGATCTATGAAACCACAGCTGGGAGCTAGAGGAACAAACGTGCAAGCTACAGAGCCATGTGCAAGGAGCATGCCTTGACACGGAACACATCCTGTGCTGGTTGTTGTTATTTTTAAAATCCAGTTCAAAAATAGTAGGAAATCCTTTCTTCTTTTATCAACCGATCCCTGTTTGCTGCTTCTTAGCAGACTTCTAAGACTTCTCCAACCTTCAGAATGAAATGACAAAAGGAAGGACAAAGCCTTAGCCAGATTTAGTTGCATCCTCCTCCTCACGTGTGCATGCACACACACACACATCAATCACACATTTTGAGATGGTATGTTGTTGTTTAGTCGTTAAGTCGTGTCCGACTCTTCGTGACCCCATGAACCATATTGCGCCAGGCCTTCCTGTCCTTCACTGCCTCCCTGAGTTTGCTCAGTTTCATGCTCATTGCTTCAGTGATGCTATCTAACCATCTCATCCTCTGCCGTCCTCTTCTCCTTTTGCCTTCAATCTTTCCCAGCATCAGGGTCTTCTCCAAAGAGATCTCTCTTCGCATTAGGTGGCCAAAATATCTGAGCTTGAGCTTCATTATCGATCCTTCCAATGAGCAATCAGGGTTGATTTCCTTTAAGATTGACTGGTTTGAGCTCCTAGCAGTCCAGGGGACTCTCAAGAGTCTTCTCCAGCACCACAGTTCAAAGGCATCAATTCTTCGGCGCTCGGCCTTTTTTATGGTCCAGCTCTCACAGCCATACATTACTACTGGAAAAACCATAGCTTTGACTATGCGGATCTTTGTCGGCAAGGTGACGTCTCTGCTTTTTAATATGCTATCTAGGCTTGCCATAGCTTTCCTCCCAAGGAGCAAGCGTCTTTTAATTTCATGGCTGCAGTCTCCGTCTGCGGTGATCTTGGAGCCCAAATAAATGAAGTCTGTTACTGCTTCCATTTCTACCCCTTCTATTTGCCAGGAATTGATGGGTCCAGATGCCATGATCTTAGTTTTTTTAATGTTGAGTTTCAAGCCAGCTTTTGCACTCTCCTCTTTCACCCTCATCAAGAGGCTCTTTAGTTCTTCTTCACTTTCTGCCATTAGGGTGGTATCGTCCACATATCTGAGGTTGTTGATGATTCTCCCTGCAATCTTAATTCTGGCTTGTGATTCTTCCAGCCTGGCATTTCTCATGATGTACTCTGCATATAGGTTAAATAAGCAGGGTGACAGTATACAGCCTTGTCGTACACCTTTCCCTATTTTGAACCAATCGGTTGTTCCATGACCGGTTCTAACTGTTGCTTCTTGGCCCGCATACAGATTTCTCAGGAGACAGGAAAGGTGGTCTGGTATTCCCATCTCTTTAAGAATTTGCCACAGTTTGTTGTGATCCACACAATCAAAGGCTTTTGCATAGTCAATGAAGCAGAAGTAGATATTTTTCTGGAACTCTCGTGCTTTCTCCATGATCCAGCGAATGTTGGCGATTTGATCTCTAGTTCCTCTGCCTCTTCGAAACCCAGCTTGTACATCCGGTAGTTCTCGGTTCATATATTGCTGAAGCCTAGCTTGTAGGATTTTGAGCATAACCTTGCTAGCATGTGAAATGAGTGCAATTGTGCGATAGTTTGAGCATTCTTTGGCGTTGCCCTTCTTTGGAATTGGATTGAGATGGTATCCCTTTGTGTAAACAGGGCAAATCTTCAGTTCGGTACTATGAGCAGCTTCACCCAAGCAAATCTTTGTCCAAGGGAAAGATGTCAACAACGGTTGCTCACCAGTAGGCCCGGCCTCCCAAACTGAAAACCTTGTGAGTTGAACTTCAACACTTCAGGAGGGGACCTGGTTGAGAAAAGAAACAGGAGGCAATGCAAGCTTTCCCCCTGGAATTATGGCCTGCCCCTTCCTGTTGCACTTTAAGAGCTGTATCTTCATAAATTAAGCTTAGCTTCTTTAGTGGGACATCTCTTCAGCAGATGTTGACATGACTGTCTGCTCTGCTTTGGTATCCACTCAATTGTCTTTTAAAAAGTATCTATGTCCTGACTTCATTTTTATGTTATGGGAACTTTTAATTTAGACTTTTTCCAACTTGGGGGATAATGTTACTGCCTTCGCTGGACGCACTTTTCTGAGAACATATAATGTACAGTATCAGGGTGGACACCTGCGTATTCAAAAAATGTGACTAGCAACTTGTTCATTAGGTTGCTGGTCAGGCATGTCCGTGGGGATCAAGCCCTTACTACGTGTCTGCACGTATGATGCATGTGAAAAAAGAGGCGGAGCTTAATCTGCACCATTTTGCCTTTTTTGATACACACACACACACAAACGCCAGAGGCCACATGGATGCCTCTAATGTTATGGCTACAATCAATTATTCCTTTAATTTTTTTTTCTTGCTTTTTTGCTCCTGAGCTTTTTCTGCCCCAGGGCAAAATTAAGTCATAAACAGGGAAAGGACAACTAAAAGATAGAAAATCTCCCCTTCCCGTCTTCCCATCTCTCTTCCCTTCTGCATCTTCAAGGAGCCAAGCTGAAATAAGATCTTTTGAAATAACACACATTCAAATATGCTTCCTTGAATCTATTTTTTTAAAATCTTGTTCTGACATATCAAATAAATATTCCTATTATCCACCTCCACTTTCTACTATCTAAGCATATCACCTCTGACATCTGAGCTGTTTGGCGTTTTGAAATATACATAAAGACTCGACATAGACCTCAAGGGAATTGCAAGCTGGCTTTTATTGGCATGTTTTCGCAGATATCTCCAAACATACAAGCCAGATCCTATGTTCTGAGCACTCAACAATCTTCGCCACAGTCTTGGGCTGAAGCAAAGAATCAACAATGCAAGTGGCATTCAGAATTCCTAATCATCATCTTCTTCTTCATGATTAGCTATCAGATCTTGCGTCTGGAATTATTCCTTCCTACAACTCTTCCACTTTCAACGTAATGCTTCCATTATACGGGGAAGAGTAAGGGGATCTCAATGAAATGCATATATCCCACCCCCAGATTCCACCAATTTCAATTAAATCATTCCTCTCATAGCTTTTTGATCCCACACACAACAACACAGCTTCTGCATCATGTAAGCCACTGCAAATCATTTGGAGTGCAGAGGGATAGGAAGGAAGGAAGGAAGGAAGGAAGGAAGGAAGGAAGGAAGGAAGGAAGGAAGGAAGGAAGGAAGGAAGGAAGGAAGGAAGGAAGGCAGGCAGGCAGGCAGGCAGGCAGACACTGTTCCAGCTGTTCTACCCAGCATCATTCAGAACTACCTAAACATTAATTGGATTATAACAAGAGAAACAGAATAACACCGTAACAAAGTAAAAAGGTAAGTGAGGCTAATCATTGTACAGGCCATTCAGAAGCTAATTCATTCTGGACAAGTTCATCTCATGCTTTGGACCAGGACCTGGGAAAGAATCAAGTTTTCAGGGTCTTATGGAAGGTCAGTTGGGTTGGGGCCATCCAAAACCTCCACAATGTTCCACAGGGCAGGCACTTAGTTAAGTCTGTTTGGTTACTTTACTATTCCACATCTAGTGAGAACCCAAAAAATTAGTTAAGTCAGTAACCAAGTTAATGGTGTTGTTGGAACACAGGCAATGATGCTTGAATCATAGAATGGTAGAATTGGAAGGAACCACATGGATCATCTAGTCCAACCCTCTCAATGTCTAGGAAAACCAATTAAACCATTTGTCGGGGGGACTGTGCAGCTTCTTCTTAGAAACCTCTAGAGATGGAGAATCCAAAACCTCCATACATTCTGAAGGGCTGTGAAAAAATGTTGAGATATGGCTTAGTAAACAAGGAGGTTTAGCAGTGCAGAAGCTGGAAGTGGGAAAGTTAATCATGTAACTTTCCTCATTAGTTGTCACTTTTTTGGCAAAGCCTAAGTGTCCCTTGGTCATAAGTGACCTCAGGCCCCTTGGTCTGGTGAACAACTGTAGAAACCAGGCACATCCCCAGAAATATATTCACATGGGCAAGGGACACAAGATGTGAACACAGCCATGAGACTAAGAGCTCCCCTTGTGAGTAATGGACATCTGGTGGGGCATGGATAAATCATGACAAAAGAGCATACTACTTGCTCTTTAACTTGAGATAAATGAGCTGCTCCATCAAGCAAGAGTATTGATGGTCTTCTGCTGTAAACTGAGAGCAGTGGTGGTTTGTAGCCTCTTCTCCAGAAGATCACTCTGGTAGCATCCTTTTCTGGACATTCCAATCAATGTTATGTTAAATATCTTCTCTGTGATCAAATTCCAAAGTGACTCTAGCGGTGGCCAACCTTTTAACTGGCGTTGTTAGGATAAGGAAGCAATTTGATTTTAATCTAAGTAAGGATGTTAAGGATTATGATTAAGGAAGCTGTACCCTCCTGGACATCTCAAAGTAATATTTTTATCTTGTTATGGTCCATAGACTGTTTAAAGCAGTGTTGTCCAAACTTGGCCACTTTAAGATGAGTGGGCTTCAACTCCCAGAATTCCCCAGCCAACATGGCTGGCTGGGGAATTCTGGGAGTTGAAGTCCACTCATCTTAAAGTGGCCAAGTTTGGACAACACTGCTTTAAAGTATATTGAACTGAACTCTGATAGTGAAGGACAAAGGAGAAAATGCTGTATTTCAGAATGGGTGTTGTCTCATGCCTTCATGCTAGAAACTGTAAGTGCAAATCCATTGTAGTGCAAAAGTTCCTGGTTAGCGTGCAAGGGGTGGGCAAATGCAGTAAACTGGTGAGCACAATCATATAATAAACAACTCAAATTTCTATAGGGAACGCCTGGGTGAAGAAGCAGATGTCTGCTCACTCTACAGGGTGAAAAAGTGACCTCAACTATAAATGCAAAGTAATTTCTTCCCCATCTTCTGTAACTTCTTGGTTTTTTTCCCCTGAATATTGGTTGAAAGGAGGGGTGGGGGTGGGGACAAGGGAACAAGTGCTTTCTTGTGGCTGTCTCATTTTTATGCTTTGAAAAGGAAGGAAGGAAGGAAGGAAGGAAGGAAGGAAGGAAGGAAGGAAGGAAGGAAGGAAGGAAGGAAGGAAGGAAGGGAGGAAGGAAAGGAGGAAGGGAGGGAGGGAGGGGAGGGGAGGGGAAGGGGAGGGGGAGGGGGAGGGGGGAGAGAGAGAGAGAGCTGTTAACATCCATCCAGAGAAGTTAGCAATATATATATGGCACTATTGTATTTTCTGCAACCTCTTCTTTTCACTGATCCTTCCTTCCTTCCTTCCTTCCTTCCTTCCTTCCTTCCTTCCTTCCTTCCTTCCTTCCTTCCTTCCTTCCCTCCCTCCCTCCCTCCCTCCCTCCTTCCTTCCTTCCTTCCTTCCTTCCTTCCTTCCTTCCTTCCTTCCTTCCTTCCTTCCTTCCTTCCTTCCTTCCTTCCTTCCTTCCTCTGCATGATATGCAAATTGCCAAGGCATGCATGAAAGCCAGCAGAACATTTGCCAATTTCCCTGGAAAAACTGACAAAATAAAAGAAAACCATGCTAGATTTCATTTCAAGGGGGGAAAAAAATCACACACCCAGCCACCCGGCAATCAAAAATATTAATTCTATTGTGAGGCGTGCATCGGAAGGCATTAACTCTGGTGAACACCAGGAATGGCATATTTGAAAGGCTCGTAAATGTAATGAAGTCCTTTTGACACCTGCTCCTCTCCACACTTTAAATGTAAGCCATTGGTCCAGAGGGAATCGAGGCTTTAAAAATAGAAATTATAGTAATTGTCTTCTTGGGTTATTGGAAAGGTTGTAATAAACGTGGGGCTCGTAAGGGGTGGTGCGGCAGGACCGGGGCTGACAGGATGCATAAATTACCCCTGTATTTTTATTTCTTTCCCCTTCCCCCTCCAATGGCCCCACAAGCAAATTCACAGAGGGTGAATCATGGTGGGTTAGTGCTAGATTACCATACAAGAGAGAATAATACGCATGGAAATTCCATCTGAGCCATTCGATTTGTGGACCACTTCAGGGCACTTTGTCACCCTTCAGCATTTTAAACAAAACAATGGAGGGTGATGCATGGCGTCTATCAACCTTCCCTTGTGATGCTCTGGAGGAAAATGTGATGTGTCGCCCTGGCGTAAGGAAAAGAGGTTTGTGGGTATGCGGAAAGCCTTTTGCAAGCACCCAGAACGTCGATAGCCCCTCAGCACAAGATCAAAAATCATGGCTCTCCATCAAGAATCTTGGAAATAGCTAGGAGAGAGGAGGTTGTCCTGTCAGAGACTTCTACCCTCCTGGGGTCATTTGGAAGAGGGGATTAAGGTAATTTAACTTTGTGCTGGAGCTAGAATGAGAGCCACGCATTTAAGAAGGCCCTTCATTTTATGCCCGTTTTGTTGTGTAGCAACACATTCTGTGGCTGGCAATCAAAACTTACTCAGGGCTGTGTGCCAGTGGAAAACCACCCGCACTTTGTTTTCAGGGGACTCTGTGCCAGCCAAGAGGGCAATTGATGCATGCCATTTCATGCAGCTTGTAGTCCAGTTCACCTCCACCTCCTCTTCTTCCTCCTTTTCATTCTGCAACACCTTTTTCTGCTCCATCTCTTCGTACAAGAGAGTTTGTCAGAATATAAGAAATTGGTCAGGGATTTGTATGGAAAGCTGAACACAGATTGTGGAGAGGAACTGGTCTTCCTTGACTATTTATTTTTGTGACTTCTTTTTGCACAGAAAATTGAATTGTCCTCATCATCTCCATAACTCATTAGGGTTCTCAACTGTGTGTTACATTTGTGTCATGGAAATATCAGTAGAATTACAGAGTCATAAAATGGAAGGGTTGGAAGGTATCTTGGAGATAATCTAGTCCAACCTCTTGCCCAAGATAAGAATCTACTTCTAACACATCCCCAACTGATGGCTATCCAGTTATCTCTTCTGCAAGTTAACCATACCCAGATCCCTTAATCACTCCTCATAGGGATAGTTCCAGACCCCTCATCAACTTGGTAGTTGTCTTGTGAACTTGCTCCATTTTGTCATTGTCTTTTTTTGAACTGGGGTGCCCAGAAGAGGACACAGTAGTATTCCAAATGGGATCTGACCAAGGTGATGACTTCCAGGGTCAGGACTCTGTGCTCCTGTTAATCCATCTCAAGATAGCCTTTCCCTTTTTAGCCTCTGCATAATACTGCTAGCTCATGTTTAACCTGTGGTCAACAAGGACATCTTGTTCATAGCTGTGGCTGTCCTATGGAACAGGGTCTCCCCTGAGGTTCATATGGCCCAACCTGATGCGCTTTCGTACAGCTGTAAATACTTTACTCTTCCAGCAACCCCTAGGTAGGGTGCAGTGATCTAGTCCCTGCTAGTTTATTCCTGATTTTTATGACTGTTTTGAATTGTTATCCTTCCCAGTGTATAGCTTTGTGTCCCTATTTGTTTTGTATTACTTCTCTAATTATTTTAATGCTAACATGAAAGCCACCTGGAGTTATTTCAGTAATTGAGGCAGCATACATATTGACAAATGAAATAAAAAAATAAAAATATATACTCTCTCCCCCATCCTATGCTTGTGTCCTCATTCTTTCTCCCCGGTGCACAATTTTATATTCTTCCTGTTGAATTTCATCCTATTCATTTCAGCCCACTGCTCAAGCCTGTTTAGTTCTTTCTGAATCTCCTCTCCTTTATTTAAAGTATTAGCCACCCCTCCCAGCTTTGTGTCATCTGCAGACTTGACAACTGCACCCTCAACTCCCTCCTCCAAGTCACTGATATTTTCCTCCAAGCTGAAGTGAAGCTTTGGGAACAATCATTCAGCCAACTGTGAATCCATCTAACAGTAGTATTATCTAGCCCATATTTTACCATTTGACTAAGGAGAATATCATGAGAGATTCTACTGAAGGCTTTACTGAAATCTGGATAAACTATGTCTAAGGCATTCCCCTGATCTACTAACCTAGAAACTGTCAAAGGAGGTAAGGTTAGCTTTAGTTTGTCTGTGTACTGTACACATGTAAAAAATTGGTTAGTCCACTAACTAAGGTTAAGTGTGTTGTGGCTGGAAGTATTTCTAAGATGTGGCCTTGAGAGTCTCCAGCTTTTGAATATCAAGAGGATCCAACTCTTCATCAGCTCACCTCTCCACCCACACAATTCCATCCTGAGTTCCATTTCCAGACCACCTGAAATTCTGACCTAATATTGAGATCCGGCTTTGATTTAGAGTTCTGGGAGCAGATGTACAATTAAGTCAATCATCTTCTCCATTAAAAGCTATGCATGCGTGATTTAGTTCCTTACAAAATCAAGGTGACTGCTTGTCTGAATTGGGGGGGGGGGGGCAGGGTGGAGATCTTGGGTGAACACAACAAGCTGCCCAAGTTCCAGGAAAATCAGAGGAAATTATTAGTGTGTGTGTGAAAGAGAGGTTACCAGTTCAGCTCTCCACCTTCAGATTCTGGAGGGGAGACCAATGATTGCCTTTTATAGCAAAGACTTGTGACTAACACACTGAAGTGGAGTATGTTTTATGAAAACTTAAACACTAATAAATTAGTTAGTTTTAAGTGCCAGAAGAGTCTGCATTCTTATTATGGTTTAAGCCACATGTTTTCTCTGGGCTGCTGTGGATCAAATGCAACACTTCCTTTGTTTATCTCTGTATTACATGTGAACATTCCTGTGGGCATGAACATAGAGTATATGCGGGTGCTCCACTGAAGATTATGACAAACATCTAAAATAAATCAACAGTAACAAGCAAGCCATGAACTACTGTAGTCTTTTGATGCTGTGTAAATATTCCCATGAGAATCAAAATTATATCTTCAAATATTTCAAATTTTGCCAACTTTTTAGAAAAGTTTAAAATTCAAATTTGATTTTGGCTTGCAAAAAAAAAAAAAAAAACAGAAAACCCATGATCAAATTTTATAAAATGGATGCTTTTCTTAGGTTTGTCAGCATTGCTAGATTATTTTCCTTTGCAAGCATGAAAAGGTGAACTTTGATAAGCGATCAAATTGTGAAAGACAAAACAGGATGACACGGCTCCTATCAAATACAAGCAGATATCGAACGTTGAAATCAAATATCAAAATTAAACACGAAGTGTTAAAATTAGATCTCAGGTGGCCCAGGCACAAATCAAATATTTGATGAGCATTCTGCAAATATCTACATATTTGGAGAATAAATTTATTCCAGCTATCGCTGACACCCATATGTTGGGGAGAGGGGGGGTTGGTATAAGATGTCCTTGCTATGGGGAATAAATTATCCTTTCAGTTCTGTGATAGATCTATCTATACTTCAACTGGGAAATCTTTGTTACAAGTCACGAAGAATGCTCCAATCATTTCAAACTGAGATGTCAGGTTCTATAGAAATTATCCAGAGTATTTTGCTCCAGACAAAATTGGACTCATCTATCCCTTTTTGTATTCCATTTGTATAATCCACCCCATTTGTATTAATAAATCTACTCCCACTATTTGGATTACTACTAATATTAATTCCTTACTATTTTATGTTTATGTCCAAAAACTAGAAAGGGTGTTTGAATAGATTTGTCTTTTTGGGGAAAAAAAAAAAGATTTCTGCTGCCTTCGTTAGCAGCTTGCTACTTGTGAACTGTAATATCGGTTTGCAATATTTTTGTCTGTATTTGCAAACATGGGAGCTTAGCAACCAGTTGTGAGTTTAGGAGTCATGATTTGGAAAGAAAATAGCTAGAAACGTGCTGGGGCACTGCTTCCTAACCTGAGCAAATTCCAGATGTCAGGGTATAAAGATAAAGAGATGTTTTATTGTAAACCACTCAGAGTCACTTCCTCGTGAAATGGGCAGTGTCTAAATGTGAAATATAAATAAATAAATAAATAAATAAATAAATAAATAAATAAATAAATAATTGTTTACTCCCAGAATTCTTAGCAATACCCAAGCTGGCTAGGGCATTCTGGGAGTTGAAGTTCACATCTTTGGAAGTTGCCCAGGTTGGGAAGCATTGTGCTAAAGTCCAAAATTAGTGAAGAGGAAGGCAGTGTGTTATTGAGACAAAAGAGATAAACCGTTTTGTCTTTCTGAAGGCCAAACAGCTTGGCTCAACTTTGATCCAAAAGTCAGCTGTGAACAGGAAATGAGACCAAAGAATTCTTCATCACCACCTAAAATCCATCTTCGTTGTCCAAACTCAATGAGCCAAAACAACTCAGCACCAAGGCCAGTCTTCTTCTGTCATTCCCTAGATCTGAATCACAAATGAAGAGGAGATAGGACAACTTTCTATTCACCTCATCAGGTCCATGTTCACACAGCAATCAGCCCACATTTTCTGCCAGCTTTATCTTGCCCCTCTTCCCCAAAAGAACGGTGGTGTTGGGTGACAAAGCAGTTGGTGAAAAAAGATACTCTTGATGGCTTCCATATCTCACCATTTCCATTCCCCAAGTAACAACCAAACCATGGCTTTCTTCTTGCTTATCAGCCACACATTGAGATAATCTCTCAGAAGGTGACCACTTAGACCTTTCCCACTTTCTTTGTGTATTCCAACTTACAGAAGCACGTTAACTTTGACTCTAAAATGTCTTTACTAAACAAAATGTTAAATTCTATTGTTGTTGGATTCCAGATGAGTTTAGAGAATGATGATAAACGAGCACGTACACGTTCCAAGGCGATTAGAGGTAAGCATTTTTGTTATATTTCCCCATGTGGAACTAGGTGTGCAGATGGTTCAACCAGGCAGTGTGGTTGATCTGAATGGAGTCATTGCTGAGGATAAGATCTCTCATGATTTTGTGTGTAGTTTCTGCACTCCCACATACCCCTTCCAATTATTCTCAACAGAATGCTTTGCCGAATGACTCACGTGGCCATTCAACCCAGCAACAAACTTTCCAGTTGGTATCCTAATTCCTCCCTCGCCCCTTTTCCTTCTTTAAAAACCAGCCATACAAGCCTGGCTTCCTAGAGAGCTTCAGATTGCTTTGATCCCAGCCAGAGACTTTGAAGTCATGCATCTGGGGAGGGAGGGGTAGCACTGCATATGGCATCGAAGCCAATAAGGCTGACTGGCAGTGGGGATTGGAGGACAAATGACTTGTTAATTTTGAGCTTGATGTCTATTTATTTTCTGGCTTTGAAAGCTAACTGCTGCCGTGTTTTTCACTTGGCAGGAAAGAAAGAAAGAAAGAAAGAAAGAAAGAAAGAAAGAAAGAAAGAAAGAAAGAAAGAAAGAAAGAAAGAAAGAAAGAAAGAAAGGAGGGAGGGAGGGAGGGAGGGAGGGAGGGAGGGAGGGAGGGAGGGAGGGAGGAAGGAAGGAAGGAAGGAAGGAAGGAAGGAAGGAAGGAAGGAAGGAAGGAAGGAAGGAAGGAAGGAAGGAAGGAAGGAAGGAAAGGGGAAGGCAGGCAGGCAGACAGGAAGGAAGGAAGGGGGAAGGAAGGCAGGAAGGCAGGAAGGCAGGAAGGCAGGAAAGCAGAAAGATGTATGAGTGGGTGTCAAATGATTGCCTTGAACATGAAATCCAAATGAAGACATTTATGTGGGCTTGTCTTGACGCTGAGTTAATTTTTACGTGGATAGGTGAGGATGGGAGGAAAGGCAGATTAAACAAAATGTGGTTGTTCATTTGTATGGCCAATTGCTAGTGACTTGATTTATTACCCTGCAAAGCGAAACAGTGATCCACTCTGGCTGTGATCAGACAACACAGTTAACCAGGTCAGTTCAAGATGAGCCGATGCATTTGCCCGACATGCTTTTGTGGGAGTTTAGCATCTTATGTAAACACAGCCCTTTTATGATTCAGTGTTTTATGACTCTGTGTGGATGAGTTAATTAAGTAACTGGGTTTAGAGTGTTGTATAAATGCATCCTT